>NW_025920253.1:62128-397254 GCF_902686445.1 Sciurus carolinensis | reverse complement strand
TGGAAATTCTTTTAACTTTTGTTTATCATGGAAAGATTTTACTTTCATTTTAATGTGACTCGGTGTGGATCTGTTGTAATTTTGTCCACCTGGTGTTCTATAAGCCTCTTGTATTTGATTTCCCATTTCATTTTTCAGGTTTGGGTAATTTCCTGATATTATTTCATTGAACAGGTTGTTCATTCCTTTGGTTTGTATATCTGTGTCTTCCTCAATCCCAATAATTTTTAAATTTGATCTTTTCATGATATCCCATAATTTTTGGAGGTTCTGTTCATGACTCCTTATCATCTTCTCAGTTTGTTCAACTTTATTTTCAAGATTAAATATTTTGTCTTCATTGTCTGAGATTCTGTCTTCTGTGAGATCTTTTTTGTTGGTGATCCTTTCTATTGAGTTTTTAATTTGGTTTATTGTTTCTTTCATTTTAAATATTTCTATTTTTTCAGAATCTCTGTCACTTTATTAAAGTGTTCTTTTGCTTCCTGCATTTGCTATTTTAACTGTTTATTGTAGGGATCATGCATTGTCTGCATTTGTTCCCTTATCTCTTCTTTTGCTTCATGAGGATCTTTTTAATTATGCAGATTCTAAATTCTTTTTCTATCATTTCTACTGCTATGTTGTCCTTGGATTCTATCAAAATAGCATCTTGGTTTGTTAGGGAATCTTTCTTCTCCTGTTTTATCATATTATTTCTGTATATCATATTATTTCTCTCTATCAGTGAAGGTCTGAGGTACCAAAGTTTCCCCCTTGCAGGCTTATTGTGACCCTGAAACTTTCCAGTACCTCTCCTTTCAAGGGGAAATCAATGTTACCAGCACCCACTACAAAGAAAATGCAGCCCTGAACCAGATAGTCCCCTCTAAAGGCTTTAACATTATTGTAATAAACAGGATGAGTTTGATTTTTATTTACAGTATTTCTCATAGTGAATGAAGAGGATGGGGAAGGGTGTAGGATGTGAGTAAATAGAGGTACCTGTCAAAGGGCCACCAATCTCCTGTAGGTGTCTGAGGAAAGAAGCTTCCCTTCCAATGATGGTGGCCATGACCTCAAAATTACTGCACCGGCCTCCAAGAAGCTGGGAGACCCAATGAGGGTGTGCCCAGTTAGCACACGGGGAGTGGTGGGCAGGTGTGGTGTCTGGCATCTGTCTGTAGTGGGATGGGGTTGGCAGGCTCCATGCACTACCTTTTAAAGCGAGGAGAAGCCCTGACTTATTAATTTTTAAAGCTTTAATTTGGACTAATTTTAGACTTACTTAACTCCAAAATTAGTTCAGCGACCTTCTGTCTACCTCCCAGAGGTTCCAAGTGTTCGATGCAGTCAGTTTGTCATTGTTTCCTTTGTGTTAGTGTTTCTTCGTGATCTCTTTAAGATCATTGGTTTTGCACTTTTTCAAGCAAGCCCTAAAAGACTGCTCAAGTAACCGGTAAACCGTTGATTTCTCTTTCATCCCTTTCCTATCATATCCTCAGCCTCATTTACCAATAGATATTCATTGAGAAGAGAAATATTTCTTCTTTTTATTGGTTCATTTTTAGCTATACATATCATGAGGGTTCATTTTGACACAATTATTAAACTATGGAATATCATTTGCTCTAATTCAGTCTTAGTACTTTCCTTATCCTGCCCTCCTATCTCCCCATTCCCTTCCCTCTACACCACTGATCTTTCTGTCACTTACTTTTAGTTAGTTTGTTTAATTAGTGCCTACACATGATGGTGAGGTTCACTGTGGCCTATTTGTATATGTACACAGGGAAGCTTCCCTTCTCCCATCCCTTCTCCCTCCCTGAGTGCCTTTCATCTAGTCCATTCATCTTTCTCCTATTTGGAAGGAATCCCCCACCTTATTCCCCTTCCTCTCTTCCCTCTTATTTTGTGCTAGTTTCCATATATCAGAAAAAGCATTCGCCCTTTAGAGTGACTTTGAGGACATGGTCCTATGGTACTTCTGCATCCCTGAGACGTCATCCCTCCAGGTTCTTCCAGGGCTCTAGTCATCTAGTCCTTTAGTGATCATGTCTCAGAGTAAGCCAAGGTTCTTTATAAGGTGGGTACCTCCAGTTCCCATGAGTTCAGACCCCAATATGCAAGAACGAGACTTCCCTCGAGGTAAGAAGACATGAGAGTATGAAATGCACCTGCACTCTCAGGTTACGGGACCAGGCATCCTGATTAGTTCTCCTGTTCTGGATCTCTGTGCCTGCAGGGTGTGAACTTCCCTGGGAACAAGTGACAATACACCTCTGGATAATGAGGAGCTTTGAGAGTTGTGCCCTCAGGGTCACAAGACTGTGAACAGTCCCTATAATCACTCAATCAGCATCCCACTCAGGCCAGGAAGCAGCCTTCCTGAGTCTCCATCCAGAGAGGATTCCTCCTGCTCAGGAGGCCTTTGCCTCACTTGTCTATCTGCCTTTCCTCGGGATAAATTTTCCACTATTGTCTTTCCATATCCAGGAAAAAAGTGGCACATTCCTCACTGATATCCTTAAGGTAAAATGAACTTCACCAGAATGTTGAGAGAAATTGAATTGCTTCTTCCTTTCTCTCTTTGTCTCTTACATTTCCCTATCTAATGGCTATCCTTAATTCTTTCCATCTTCCACCCCTCTCTTTCCCTCTTTCCTTGTTTTTCTTTCTTGATAATATCCATGAAATAAGAGAACCATTTCAGGGATTAAGTAAAAGTGAGTTTCTATCTATTTTTATTAGTGAATTTCAATTAGGCAGAGTCCTGAGATTCATTGTGGCATGTTTGCAGAAACCTGAAGACACAATCTGAGCATTTCCACTTCCCAAGCCCCTTTCCTTTTCCATCCCTCTACTGGTCAGCCTTCTGCCTTCGTGGTGTCTCCTTTTCCCCTCCAGCTTTCTCATAGGAGGGAAAACAGTACTTTTCTCTTGGAGTTTGGCTGATTTCAAAAGTGTACTTCTTAACTAATCAGTGTCCCTCTTCTGGATATATTTACTGCACCCCTGTCTTATGTAATCATTCCTCACATTCTCCTCTTACTCTGTTTTCCAAATTCCAGAGACTCCTTCCCCTCCTGGGCATGATTGGACCCCTTAAGAAAGGATTCTGCATTTCCCTGAGGTCCTTCATTCTGTTGACCACTGAGGAGGCTGGGGTGGGGTGAGTTTGACTTCACTGTAACCACTTCTATTTTCAGATTTCATTCTTACAGAACTCAAGTCATGATCCCTTTTCTTTAAAGTTTATTGATGCATAATGTTTGTGCATATCTTTGGGACAGGATGTGATGATTCAATAACTATATTCATTATTTTATAAACAAATCAAGAGATTTAGCTGATCCATCACCTCATGCATTCATCATTTCCTTGTGGTGAGAGCACTATGGATCCCCTCCTCCACTTTCTTGGAATATAAAAAACAAGTCTCTAGTTCTGTGGGAAAAGAGCTTGGTTTACGTGGACTCACTGCACCAATCAAGGCACACCTGCTCTGATTCTGTGGTTTATACAGGCTCCTGAGACATTATTATGGAAATTTCTCTACTCACAGGTTCCTAAGAACAGCTGGTGGATGCTTTGACATTGTCAGCATATGACATTTCTTTCTTTCTTCTTTTAAAACCAAAAAAACCCCGTTATTGTTGTCTTCAAACAACAAAGACTTCTTTTCCAAGATAATCATGATGAACTTAAAAATGGGCATCTAGTACATCTTCAAAAATTTTCCTTTTATGAGGCATCTTAGTTTAATAGAATCCAAGTTAAAAAAGTAAATTAAAAAAATCTTTTTTTGCCACCATTATAAATCAAGAAGAAATCTAGCATAGTCAGGGAAATCTATGCATACTTTAGGCCCTTCTCTAGAACCAGCATTATTATGTTGTCTTCACTCAGTAAAATCTGATCTAATTTTTTAATCCTCCTCCTTTCTGGTTTGACTTCAAACTCAGTGGCACCTTCTAGTACCATATGAACGAACTCATCAAATGCTAGACATATACCAACAATTTTACTGTCATTCTTTATCACAATGTAAATTCTTGATCTTACGCATTTGTCCATGAACTCTAGTAGAGGAGTTTTGAAGAGTTGGTGATAGCATTAACCATCAAGGCGACTCAGGAAGTGTAGTAGATCATTCTTTATTGCCTCTTTGTGAGCTCAGTGTCCAGATTTAGGAATCCAGCTATATCATATGGGATAGAGAGGCTCAGGACTGGTCCTGAGCTGGTCCATGCAGGACTTCTCCAGGAAGTAGTGTTGAGGCTCTGTGCTCACTTTGACCAGGGATTGAGGTGACCAAATCAGAAATATTAGGAGGGAGGGTCTGATCAAAGGTTTATTCTTAACATTGTTTTTTCTAACTTTTATGTGATACAAATAAAATGCGTGTGCCAAGACAAATAAAAATAGGGAGAGGAACTTATGCTACTAGATAAAAAGGTTAACATTTATTTTCACAAACTGCAATTGGAAAGGGAAAATGGTAGGTGAGAATACCAGTGGGAAGCCTCTGGAAAGCAAAGGGTAAACGATGTATCTGGACCATTGGTCTATTCATGGAGATGGACTGTAGTGAATGCTGTTGACACTGGAACAGTTTTGCAGTGACTTATCCACCTATCTACCTATTTAAACCTCGATTCATGTGATCAAATATTAATATTTTGTTACTCTCAATGAATTAAGCATCCAGGCAGTAATAACTACAGGACAGGCAGACAATATTTCATGCATATTTCTAATGAAAGTTTTCTAGGATACTTTCCAAAACATTAAACCGAAATTCTAATCAACAGATACAGGTGGGCAAATGGTTTGAGTGAGACAGTAAGTATTAGGATTTGTGGGCCATGCTATCTCTGTGGCAAGGGCTTTATTCTGCCATTGTACCACAAATGCAGCCACAGGAAATATACAAAGCAGTGACTATGACCCAAGCAAACGTCACCACGAAAAACAAGCAGCAGGCTGGATGTGGCCCAAAGATCATTTCCTGCAGTTTGCTCTAGGGTACAGCCTTGGAAGTGTGATTAGAATCATTTGCCTAGAGTCATTCTAAGGGAGAGGACGATGATTCTTTTCTATCTTATTTCCCATAAGTATCCATACTTGAAATAGAATAGTTGGAAAATAAAAACTTGGTGACTGTAGCCAACATAATGAATTATGTGTTTCAAAAGAGCTAGAAGATAGAATTTAGAAATGGTGGACATATAGTATGGTGATACACTAATTTCCCAATTAGCTGATTTGGTGAAAACAATTTGATTGCATGCATTGCATGCCACACATATGTACAATTATTATGTGCCAATTAAAAACAGAAAAGACAAAACAAAACAGAAAACACTTGGAATAGAGGAAGACGTGTTGTGGGAAATAAAAAGTCAGGGTAAGAGAGGGAAGGGAAAAAACCTGATTTGTTCTCAATGTATTGATAGGATTAAGGGACTTTCTCCAGATTTTTGTTTTCTCATAACCTCTGTCTTTTATTTCAGACAAATCAATGACATGAAATCAGCAAATTTCTCAGATTCAGTAGAATTCCATCTCATGGGACTCTCAGAGGACTAGAACTGCAGCCCGTCCTCTTTGGACTTTTCCTGTCCGTGTACCTGGTCACTGTGCTTGGGAACCTGCTCATCATCCTGGCCATCACCTATGACCCAACCTCCACAACCCGTGTACTTCTTCCTCTCCAACCTGTCCTTGGCTGACATCTACAGCACATCCACTATAGTCCCTAAGATGCTGGTGAACATCCAGGCACACAGTACATCCATCAGTTACTCAGGTTGCCTCACTCAAATCTGCTTTGTCCTGGTTTTATTCAGACTGTTAAATAGAATTCTGATAACAATGGCCTATGATCGATTTGTGGTCATCTGTCACCCATTGCCATCATGACCCCCAAACTATGTGTGTTCTCCTTCCTCATAAGCCCTGCTCCAATCTTTGATGGTGCTGCAGCTGTCCTTCTGTGCAGACCTGGACATTCCCCACTTCTTCTGTGAACTGGCTCATATCCTCAAGCTTGCATGTTCTGACACCCTCATAAATAACATACTAGTGTATTTGGTGACCTGCCTGCTGGGTGTTGTTCCCCTCTGTGGAATAATTTTCTCTTACACTCAAATTGTGTCCTCTGATCTGAAAATTCCATCTGCTGGTGGGAAGTATAAAGCTTTCTCCATTTGTGGTTCACTTTTAATAGTTGTTTGCTTGTTCTTTGGGATGGGTTTTGGGGTGTACCTCAGTTCTACAGGTACTCACTCCTCCAGGAAGAGTATAGTAGCCCCAATGATGAACACTGTGCTCACCCCATGAAGAACCCCTTCATCTACAGCCAGAGGAACAAGGACATGATGGGGGCCATGAGGAAACTTATCTCTGGAGTAACATCTCTACATTGATGTCTGTGAGTACACAAGACACTAGATCACATGGGAAGAGATGAGAATTGCAACAACTAGGGGTTAATTTCCACCTGCACAGTCTTGTAACTATGTGCCCTCTATTAACTTTTGAATCCTCCCAGCTCAGTTTGCTGGTCTCTAATATTGGCTTGATCAGATCAACTCCTACACAGACATGGGCTGGCACGATGACTTCTTGACCAATGTTGGGCTGCAGATATAATGGTGTTCCCATCGGGTTATAATGCAGCTGAAGACTTCCCATCACCCTGTGATGTCACAGCTGTTGTAACAGTGCAGTGCAATGCATTCCCACATGCTCATAGTGATGCTGCTGTCAACAAATGCATGCTGCTGTCAGTTGTATAAAAGTGCCCCACAGACAAGTACATACTCTGCATGATGCGTTATCACGGTATAAGTGACTGTGTTACTGGTTTATGTGATTAATATAATCTACTTTGTAATCAGTGCATATGGATAATACAGAATAAGGGGTGTCATTGAAGCACAGTCATATGTGAATAAGGCATCTTTTCAGTGTTTTCCCCCATGCACTCCTCCCACCGATTCCTTTCCTCATGTGTCATAGTGTCCCTTCTACTTTAAGGCCTTTTTTTTTTTGAGTTCCATATATGAGAGAAAACTAAGATACTTGTCTTTCTGAGTCAGACTTACTTCTTACCATTATTTTGGAGTGTACTCTTTCTACTTACAAAAATCATTTACTCTAAGGCCATATACCATATTTGCTGGCAGGACCCACATGCATCTTATGCTTACTGCCTCTCCCAATTGCATCCTTTTCTCCTGGGCTTGATTTTTTCTCACTTTGTTTTGTCCATCAGGGTCATGGGAGCAGCAGGTTATGCCAGGGAGCCTTGGTGCATAGAGCCTGTGTGAGCGAGTTTTGTACAAGTTGACCCCTTGATGGTTCACACCATGAAATTACCCAAAAATGCATTTATCAGAATGTGTTCCCACCATTAAGGGCACATGACTGCATTTGGGCAGATTTGAAATACTCCTCACTATCATTGAGGGTGTCCCCAGGTGCAATCAGATAATAGTCTCAACTGAGGAACAGTTCAGAGGTAGGGCATGTCCACATAGAGACCCAGAGTGTGACATCTCACTCCCTGTGGGCTTCTTCCTCACACTGTCCCTGAGGCCTGAAGGTCATTGATGGCTACATCAGTGCAGGATCATGTTGCACACAATGAGAAACAGGACTCACTGCCTCTCTTTTCTCTCTTCATGAAGAGAGACGTTCTATCTAACTGACATAAAATTCAACTTCTCCCAAGACTGTGTTATTTTGTCTAAGTGTGTGTAATTGCAATCTATTTTATCAGCTTCTGGAAACAGTGTATAATCTATTTCATCATTTGCACTAACAAGTAGACTTGGACTGGGCACTTACACAACAGTTATGTTAACAGCCTTCAGAGTATCTTTGTGGATATTTTATTTTTCCATTTGGATAAACAACAATTTCAGCACTAAAATTGTCACATTTCACATGTCATTAATATACTGTCTGATGCCTCTACCCTAAATAAAATCTTCATATAGTTACCATATAAAGAGAAATATCAATGTTCTCTCTTTTGTAGTAGCACACCATCTTTGAAACTGCCAGAAGAAAACATGGAGGAAATACTTCTAGATATTGGCAGGCAATGACTTCCTGAATAGGACTCCTAGGGCCTGGTCAATGACAGCAAGAATGGAGAATGGGATTGCACCAAATTAAAAAGTTCTGCTTTTTGATAAAACTGTGTTATAAGCATATGAAAGCAGGGATTGTGAAACCATAGTGAAGAATAGTTAATATGCACCTGTAAAAAGAAAGTGTGGTTTATATACACAAGGAAGTTGTATATTATGGTTAAAGAAGAATGAAATCATGCCATGGGAAGGAAAATGGATGGAACTACAGGTCAGCATGTAAAGAAAAATAATCCAAAAAGCACAAAGACAGGGATCACACTTTTTCTCACTTATATGGCAACAGAAAAAAAGAAGACATGAAAATCGAAGGGAGATTATTATAGAAGAGGAAGGGGATTGGGGGATGGAGAAGGAAGGGTGGGGATGATTAGAATGTTATATTTATGTACGAACATAACACAGTGAACTCCAACATTCTATAAATTCCATATAATTCACACTCCTGAGTGTCCATCAGTTGCTGGGCTTAGCAGGTGATTCTTCCTTTTCAGTCTTATTCTTACATGATGTGTGGTAATTAAAAAACAGGGAGTCTTTCTGGTATTGACGAAATTTGGGTAGTTATTTTTTGCTGTTGTGAGTTAAGTTAATTGAATATTCTCTTTCATGTCTCCTGGTGGAAATGTAAGACAATTTGATCTGTCCACTCATCATGTCATGTCATTTGTTTTTAGATAACTGAAAAGCTTCACCTTATTTTTAAATAAAATTCTTCTCTTTGTACGGTACCTAGAAACATTGATCTTCTTCACAATCCCATTGATTTCTTTATGTATTTTATCTTTTATTTGTATATTTTAAATTGAATGGGGTTAAAAATGTGAAGAAAGTGATTGTAATATTATCTTGTCATAATATTTCAACTACATATCCTGTAAATTACAAACTCATACAAAAAGGTGATATGTTCTAAATTAATTGGATAAACGAATGAAAATACCAAAGCCCTTAAATGCAAAGGTTTTAACATGAACAATAATTTGGGGTGTCCTCCAGATACTAAATGATAAATAAAATCTCACCAAATGCATTGAGTGTTTGGACACAGCTGTTCATTACTGCCTTTTGGAAATTTTGTAATTTAACTAACATCTTCACAGAAAACAAAGAATCATAATTTCACCTCACAATTTCCTAATACAAAGAAAATGTGTTGAAAACAACATCAATCAAAGTATGTTTTTGTGTGTGTGTGAATGTGTCTCATTGAAGCCCTCCATTCTGTATAATTAATAAGCACCAGTAAAAAGAAATTATCATGATGAATTGAAAACAGTGTTTATAAAACTATAAGCAGGAAATAACATCCTGTTTATACGTTGGGCAGTTGGCAGTGATCAAAGAGAATAGGTTAGAATCTACTTTCTAACATGTAAGGAAGAAAAATTACAGTTCAGAGAATTTCTAATGTCAATTAAGGAGAAACATTCTCAGTGTTTGTATTTTTACAGTTCTAGAGATTGGATATTTTCCCCCCAAAGGTCCAGGTGAAAAAGACTTGATTGCAACCTTAGAGCTACTGGCAGGTGGTGGAACCTCTCAGATGTGGGGAGTGAGGGAGGGGAGTTAGGTCATTAGGGTTGTGTTCTGAAGGGGATATTGGAACCCCAGCCCTTCCCTTCTCTCTAACTTTCTGGCAGCCTCCTCTACCATACTCTCCTTCCAGATGTCCTGTGCCACCCTTGTCCCAAATGAACAAGCTGGGTAACTGTGAACTGAAACTTTCCATACCATGAGCCAAATAAGCCTCTCTCAAGTATCTGTTACATCAACAGAATGCTGACTAACACAATATCTTAGCCAATGTGATAAATATACACATATATGAAATATCTTCCCACATTTCATTACATCAGACTTTCTGAAGTTGTGAATTAAAAATAGAGGGTCAAGTTTAAAACTGAAATGGAGTCCTCAAATTCTTATAAGGATGCCCCTTGTGAGCAGGGTCCATGCAATGCAGTTGAGCAGAGACAGTGCAGAGAACTGAGTAGTGCAAACATGGCCTCAGGGGTCAGAGATCAGTCATCCTGAATCCCTCACTCCTGCAGAGTTGGTCTTCAAGGACATGCACTCTTGGGATCTGATTGTTAGTAAAATATCTGCTCTAATGAGGAGCTTTGGATATTGAACCCCAGGGATACAGAGACTATAGGAGTCAACCTGGGACCACCTCACTCAACTGTCCTGACCCAGCCAGAAAGCAGCACTGAGCCTCCTCCCAGAGATAAGCCTTCCTGACCAGGGTTACACTGCCTCATTCAGTCCATCTTCATTTCCTGAGGACACATCTTCCATCTTCAATATCCAGGTGAGATTCTGAATAACATTTCTCATGACTCCAATCATACGACTGAAGTTGCCTTAATACTTTCACGGTGTGATTCTTGTACCTCACTTAGCTATTATTGAACTCATTTTAATTCCTATATATTTTATCATATGCCGATGCCAAATGATTATTATGTTTATCAATGTTTCCTTGTTGTTTTTCTATTTCCAGAGGGAGTTACAGCTCATCCAACTCTTCCCTGATATTTGCATTTAGCAAACCAGGGGTGTTTTCTTTCTTTCCATTTTCCTCAGTTGCCCTGGCCCACTACTTCTTTCTCAGGAATGAATAACACTACGTGTGATAATTCATGACAGTTAAAAAAACAAAAGGAAATGTGAGTGTAAGAGTCTCATAGGCTGAGTGTGCACTGGGTGCTATTGTTCTATGCATTTCCCATCAAGAAATATCCCACAGATTTTTTCAGCTTCACTGAAGTAAACTGAATAAAGTTTGCCCTTATTAAAGGTGTGAAGTGTGCTGGTTGGATGTTCTCACACATTGTAAAATGATTTCCATCATGCAGGCTTATTGTACAAATAGACAATCAAGTCCTCTTTTACTGTGGATGATTTTCCTGTTCTCAAAACATGCTCTAGAACTGAGATTTCATTCAGAGCGAGAATATTAGTGATAAAGTTGCTGTGAAACTATTATTAAACCAAATGTAAATGCTGACAGAGCCAGATCTCTCTCACTTCAAACACAACGACCCTTGTTCCACAGTGATGCTCCTAGTAGGACTTAGTGTGCTAAGTGATTATCAGTGTGTTGCCTGTAGTTTCTGACTTCCCCAGTATCAGGAAACTGATCTTATTTTCATCTGTTTTCCTAATTGTCTATGCATGTCACTTTTTATCTCTCTCAGCTGGTTAAAAAAAATGATATGCCACCTATCCACAGAAGGGAAGAACTCCCTCAGGTGGGACAGAGAGAGTTGCCCTAGGAATAAAGTATTGCCTGGTCTGGAGAGACTCTAACATTTCATCCTTATTTTTAAAATAATGGCATGCAGTAATTTGGATTGAAAAGTTGTGTCTTATACTTTCCATCATTCTTGGCACTTAGCACAACCCTTGAAACGTTGGTGTTCAAGAAAAAATTTATTTCAATAGAGTGAGGAGCAATGAAGAGAGGAAGTAGCAGAACAAACCATCTAATATTCACTTGAGTTCACAGCTCTGTGGGAAAGTTTTTTTTTATTTTTAAATGACCTTCTTCTCAATATTAAGCATCCATCAAAGCAGACAGAGGGATTGTTGAAGCATAGACTGCTGTCCCTCATCCCAGAGCCTATCAGCACCAAGTTTAGAGGGGAAACAAGAACACCACACTTGGTGCATCTTCCCAGTGCTGCCAATGGTGCTGTCCACCCATTTGATTATCTTTCATTGTATCTTTTTCATCAGGTTCATCAAAAACATGAAAACTGGAAATCAAACAATTGTTTCAAAATTCCTTCTCCTGGGACTGACAGAGGACCCAGGACTGCAGCCCCTCATCTTCAGTCTATTCCTGTCCATGTACCTGGTCACCATCCTGGGGAACCTACTCATCATCCTGGCGGTCAGCTCTGACTCCCACCTCCACACCCCCATGTACTTCTTCCTCTGCAGCCTGTCCTTTAATGACATCTGTTTAAGCTCAAGTATAATCCCTAAGATGCTGGTGAACATCCTAGCTCAGGATCAGAGCATCACCTATGCAGGCTGCCTCTTCCAGGTCTGCTTTGTCTTAGTTTTCATGGCCATGGAAAGTTGTCTGCTTGCAGTGATGTCCTATGACCGCTATGTGGCCATTTGTCATCCACGTAGGTACACAGTCATCATGAACCCCAGTCTGTGTGTCCTTCTGGTTCTGGTCTCCCTATCCATCAGTATTGTAGATGGCCTCCTCCACACTCTGATGGTGCTGTGGTTGTCCTTCTGCACAGACCTGGAGATTCCCCACTTCTTCTGTGAACTTGATCAGGTCATCAAGCTGGCCTGTTCTGATACTCTCATTGATAACATCCTTATATATATTGCAGCTTGCATATTTGGTGGTGCTCCTCTTTCTGGGATCATTTTCTCTTACTGTCACATTGTGTCCTCTGTCTTGAGAATGCCATCACCAGGAGGAAAGCATAAAGTCTTTTCCACCTGTGGGTCTCACCTGTCTGTCGTCTCCTTGTTCTATGGCACAGGATTTGGGGTGTACATTAGCTCTGTATTTACTGACTCTCCCAGGAAGACTGCAGTGGCCTCAGTGATGTACACCATGGTCCCTCAAATGCTGAACCCCTTTATCTACAGTCTGAGGAACAGGGACATGAAGGAGGTCCTGAGGAAGCTCATCAGTGGAACAACCTCTCCTCTATGAGATGTTATTTACTTTGGACTTGGGTTTTTATTGAAAATCAAAGTGGCAGAATTCCTCATGAGTCAGAATGTACACTTCTGTTGTCACTACATTCTTCTAAAACAATCAGACGAGGAAATGGTCTGATGCTTATTAACGTACCTTGAAACCTGACTGCTTTCATCTACATCTATGATGTTTGGTGATTCCAATTCTCAACCACAATTCTTTGTGCTTGTCTTACAGAAGCAGAACCTGAAGGAGGGGTTCAAACTTTAACAGGTTTCATTGAGGTAATTTGGAAGAAAAGACTCAGCTGGGGAAATATTTATGCAAGATTGTAGTCCCATGTAGAGTGTAGCTTCCCCTGGTCGTATGGGTGTGAGAATGTGAGAGTGAAGTTCGTTTCTACTTGGGTGCCATACTAGCCCTTAGTTTCTGTACAGTTCTGTGATGTTCAACAATGAATTCAATCTCTAACTGCCATTTGGTTGCTTCAACTCTGTCAAGGAAAGACCAAGTTGGCGGTTTTAGTTTAGTGATGCTTTTTGGATCAGACTCAGAAGGAGAGCTGCAGAAGTTGGACAGGACAGGGAAAAGGTTAAACAGGGTCAAGGTCCTATGTGGACACTTTCTTCAGTCTGATCCTGTGGGGAGGGCCGTGAGGGTTGCATCTCACAGACAGACATGCTGTCAGGCAAATAAAGTGAATTTTCATTCTCAATTAAGTAATTACTGAGCTGTTACCTGGTCCTCATGAGGTAACCTCAGCATCCACCCTGATCAATTTCATGTTTATGAAATTCATGTAATTAGATTATCTCAGGGGCTTCAGATATTTTTGCAATATTAAGACATGTTTTGTGAAGATAACATCAGTTCTCAAAGAAATGAAATTGCTAATTCTAATATACTGATGCAAAGAAGGGTACTATGATTCATTCCAAGGACATCAGGAGTTAAGAACATATGGATTTGGGGATCATGGCTTCCTTGAGTGCTGCATGGGGTGGCTACTTCCAAGGACTTCTTCTCAGCCTCCCCAGGTTGTTGCAGCAGATGCAGGTGTTATACCTGGAACACAATGCCACAGACAGAAAATCAAGTGTTCTTCCCTTGGTCTACTGATCATGGGCCACTCTGTGGAGTCATACAGTAGACATCTGTGTCATAAGCTAAATGATGACCCTAGAAATGATGCCTCTCCTGCCCCCACCGCATTGTTTAGGAGCTTACATGATGTGAATGTGGTTGTTAAACTGAGAAAGGATTTTTGCAGAAAATAATCTATTACATGCTGTCTGGATGAGCTGTATATATAACTTCATATATTCTTCATTTCAATTTGTTCTAATAAGTTATACATGAGAGTAGAATGCACTTTGACACGTCATACATAAATGACATATAATTTCTCATTCTTCTTGTTGTACATGATGTACAGTCACACTGCTCATGTAGTCATATATGTACATAGGGTAATAACGTCTGATTCATTCTACTATCATTTCTAACCCTGTACCTGCTGCCCTCCCTTCACTTACCTCTACCTAATCCAAAGTAACTATTCTTCCCCAACCACCACCCACCCCCACTTATTGTGAATTAACATCAGCATGTCAGAGAAAACAATCAGCCTTTGGTGTTTAGGGATTGGCTTATTTCACTTGCATGATATTCTCCAGCTCCATCCATTTACTGGAGAGTACCATCATTTCTTTCTTCTGTAAAACTAAGTAATAGTCCACTGTGTATATGTACCACATTTTCTTTATCCATTCATCTGCTGAAGTACCACAGTTTAGCTATTGTGTTTTGAGCTGCTATAAACACAGATGTGACTGCATCACTGATGTTCTTTTTAAGATTGATTAGGAATTGAGACTAGATTAATGCAATGTTCTTTACAAGGCTGGGAGTGGACACTCAGCCTCATGCTGCTAGTCAAGTATGAAATCACTGAGCTACACCCCAGCCCTGCAGCCAGGTTTTTTTTTTTTTTTTCATGAGGATTGAACCCAGGGGCACTTACCCACTTAGCCACATCCCAGACCCTTTTCAGTATTTTATTTAGAGACAGGGTCTTATATTCTCACTAGGTTGCCGAGGCTGGCTTTGAACTCATGATTCTCCTGCCTCAGTCTCCCGAGCCGCTGAAATTTCAGGTGTGCACCACTGTGCCTGGGCTACAGTCATTTTTTGATTGCCCATATCATAGTACCTGTCTCCAAGAAGTCTTTCTATAATACTCTTGTTATCACTTTCTCATGGATTCTTGTGCACTATATTATAACAATTTTCTTCTGACCTTGATAAAGTTCCAAGGTCATGACTGGTTTCTGGGTCTTGGCTGTCATCATTTCACTTCTGAGAGTCCTTCATGTTGTTGGGTTTAGCTGATGTTACCCCATAATCAGTCCTATTTTATATTATGTTTGATAACAGAAAACAACAGGGATATTTTTTTCTGATATGGATGAAATTGGGGTTATTGTTTTTCTGTAATTGTAAATAAAGTTGATGGAATAGGTTTTTTTATGCCTCATGTTGGGAATATTTCATTCTTGGGGTAGGTTTTTTGGCTACAAAGGTGTAAAGTTCCTCCTTTGTGAAGTGCTAGTGAGTTTTCTGAAGTGGTTGAACTTCATGTGCTGCCTGCCCGTTAGATAATTCCATGGTCCCTCATCAGCACAGAATATTTTCAATTACCTAGTCAGTGGCGGCTGTGCTAATTGGTGCCATTGATTTACATTTCTCTTTTTATAAGGTGAAGTTTCTTTTCACATGCTACATGACCCACTTTCTTTTCCCATTTTGGAAACTACATGTTTGAAACATTTCCACTGAGTTGTTTTGTCAACATGCTATCACCTCTACATCATTTGGTGGATATACACAAGTCCCGAGTTCAAATATGAGTTGCTAAGACACTATTTTCCCTAATGATCTGCCTCAGTGATTCTTAATGGTGAAAGAATTATTTACATCAATTGAAAAAATTTAGAGCATTGCCTTTTAAAACCATGAAACCTCTTAGAGTTTCTTTTTGCCTTTGAAGTGGCAGAACTTCACAATTCTTTCTGCCTTTCAATTCAGTAATAAATCAACCATCTCTTTACATACTGATGTTTTCTGGACTGTCGTCGTGGTTCAGGAGTTATTGTGTCTTTTTCCGCACCAAGGTGTCAGATGTTTATTGGAGCACGCCAGCCCTAAAATTAAGTTGTTTGGGGTAACAATCTCCAGGTTTTTTTTTATTACAACGCCAAGGAAGCTAGTACCTCAGGTTAACAGCTTTTCTGTTAATTTGCAACTTCCTACAATGATATTGATGAGAAACACCCATAAGTTGAATCTATGACCTTTAATTTTTAGAAAATACATGTATTGAAGCAAAAACTATGAAACAGGGTAAGGTTCGTATGGGAATTCTGCAAAAATACTGAAGCATACCTACATGACCTCCCTAGTTCACATCAATTACACATAACATTTTCAAACCATTCAGTGTCCTAGTAAACATGTAACCATATTCATGAAGTCGTACATATAATTACCCTGTGGTATTTGTGAGTTTTTGGGTAAATTAGAGTCTCTATATTAGCACTTGCATTTATACAAGAAATAGGTAGAAAAAGTTGAAATAACAAGGTTTGTGTTTTTAATCACAAATGGCTTAGTTGCACCTCAAGGTAGCTTGTTTGTTTGTTTGTTTGTTAGTTTTAATAGGGTTTCCTTTAGAAATACTTAGAAACACACGTGTGAATCCAGTAGAGGGGAAAGGTGTATCCATGCCCGAATGGGTTGGATTTGTATGTGAGCCGACAAAGAGGAAGGAAGAGTTGGTGTCTCAGGAGTCTCAGGGTGAGGGACACCAACAGCAAGCTGGGAAAGGAGAGAAAGAAGGGACCTGTCAAACTGTAGCCATTTCCATGGCCAGCCATCCCAATGATCACACGTCGCAAGGATCTCATGCTCATCGTGTTGCCTGCTGAGTCTGCATCAGGAAAGCCTCAGGTTCCAAGCACCAGGGGACCTTTGCTCAGGGTTCTTCCTCTCTCTGCTGTGCTGCTCCTTTTCCTCCTCTAGCAACTGTAAAACCAACAAGTATGCTTGTTGAGGGACATTGTGTCTTCCTTATCCAATATTCAGTTTAGGACCCACTAAACAATTGCTATAGTTTTCTTCATTTATTTTTTTTAAATTCCAGCATATGTCATCTTTCTTGTGATTCCTACCTTTAAAAAAATCAGTGCAAGAGATCATTGTATGGAGAATGATTTCATCGTTAAGTGTAAACTGCTCACAATGCTTCAACTAACTAATAGTCATATCGCCTAAGGCTTCAAAAACACATGCTCTGCTCTTGAATGTGGGTCCTGCTTTGATATCGCTGCTGGTGATACACCACTTTGGTGGGTAGAGAATGGAAGGTCTTGAGAACCAAGAAGTTCTTTGTGGTTTTTTATGGGTGGAAGCTTTCAGGAGTCACGTGACAGAATCTTGCAGAAGCTTCAGTGTTCAGTATTGCTAATTGGGTACTAATTGGGAGTCCCCTTACATTAAGGTAGGTGTTCATCTTGGGAGTCTGACACTGTTAATTTCAAAGTATATGAATTTCTCTTCCAAAAATGGCTCCCTGTGTCTGGGGCTGTCACTCAGTGTTGGAGTGGTAGCCTCCCATATGTAAGGCCCTGGTATTATCCCCAGAATTGCAAAAGTAAAATATTGCTTGACATCTCATCTCAGCCTGGCTGCATCTCAGTGCCTTCTCCATTCATAACAACACTCTCTGAGGTGAATCCCTGTTCTCCCTCTCCACAGCTATTCTCCTCTGGTGTTTTCCCAAGGTGAACCCAATGAGAGCTTTAGCGAACTTTCTCCTGTGGCTGGTTCACAATCACTCTCCCCCATCACCAGTTAGTTCTCTATGCCTAAATCCAGTTTATTCCCTTCTGCTCAATGATGTGCATGCTGCCATAAATCCATACAAAGCTGGCAGCGAGCTCAGTGAAGGTCTTCTTTGGAGACTTTTCTGAAACTTTCAGGTGCTCCAGCTCCATAGCCATGGGGGCAGGAAGTGCTCGAGTTCACCTTGTTCATTGCTCAGGTACAGAAACTGCTTCTGCTCTTGCACACTAATGTCCTCCTGGAACACTGTGTCCTCAGCCATCAAAGAGGAAGCACTTTCTGGCTTATGGAGACAAATCCATAGAAATCCTTGACTTCTGTTTACTTATCCTATTATAGTTGAGGGTGTTTTTTTTAATTTTTTGGTCCCTTGAAAGCTTCACCTTCCTTTTACATATTGCTCTGTTTGGGGTTGTCAGTGGAAACACTAACCTTTTTGAAATAACTCCACTGATACCTCTTATATACTCTTTCCATTTTTTATAGTGGATGAGTTTAACATGGTGAAGAAACTCCTTATGTAGTCATCCATTTAAATAAAACATCCAATGGACGTACAGTCTTAAAATATTCTAAGTTACATTCATTGTGAAAATATTGAAGCTTTTATACATAAAATGTTTTAAAAAGAAAACTAACATGGAACTCCACCTCCACCTGTAAAATGGTTGATGAAAACTAGTCCAGGGTGTTGAGCATAGGAGTATAGCTGCAGAATACTGTCTTTTGCTAATTTTGTAATTATTTCTTGATTAAAAGTAACAAACCAGTATTGCACCTCAAGCTCGTCTAATGTGAAGGAAAAAAAAAATTGAAACTATTGGGATGGAAGTGAAAATGGCATTGGTGAAATGGTAAGCAGGAAGTGACAGCTATGTCTGCATTTTTGGCAGTCAGCAGTGATGAAAGAGAATGTATTAGAAGATTCTATGAAAATATTAAAAAACAAAAATTATGGTCCAGCAAAGAGCTATCTGACTAAGGAGAAGCACCTTGGGTGTTTGCAATAGTACATTATTATTTTGGATATTTGGATATTTGTCCTGTAAGGTCACATGTTAAGGCTTGGTCTTCATGATGTGGCACTAGAGGGAGGTGCTGGGGCCTTTCAGACGTGGAACATAGTAGAAGGAAGTCTGGTCCCTGGGTGCCTGCCCTTGAAGGGGATATTGGGATCCTGGTCCCTCTTCTTTCCCTCTTTTCATACCCTGGCTGCCATGACTGAACTGGCCTCTGCCATGCTCTCCCTCTATGATGTACTGTGCTGTCACTGGCTGAGCAACAGGCCAAGTGACCATGGAATGAAACCTCTCAAACCATGAGCCAAAATGAACCTCTCCCAGGTATTCATTACAGCAACAAAAAGCAGACTAACAATGAATTAGCTAATATTTTAGGAAGTATTATTTTTACCCACCAATATAGGAAATGTCTCCAAATTATTAAAGCAAGATTCCCAAAATGATTAATTAAAATAATGTCTTTGTTTGTAATTGAAAGAAGACCTGGTAGAGAGATGCAAGCCTCAAGCAATGCAAGTGAACAGAGAAGCTGCAGAGAACTGAGTGGTGCAATCACAGGCCTCAGGGGTCAGGAATCAGCCACCCTGAATTCCTCACTCCTGCAGAGCTGGTCTTCAAGGACGTGCACTCTTGGGATCAGAATGTTAGTAAAATAGCTGAACTAATGAGGAGTTTGGAATATTGAGCCTGCAGAGAAACAGAGACTGTAGGCATCAGTATGGGACCACCTCACTCAGCAGCCCTGCCCCAGTCAGGATGAAGCACATGAACTCCTCCCAGAGAGGTGCCTTCCTGACCAGGAGCCTCTGACTCTACATCAGCCTACATTTCCTGAAGATCCATCTTCCACCTTCAGCATCCAGGTGAGGCTTTTGGACAACATTCCTATTTAAACTAACCAGATGTCTAAAATCCCATATTTGGTGTTTGAGAGGTGCAATTCATGTGTCTCATTCATTCACTGTTGAAATCATTTTAGTTCCTGTACATGTTATCATATGTCCATGCCTCACATGTGTGTGCATCGCCCAGGTCTGCATTTCTGCTCACCTCCATTTCACAGGCAGTGTTTAATCAATGTTTCCTTCTTATTCTTTCTCCTGTCCATCAATTCCAGAATTTGTTTCATCACAGTGAACACTTCCCTGATATTTGCTTTTATGATTTCTCTGTCCTTGTTCCTCAGTTACTCTGACACACTCTTCTGAGGATTGAAGAGTGCTCTGAGCCACAGTTCACGACTGTAAACACAGAAACCAAAAGGAAATATCAGAGTGGGGGACCCATGTGGCGATGGTGTGCAGGTGTTTTGTTGGATGACTTTCATCATAAATCATGACCATGGTATTTTTATAAATTCATTGGTAGATAATTCAGTAAAACTGGTATAAATTCAAGGTGTACAATGTGATGGTTGGATGTAAATCATTCCAAAATGACTTCCAGAAGCAAGGTGATTAATGCATTACACAGGCAGCTGGTTTCTTGTACAGTTGGTGATTTCTCCCTCCTCAAGCTTTTCTAGAGCCTGGATCATGTTCAGAGTGTGTACTTTCCATATTGCACTCAATGGTAAATGCTGTTCTACCCAGTTCTGTCTCACTCTGCAGACAAAGGCCGTTGCTCCTCTGTGACACACCAGGGAAGTCCCAGGTTGTCCTGAGAGGATGTGTCAACTTGTAAGTGCCTGTTGTGAGAATCCAAAAATTGTTTCTATTTGCATCACTTTTGTTATCAGTCTATACATTTCACTTTCATCGCATTTGGTAGTTTTTTTTTTTTAAATTGATATGTTGTTTATTAAATTAAGGGAAGAACTCCTTTAAAATGAGGTAGAGAATCTCCTGGCTTCCCTTAGCATGAGTTTCTTAAGGGACTGAATTACGTTCCTGTGGGAATGTTTTCTGAGGTTCAAAGGCAGAGATGCAACATTTCCTAATCTTTGCTCAAGTCCACCAGGAAGGATCCCATCTCCTTCTGTAACTGTTTCACAGGTAGAGCTGGACATATATTGAAGGCCAGGGAAGGATTGGAGGCTTTAGGTAGGGGAAAGAATAAAATTGCAATTGAAATGATGAGGTATGAGTGGCAAATTATCAATGCTCATTATACTATCTGGAGTTATGGACAGAGATTACTTAAGATCCCACTCAACAGTCAGAATATGTGAGCTCAAATCCAATCTTGGCTGAACATGCACTGTGGTTCTGCTATCTGTGATATAAACTCATCTTTCCTGAGTATCCTCCTGGGTAAATCTGGATGGTAATAAAACACATAAAAATTCACAGGATGGTTTTGAAGCAAGATCCAATTAGGGAACCATTGCTTTAGAAGACAGATTTCCAGACTTTATTCTTGACATCTTTTAAAATAAAGGTATGATAAATTCTTATTCAAAAGTCACATCTCACACTTTATTTTATTCCTAACACAGCACAGTGCCTGAAACAGAATTTGTATTCAATAACAACTCATTTCAGTGAAAGAAGTTAAGTGGGAGGAGTGTGTAATGAGAGGTGGAGAGAAATTGTACCACAAAAAATTATCTGAATATTCACTTGAGTTCTCAGTAACAAGGAGGAAGCTTTTGTGTTTGATGAAGTTGTTCTCAAACTACATCAAATATTCCCAAGGACTTGTTGAAGCAGAGATTGCTTGTTCTTATCCTGAGGGTGATTCAGCAGATAACTGGGGTTGGGGATCAGGGATGTGCATTTCTGTCCTCTTTCCAAGTTCTGCTGCTGTCCATATTGGTTATGATGCTTTCTCCCATCTTTCCCATTGTATTCACCAGCAACATGGAACCCACAAACCAATCAGCTGTTTCAGAATTCCTCCTACTGGGACTGACAGAAGACCCAGCACTGTAGCCCTTCATCTTCAGCCTCTTCCTGTCCATGTACCTGGTCACCATCCTGGGAAACCTGCTCATCATCCTGGCTGTCAGCTCTGACTCCCACCTCCACACCCCCATGTACTTCTTCCTCTCCAACCTGTCCTTGGCTGATATCTGTTTAAGCACAAGCACAGTTCTCAAGATGCTGGTGAACATCCAAACACAGGATCAGAGCATCACTTACATAGGATGTCTCTCCCAGATCATTTTTGTCTTAATTTTTGCATATTTGGAAAATTTTCTCCTTGCAGTAATGGCCTATGACTGGTATGTGGCCATTTGTCATCCCTTGAGGTACACAGTCAACATGATGCCCCACCTCTGTGTATTGCTGGTTCTGGTCTCCTTGTTCATCGGCTCTGTGGATGCCCTCCTTCACACTCTGATGATGCTGAGGCTGTCCTTCTGCACAGAACTGGAGATCCCCCTCTTTTTTCTGTGAACTTGCTCAGGTCATCAAGCTGGCCTGTTCTGATACCTTCGTTGATAATGTACTGATATATGTTGCAACTTGCATATTTGGTGGTTTTCCCCTCTCTGGAATCATTTTATCATATACTCACATTGTGTCCTCTGCCTTGAAAATGCCCTCATCAGAAGGAAAGCATAAAGCTTTATCTACCTGTGGGTCTCACCTGTCTGTTTTTTCCTTGTTCTATGGGACAGCTTTTGGGGTGTACATCAGTTCTGCAGTGACTGACTCCCCCAGAAGACTGCAGTGGCCTCTGTGATGTACACTGTGGTCCCTCAGATGCTGAACCCCTTAATCTACAGCCTGAGGAGCTAGGACTTGAAGAAAGCCCTGAGGAAGCTCATTGGAGGGACACCTTCCCTTCTGTGATATGATGATTTCTATCTCCACATCTCCATGTTCTTTCTCTTTGATCTAGAGTAAGTCAAAATGACAGCATTCCTATTGGGCCTGAATATGTCAAACTTGTCTTATTGCATTTTTCTCAAATGGTTAGGTAAATAATCACCATGTGCTTTATAACTTGTCTTGAACCCTGACTTGTTTTTGTCTAACTCAAGATATTTGACTCCTGAGTCCAATGAACAGAACATACGTTATTTGCTCATGTTTCATAGAAATGGTTATTGAAGTACTAGGCTATAATTTTTGAAAAATGTGTTTTTCTGCCCTCCTAGAAAAAAGCAAACTGTAGAAGGTCATCAGTCAGGAATATGTTGAATCTTAGCTGTGGTCATATGTTGAGAGTAACCTCTACCTGTTCTTATGGTTGGGGTCACCTGAATCACCACCAGATTTAGTCTCATGTGAGGCAAAATGTTGCCCATTCACAGTCTGTGAAGCATCTAGTGATAATTTTTAGTTATAAACTGCAACCTTGGGATAATTATAGCATTCACCACATTCAGTGCCTTCTTCTGTGAAGTTGGCATAATTAGATGATATAAGTGGTTTGTGATGATATTGACATAGCCAAGACTCATCAGTGAAGTAATCCTCAGTTCTAATAGGAAAAAGAAAGGCTAATATTTAAATGTTCTATCAATTAAGAGAGTTTCCTTTCTTCACAAGGACATCTGAGGGAGGGAATGTCCCAGAAGTGTAGGGCTTCAATCAGTCCTCATTGAGGTGGCAACTTCCTAAGACTGGTTCCCTTCCAGGTCACCAGAAGGAAATCCAGGAGCCATACCTGAACAAGATGTTAGAGACAAAAACCTGAGTGTGCACACATAATTCATTTCCTCATGAACCCACTAGAGTGACTGAATCTCTATAGTGGATTGAATGGCAGCCTCAAACTGTGTTCAGATGCTGTTCCACTGATGTGTGATTGACTTATACAATAATTGCATAAATGTTGTGTGTTTGGGAAAAGAGGATTTATTTGTTGAGGAGGAGTTTTCCTGGATTATTTGGGGGGGCCTTGACCATAATCAACTGGCTCAGTGTAAGACAGGGAAAAGTAGAGAAGAAGTGGAGAAAAGGAAACACATAACACTGGAGATAGAAGTTGGATTGGCGCAGCCAGTAGTTGATAATTTTTCACCTATAAAAATATCATTTTCAAAAGATTATAGGGCATTTTAATCACTCCTTTAAATATCCCTGTACTATTATTATATAAGTGCTTCCTTTTGACCTTGTTGAAGATCAAATGTGATAAATGAATTCCATGTCTCATTGGTGCTATCATCCTGCTTTGAAGGATCAATCATGTTGTATTTAGTAGTCATTCATTCATTCTTAAACTCCATATTTATGTATTGTGGCATTAAAAATCAGAAACACCTCTGGTTTTGAAATATTAACATATATTTTTCTGCTGCTCTGAATCAAGTTGTTTGACTATTTTCCATGTCTTGTGAAGGAAATAAAATGTTTAAAAATTTGGGGTGAAACTATTGACTATAGCAGCATAGCTCTCCACCTTTGGTTAATTCTTTAACAAAGGTATTTTCAAGGTGATTGAGTCATTTTTCATCCCAAGCAGATATTCCTGCTTTTCCATATCATGTCCCAAACATTTTCCCTTAATTTGACAATCTAAAAGGCATAAAGTATAATTTAATTTATTGAAATTTCTCTTATGATGGGGATCAGGGTCATTTCATATAGAATTGACCTTGTCTTATAAAATGTATGCTTTTTATTTCCATCAAACTTCTTACCCTTTTTTTTTTTGTTTTTGTTTTGTTTATGTTTTTGTTTTTGTTTCTTTATTGTAATCAAATGGGATACATGTTGTTTCTCTGTTTGTACATGGAGTAAAGGCATAACATATGTGTAATCATAAATTTACATAAAGTAATGTTGTTTGATTCATTCTGTTATTTTTCCCTTCCCTTCACCCCTCCCAACCCTCTTTTCCCTCTATACAGTCCTTCCTCCATTCTTGTCCCTCTCCCTAACACTAACTCTACCCCTAACACTAACCCCTCCCACCCCCCTTTATGTGTAATCATCCACTTATTAGCGATATCATTCGTCCTTTGGGTTTTTGAGATTGTCTTATCTCACTTAGCATGATATTCTCCAATTTCATCCATTTGCCTGCAAATGCCAAAATTTAATCATTCTTTATGGCTGAGTAAAATGCTATTGTATGTATGTATATATATATATATATATATATATATATATATATATATATATACCACAGTTTCTTTATCCATTCATCAATTTAAGGATATCTATGTTGGTTCCACAATCTGACTATTGTGAATTGAGCAGCTCTGAACATTGATGTGGCTGTATCTCTGTAGTATGCTGATTTTAAGTCCTTTGTGCATAGGCCAAGTAGTGGGATAACTGGGTCAAAAGGTGGGTCCATTCCAAGTTTTCTAAGGAATCTCCACACTGCTTTCTAGAGTTACTGCACTAATTTGCAGCCCCAACAGCAATGCATGAGTGTACCTTTCTCCCCACATGCTCGCCAACACCTGTTGTTGCTTGTGTTCTTGATAATCGCCATGCTAATAGGGGTGAGATGGAATCTTAGGGTGGTTTTGATTTGCATTGCTCTTATTACTAAAGATGTTGAACATTTTTCCATATGTTTGTTGATTGCTTGTAGATCTTCTGCTGTGAAGTGTCTGTTCATTTCCTTAGCCCATTTGTCAATTGGATTATTTGCATTCTTGGTGTAGATTCTGGAGATTAGCGCTCTATCTGAAGTATGAGTGGCAAAGATTTTCTCCCACTCTGTAGGCTCTTTCTTTGCATTTCTGATAGTTTCCTTTGCTGAGAGAAAGCTTTTTAGTTTGAATCTATCCCAGTTGTTGATTCTTGCTTTTATTTCTTGTCCTATGGGAGTCCTATTGAAGAAGTCTGGTCCTAAGCCGACATGTTGAAGATCTGGACCTACTTTTTCTTCTATAATCTGCAGGGTCTCTGATCTGATTCCGAGGTCCTTAATTGATTTTGAGTTTAGTTTCATGCATGGTGAGAGATATGGGTTTAATTTCATTCTGTTGCATATGGATTTCCAATTCTCCCAGCACCATTTGTTGAAGAGGCTATCTTTTCTCCATTGCCTATTTTTGACCCCTTTGTCTGGTATGAGAAAATTGTATTTATTTGGGTTTGTGTCCATGTCTTCTATTCTGTACCATTGATCTACCTTTCTATTTTGGTACCTGCGGGGGCATCCGGAATTCCATCCAGTGCTTGACAAAGATCCTCTGGAGGATGATTGCAAAGGCTCACCCTAAAAGGAATTGCCGGAGGTTTTGCTCCAAAGCATGGTGTTTTCTCTGCTGTGTTTCTCTGATAATATATTACTCATTTCAAGTCTGAACGGATTGCTTAAGGGGATGAAGGGAATACAACAAAAATTCCAGAAAATATTACCTACAATCTGAAAAACAATGGGTCTTTACCATTAACAAAATTAAAAATAATTTTGCAACCGTGCAATGAGTCTCTGAAAGCCTCTGGAGAAAATAGTTATAAATCTGCCTTTCTCTCCAACAGGCTGTTTAAATTTTAACAATGGTTTTGTTTATGTGTGGTAGTGAGGTAAGAGAATAAGGTTCCAAGACATTCCTTCCTTGCTACAAAGAATATGTCACCCCTATAATAAATGTTGGCACACAATATCCATTGGCACCGCTGCCCTCCTGTAACCCTTAACTCAGCAATTTAGATATTAACCAGAGGGACCTAATAGAAATGTTCACATGAGATTACTTGTCTATCACTTTAACCGCAAGAATAATAAGAATAGTCTTAGGTCAAGTAGAGTTTAGATTTTAAGGAAATAAACATTGTATTAGCTCATCAATGTAGTTAGATATTCTTAAAACAATTGTGATTAGGTAAGGATGATCTGTAAGGTTGTTGTTTTCTGCCTATGCTTTGAAAACTTCTTTAATATTAACCACAAGACTGCCATTATAGCCTGAAGAAAATTGTATATAAACGCAGCCTTCCCCAGAATAAAGTGGGATTGATTGCACCAGAACTAGAGTCTGTGTCTTTCATTCTCCATCCATCGCCGACGCTGTCTCCCTGCGCCCCGTTTACCAGAGTGGAACCCATGGACTCCTGCTAGGACTGGACCCCGGCAGGTACCAATACCATGCCATTTTTCTTACTATTGATTTGTAGTAGAGTTGAAGATCTGGTATTGCGATACAACCTGCTTTGCTCTTTCTGCTAAGGATTGCTTTAGCTATTCTGGGTTTCTTATTTTTCCAGATGAATTTCATAATTGCTTGCTCTATTTCTGTAAGGTATGTCATTGGGATTTTAATTGGAATTGCATTGAATCTGTATAGCACTTTTGGTAGTATGGTCATTTTGACAATATTAATTCTTCCTATCCAAGAACATGGGAGATCTTTCCATCATCTAAGGTTTTCTTTAATTTCTTTCTTTACTGTTCTGTAGTTCTCATTGTAGACGTCCTTCACCTCTTTTGTGAGATTGATTCCCAAGTATTTTATTTTTTCAGAGGCTATTGTGAATGGGGTAGATTTCCTAATTATACTTTCCAAAGATTCATCACTTATGTATAAAAATGCATTAGATTTATGTGCATTGATCTTATATCCCACTACTTTACTGAATTCTCTTATGAGTTCTAAAAGTTTTCTGGTGGAATTTCCTGGTTCCTCTTAGTATATAATCATATCATCAGCAAATAGGGATAGTTTGAGTTCTTCTTTTCCTATTCGTATCCCTTTAATTTCTTTGGTCTGTCTAATTGCTCTGGCTAGATTTTCAAGGACGATATTGAATAGAAGTGGTGAAAGAGGGCATCCCTGCCTTGTTCCAGGTTTAGGGAGAATGCTTTCAATTTTTCACCATTTAGAATTATATTAGCCATGGGCTTAGCGTAGATGGTCTTTACAATGTTAAGGAATGTTCCCACTATCCCTATTTTTTCTAGTGTTTTGAGCATAAAGGGGTGCTGTATTTTATCAAATGTTTTTTTCTGCATCTTTTGAAATAATCATGTGATTCTTGACTTTAAGTTTATTGATATGGTGAATTACATTGATTTCCTGATGTTGAACCAACCTTGCATCCCTGGGATGAAACCCACTTGATCATGGTGCACTATCTTTTTAATATGTTTTTGTGTACGATTTGCTAAAATTTTGTTGAGAAATTTTGCATCGATGTTCATTAAGGATACTGGTCTGAAATTTTCTTTCCTCAATGTGTCTCTGTCTGGTTTAGGTATCAGGGTAATTTTGGCTTCATAGAATGTGTTTGGGAGGGTTCCCTCCTCTTCTATTTTATGGAATACTTTGAGAAGTATTGGAATGACCTCTTCTTTAAAATTTTGTAGAACTTGGCTGAGAACCTATCTGGTCCTGGACTTTTCTTTGTTGGTAGCCTTTTGATGACTTCTTCTATTTCATTACTTGAAATTGGTCTATTTAAATTGTGTATGTCCTCCTCATTCAGTTTAGGCAATTCATATGTCTCTAGAAACCTGTTGATGTCTTCGAAATTTTCTATTTTGTTGGAGTATAGATTTTCAAAATAGCTTCTAATTATGTTTTGTATTTTAATTGTGTGTTGTGGTATTTCCTTCTTTGTTCTGAATTTTAGTGATTTGGGTTTTCTCTCGTCTTCTCTTTCTTAGTGTGGTTAAAGGTTTATCAAATTTGTTTATTTTTTCGAAGAACCAACTATTTATTTTGCCAATTTTAGTATTGTTTCTATTGTTTCAATTTCGTTGATTTCAGCTCTGAGTTTAACTATTTCCTGTCTTCCACTACTTTTGGTGTTGGTCTGTTCTTCTTTTTCTAGGACTTTGATCTGTAGTGTTAGGTCGTTTATTTATTGAGTTTTACTTCTTTTATTGAATGCACTCCATGAAATAAATTTTCCTCTAAGTACTGCTTTCTTAGGGTCCTAAAGATTTTGATATGATGTTTCTTTGTTCTCATTTACCTCTAAGAATTTTTTAATTTCCTTCCTAATATCTTCTGTTATGCATTCATCATATAATAGCATATTGTTTAATCTCCTGGTGTTGGAGTATTTTCTGTTTCTTACTCTTTCATTTATTTCTAACTTCAATCCATTATGATCTGATAGAATATAAGGTAGTGTCTCAATCTTCTTGTATTTGCTAACATTAGCTTTGTGGCATAATATATGGTCTATTTTAGAGAAGGATCTATGTGCTGCTGAGAAGAAAGTGTATTCGCTCTTGGTTGGATGCTATATTCTATAAATGTTTGTTACATATGAATTATTGATTGTGTTATTGATATCTATGGTTTCTTTATTCAATTTTTGTTTGGAAGATCTGTCCAGTGGAGAGAGACGCATGTTAAAATCACCTAGTATTATTGTGTTATGTTCTATTTGGTTTGTGAAATTCAGAAAGATTTGTTTGACATACATGAATGAGCCACTGTTTGGGGCATAGATGTTTATGATTGTTAAGTCTTGCTGATTTATGCTTCCCTTAAGCAGTATGTAATGTCCTTCTTTATGTCTTTTGACTAACTTTGGCTTGAAGTCCACATTATCTGACATGAGGATGGATACTCCAGCTTTTTTGCTGAGTCCATGTGCATAGTATGTTTTCACTATCCTTTCACCTTTAGTGTATGGGTGTCTATTCCTATGAGGTGAGTCTCTTGCAGACAACATATTGCTGGATCTTTCTTTTTAATCCAATCTGCCAGTCTATGTCTTTGGATTGATGAATTCAGGCCATTAACATTCAGGTTTATTATTGAGATATGATTTGTATTCTGGGTCTTTTGGTTCATTTTAAAATTTTATTTATTTATTTATTTATTTATTTATTTATTTATTTATTTTTGACACAACTTGTTTCCTCCTTTATTTGACAATTCCTTTATGATAATTCCTCCCTTTGATTATTTACTTCTTTTTCATCTCTTCCTCATTGAATATTTTGCTGATAATGATATGTAATGCTGGCTTTCTTTTCATAAATTCTTTTAGCTTTTGTTTATCATGGAAGGATATTATTTCATCGTCAAATTTGAAGGTAAGTTTTGCTGGTTGTAAGATTCTTGGTTGGCATCTGTTTTCTTTCTTGGTAAATGTTGTTCCAGGCCCTTCTAGCTTTTATGGTCTGGATTGAAAAATCTGCTGATATCCATATTGGTTTCCCCCTGAATGTAATTTGGTTCTTTCTCTTACAGCCTTTAAAATTCTGTCTTAATTTTGTATGTTAGGTATTTTCATAATAATGTGCCTTGGTATGGGTCTGCTTTAATTTTGTGTATTTGGAGACCTATAAGCCTCTTGAACTTGATTTTCCATTTCAGTCTTCAGATTTGGGAAATTTTCTGATATTATTTCATTGAGTAGATTGTTCATTCCTTTGGTTTGTTTCTCTAAGCCTTCCTGAATCCCAATAATTCTTAAATTTGGCCTTTTCATGATATGCCATAGTTCTCGGAGATTCTGTTCATGATTTCTTACCATCTTCTCTATTTGTTCAACTTTGTTTTCAAGGTTAAATATTTTTTCTTCAATATCTGAGGTTCTGTCTTCCAGGTGTTCTATCCTATTGGTTTTGCTTTCTATGGAGTACTTAATTTGGTTTATTGTTTCCTTCATTTCAAGGATTTCTGTTTGTTTGTTTTTTTTCAATATCTCTAACTCTTTATTGAAATGATCTTTTGCTTCTTGTATTTGCTCTTTTAACTGTCGATTGGTGCAATCATTCAATGCCTGCATTTGCTCTTTCATCTCATCGTTTGCTTCCCTGATCATTTTAATTATGTACATTCTGAACTCCCTTTCTGTCATTTCTTCTGCCATGCTGTCATTGGATTTTATTGATGTAACATCTAGATTTGTTTGGGGCATTTCTTCCCTTGTTTTCTCATATCGTTCAGGTATCAGTGGACCATGAAGATATTACAAATTTCCTCTATTGACTTATAATCTCTCTGAAAATTGCTAGTATATCCCCTTTTAGGGGATATATTCTTAGCTTCCTTGTGGAGCTGCCTCTTTAGGGGTGGTGTCCTTCAGGTGGTGTATATTTTCTGCTAGTGGGTAGATGTGCCTCCACTTGTGTACCAATGGTCATCCAAAGGGGAACTAGGCCATAGGCTGAGGCTAGGCCTGTTTGGTCCTGTGTCTCTGGTTTTACCATCCTTGTGGGAAAACCTCACCCAGCAGGGAAGACTCACCCGGTGGAGAGGTCTCGCTTGTCAATTCCCCTCCTAGAGATTCCCCTCAATCCACAATTACCACCTGGGCTGGGCTGCCATCCTCTGCAACTTTCCCAGGGGCCCGAACATACCTCCTGGGCCTGGGAGCCTCACCCTTCGCATACAAGTCTCCTTAGGCTGCCTCTCTTCAAAGAATCTGCCCGCAGTCCTGGAACTTTAGCTCTGCCCCTCAACTTGTCTCTGTGCAACTCTTCCACCAAGAGCCTCCTAGGTCCAGGGACCCTGCTCTGCACTTAATCATCTGGCTATGTGGCCCCTCCTCTGAGCAGCCACCTGGAGCCCCATACAGTCGCTCCAAGACCTAGTGACTGCCGCATGCCGTTTCCTCTGGGCAGCCGCCAGGTGTTCCGGTGCAGTCACTCGGAGTCCAAGCAACTCACTGTGCACCTCCTCCTCCTGCTAACTGCCCGTAGCCCTGGGCAGTCACTATGAGTTCAAGTGAACCACCACGCTCCTTCTCCTCCTCCACGCAGACCCCGGGGGTTCAGGAGCAGTTGCTTCGAGACCACGTTACCCGCTGTGCTCCTCCTCCAGGCAGCCCCCCGGTGTTCAGGAGCAGTTGTTTTGAGTCCAAACAACTCACCACTCGCCTCCTCCTCTGTGCAGCCACCCGTAGCCCTTATGCAGTCACTCTGAGTCCATGTGACCTGCCGTGCTCCTCCTCCTCCTCCTCCAGGCAGCCCCCTGGTGTTCAAGAGCGGTTGCTCTGAGTCCAAACAGCTGGCTGCACAGCTCCTCCTCTGGGCAGCAACCTGGAGCCCCAGTGGTTGCTCCGAGTCCAAGCGCTGTGCTGACCAGCCTCCTCTATGATGCTCTCAGTTGTCTGAGTTCACTGCTCCAGTGGGGGGAGGGGTGTTTCATTGGGCAACTCTACTTCACAAAGTTCCCTGCATTCCAGGACTACCGCCCCATCTGGAATGCGTCCCCAATAGGAGAGACTCACCCGGTCGCTTTGAGTTGGTCCCAAGTCTCTCAATATCTCCTCTTTTGAAACCTGAGTTCTGGAGCAACATGAAATGCAGCCACCCTCTAGTCTGCCATCTTGAAACTCCCCACTTCTTATCCTTTTTAAAACTAATTTCTAATAGTCATTTACATAATTTGTGATAGCAGTCCTCTCCATTTCTCTCACTTACATCACAACCTTATTTTTTAGACATGGGTCTCCTGTATCATGTGTGTTATAGTACTTAGTAGGTGCCCTAACATGCTTAAATTTAATTTGATATTTTTCTTATTTATTTATTTATTATTTTTAATACAGTAATTTTATGTTTTGACACTATTTTTCTTTTAGCCACTGCTCAGTAGGTGTTGGTACTTAACTACCTACTTTGAGAAAGTGTAGTCTTGCCTTTCCCATCTGAAGCTAGAGTCCTGGGCAATTTACTTTTACCCTTGATGTGAGAAAGGAATCACATTTCTTTTCATTACTGAGAACATTTCATTAAGGAGTCTGGCCATTTCTGTAACACGGTTCAGCAATGAAGAAGCAGTGTGCTCAGGTGTCCATGTGTCCTGGACTCTCTTTCTCGACAGTGACATGGTTGCATCTATCCCTGCACTAATATCACATGTCTTAATGACTGCAGCTCACCAGTCCACAAAACTAAGTTTCTTATGACAACAAATAGGCCCTAGAGGCTATTTAGTTCCAATCACAAAGTTGTCTTGACTCAGGTCAAATTATTTCTGTTAATATGCATTTTGGGGCAATGATATCGATAATTGACTTTTTAAAATTTTTATGATTTTATTTTTTAAATTATTTTTTCATTTTTACAGATGGCATTTTGATTCATTGTACACAAATGGGCTATATCTTTTCGTTTCAGTGTCTGTGCATGATGTAGATTCATACCATTTGTGTAATCATACATGTACATAGGGTAACTATGTCTGTCTTATTCCACAATTTTTCATATCCCCCCTTTTGTTACCCTCTATAATTGACTCTTAATTCAAATCTATGACATCCAATTATGAGTTGTAATGTGCTTATGTGCTACTACTACAAAGTTGCAAAAATGCATTGGTAAAATTCTAAAAAGGAAGTGAAATATGTATTATCGTCCATTTAGACTATGGAAAATATATTAGAAGCTTTTGCTTATAAAATGCAAAATAAGTTCACATTTAACAGAGCCATACATAGAATAAGCTTTAAATGGTTGGTATTTTTATGGTACTTTCTGTATATTATCACTTACTAGACAATGAAATGGTTAGCCAAAATGATAGATCTCCTCAATCTCTCTCTAGAATTCCCAAAGCATATCCAAAGGCCCCTTTGGCACCCTCATGTGAACACCTAATAGACATCTTATAATCAACATTCATTTGGAAATCCTGATGTTGATCTTCAAGTGTCGCGCTCCCTGCCCGCAGAGAGACGAGACGCAAACCTGGTTCTTAAGAGCTCTTTATTTTGCGCGCTTACTTTCTCCTAGTCCTCTCTTTGTTCCCCCTGTGAGGAACTTACACTACAATATCTATAGTACAGTAACCAATCCGCATTTACGCACGAGGGGGGAGCATAACAGATACAGGCAGCAAGGGCAGGCATACAGTGGACCTGTACTGTCCATCAGGGAGCTTAGCCAATCCCTGGAACTTCCTCAAAAATGTGTCGGTTGTTTGTGCAAAAGTTAATTGCTCTGGCTCACTGCCAGGCGCCATCTTAGCCTTGCCACACCTAGGGCCAGGGGTCCGGCCGAAACCCCGACAGTTCCCCCTTTTCTCTTTAAAAAGAAAAGGAAAGCTCGGGACCGTGCCTGTCTTAGGCGGAGTGGTCAACCACCGTCCTTACCCGTCATCGGATAACTGTAGAGCATGCTACAGCTCCTGTCTTAGGTTGGTACGGTGATCACCTCCTACCTTACCCGTCTGGCTAGCGGTCCAGTATCGTGAGCCATACTTGTGGGGAACTGCCGGCCTCTAGGGCAGCCATGGCCTGATGGAAAATGATACGATCTCTAGCTTGAACTCGGCGCATGCGCATGATAAAGCGTGTGAGGAAGACAACAGCAACAACCATGAATATACAAAAGGCTCCCATACCTGCCCATTGTTTTACAAAACTGAAAGAAGAGGAAAGCCAACTTAGCACTTCGGACATAGGGGCTACATTAACTCTAGTAGCATTGAGGCTAACAATTTGAGATCTAAGAATAGCAGTAAGATTATCAAATGTATAAGACTAATTTGTTTGTAGCTGAGCAGACAAGATTCTAGACAAGTTTGTTGCATAGCTAAGGTTATGGTAAGCTACAGGTGTAACGCATAGTCCCATCAGACGATAAATACATCCCACGTTTAACAGTTCTTGTAAGATGTCCATTTGTTCTTGAAGCAAGTCCACTCGTTGGTTTACTAAAAGAATCCCTGCTTTTAAGTGTTGATCCACTGTCTGCTGAGTAGATAAGGCAGTAGCAGTTTGTTGAACCACCTTATTGATTGTGGCTGCAGATTGTACAGATGTAGTTAAGGCTACAGCTGCTGCAGTGGCAGCTGCCGCTGATGCAACTATAGCGGTAATGACTGCTGCGGTGATTCCAAAATCTCTCCTATTTCTGGAAAGCAATACTGGCAATTCATCATCTGTAACAGAAACTGGTATGGGCAAGAAAGTAGGAATACGCATAATGACGGCTCGGGAATATTTAGTTGCGTTCCAACACTGAGAAAGATAGCAGTTAGTACCAGAGCAGTTGAGGGTCGTGCCATTAGAAGCATTAGTTAATAGGAACATAAAAGGAGGATAGACACACACAGGAGTGGAATACAATGTTATAGTATTGTTACAAGCTATCTCGCTGGCCTGGAAAGGGCCCGTGCCAGTATGATCTGAAGTGTGATTCCAATAACAGGCCTTAAACGACCCTCCCTGTAGAGCAAACAATGGCTGAAGATTAGTTTATCCTGCTTGGGAGGTGAATAGGAACCAATTATCAAAAGGATTCATATCTTGACAAAAGCTAAGGTAGACGAGGTTTTGGATAAAATTGTTCACAGATTGTTGGTATGTAAAGTTTGGGGTGAAATAAAATCCATGTTGAATAGGAGCTGCTCCTTTAGCATGTTGACAACCTGTCCAAATGGGAGGACTAGAAAATTTGGGGTCACAAGGAGGGAAAACACGAGGTGTGTGAAATCCAGTAGATGGCAGCTCCAGTCGCTTTGGGATTAAACCTTCAAGAAAGACAACTCGCCCTGAAATAGTAATCTTACTTGTCCCTGTAACTTTACCCTGGGCGAAAGTCATACATTCTTGGAAATCAATCCCTTTAGTAGGCTGTCTTAAAATTAACCCTTGTACTTCTCGCTGTAATTGAATGCAAGGCCTAAAAGAAGTGTCATTAACAAACTTGTTATTGGTAGAGATATCAAGGTAAAGGGTACCTGGCAGAGAAAGGGTAGAAAAATTATAAGGTTCTTCCTTGGGATCCATGATGACAGTCGGCAATCCAGTCCTAGGTCCTGTAGAAAACAAAGGTGGGAGGGTAGGGGAGGTGTTAGTTAGCGGTAAAGGATATGGCCAGGCTTTAACTATTGCCCACAGGTCTCGAGTCTTCACCGGTGTCATTGTCATCATCAATAGGATGCTTATCAGCATGATGTTCTTCATCATTGTTTTGATGCACCAGTCTAGTCAACCTTTCAGGTATCCAGATCGGTGTTTGCTGATCCTGTGGGAAGACACAAACAGACCCTCGGACCCACCGCAGAACTGGATCTGGACCTTTCCATACTCCTGTGAGAATGTCTTTCCATTTAACCCACACTTGAGTACTTGTGGGATTAGCATGTCGCTCTGCAGCCGTGGTCCCATTCTTATCCACATTTAAAAAATTTAAGATAAAAAGTACTAAATTTAGTTTATCTTTAGGTGCTCTAAAGTCAGCGCCTATTCCCCCTTTTTGTTTTATTAAACAATTTTTTAACGTTAAATGAGTGTGTTCCACTATGCCTTGTCCTTGAGGGTTATAAGGAATTCCTGTGATAAGTTGTATATTAAAAGTTTGTGTAAATTGCAAGAAACTTTTGGATGTGTAAGCCGGTCCATTGTCAGTTTTAATGATTTTAGGAATGCCCCAGGCTGCAAAGGCCTGTAAACAATGTTGTATGACATCTTTAACCTTTTCACCCGTGTGAGCAGAGGCCATGATTACTCCTGAGGCAGTGTCAACTGACACATGAGTATATCTAAGATTTCCAAATTCAGGAAAGTGAGTAACATCCATTTGCCAAATATGATTGGGCAGCAGTCCTTTGGGATTTACCCCCACAGACTGTACTGGCAATAGTGGAGCACAATGTCGACATGTCTTAACAATTTGTCTGGCAGCATCTTTAGATATATTAAACTTTCTTTTAAGGGTGGTGGAATTAACATGAAATTGGGCATGGAACATTTTAGCTTGTTCTAGCATAGTAAACGCAAAAACAGTTTTTGTTGCCCTATCAGCTTCAGCATTAGCCCTGGCAAGTGGACCAGGCAGTCCAGAATGAGCTCTAATATGTCCTACATAGAAAGGGTATTTGCGATCTAAAATTAAGGCACGCAAGGTTCGAAAATAGGGGGCAACTGTGGATCCATCAGGAATATAAAGCACATTTTCTAAACAAGGCACTGATTGTACCACATAATGACTGTCAGATAACAGATTAAAAGGTTGATTTATCATGATATTGAAAGCTAAGACTACTGCAGCAAGTTCCACCACTTGTGCAGATGAAGGAGGGAGAATGATAGTTTTTGTTTTATTTCCAATTATTACAGCTCCAACTCCACTTTTTGAACCATCAGTAAAGACTGTTTGGCAATTTGGCAAAGGCTGTGTTCTGGTAATTTTAGGGAATATAACAGGAGTGTTTTTACAAAATTGTATCCAAGGATGTTTAGGATAATGATTATCAAAAGTTGTTGTAGTTGAACAGTGTAAAACAGCCCAATTGTCATCATGTTGAACTAACCACTGTATTTGAAGTTTGGTATAGGGGACAATAATAATCTTAGGGTGGCTTCCAAATGTAGTAACGCAGGCCTTTAGCCCCTTATATATTAACTGGGCCGTCGCCTTCGGAAATGTTTGTAACTGTTTTGTAGGCGATGCTGGGAGATTGACACTTTGTAAAGGTCCTCCTTGCCATATGATTTCATAGGGACTATGTTGTTCTGGAATGATGATTAACATGAGAGGTTGGGATGGATCACATCTAACTGTGTGATCTAGTTGTAATCTTTTTTCTACTAAAGCAAGTGTCTTATGGCCTTCCGGAGTGAGCACCCTTGGGGAGTTTAACTCAGGATCTCCTTTAAGTATATCAAACAAAGGCTTTAACTCCCCCGTGGTAATCTTCAGATATGGCCTAATCCAATTTATATCTCCAAGGAGTTTTTGAAAATCATTTAAAGTTTTAAGTTTACTGGTTCTAATGGTTATTTTAAGAGGTTTTACCATAGTAGCTGTCAGTTTTGTACCTAAATATTCTTGAACTTCTCCCATTTGTAATTTTCCTGGAGAAATAAATAGTCCATGTACTTGTAACGTGGATATTAAGAACTGTAAGGCTTCCTCTAGGAGGTTTTTGTCTTTATGGCATATTAGGATATCATCCATATAATGATAAATCAGCAACTTTGGGAACTTAGTTTTTGCTGGTTCTAAAGCTTTATCTACATAAATTTGACATAAAGTGGGACTATTAGCCATGCCTTGTGGTAGCACCGTCCACTCAAACCGTTGATCAGGCTGTGTGTGATTGAGTGAAGGCAAGGTGAAAGCAAACCTCCAACAGTCTCTTTTATGTAATGGGATAGAAAAAAAGCAATCCTTTAAGTCTAAAATAATAGTAGGCCAGTATTTGGGTAAAGCTGTAACTACAGGTAATCCTCTTTGTATGGGACCCATAGGGTACATCTGTGTATTAATAGCTCTTAAGTCCTGTAATAATCTCCATTGGCCAGATTTCTTTTTTATGACAAAGATAGGGGTATTCCAAGGAGAAGTGGAGGGTTGTAGATGTCCTGCCTGTATTTGTTCTTTGACTAATTCTTGAGCCGCTAGTAACTTTTTTTTGGTAAGGGGCCACTGAGATATCCATTGTGGCTCATCATTTTTCCAAACTATAGGAATAGGTGATTGCACAGTGGCCCCTAGGAAAAACCCAAACCCTGAAGATCATTTTTTGGAGGAGGCAAGGGTAATGGGTGTATTGACCCTTGTTGTTCACACCCTAGCCCTTGACCTTTAGTATAGTGCATCTTTTTCATCATATGTGCAACAGGTTTTGAACTAATATTAGTTGTCAGTTTGGCATTTATTTGAGTAAGGACATCTCTTCCCCACAAGGAAATTGGTATTTTACAAACATAAGGTTGAAAGACTCCAGAATGACCTTCCTCATCTCTCCAAGATAATGAAGCAGCACTCTGATTAGGAGACTGGGCTGTACCTAAACCCTGTAGATTTTGATTGGCCGTAACTACTGGCCAGCCTTTGGGCCACACTGCTTCACTTATTATACTTTTGTCAGCCCCTGTATCTAGTAATCCTATAAAAGGCTTATGCCCCACTATTAGTTGTATAATGGGCCTTTCTTGGAGGTCCATAGTAAAATTAGCCCATGATCCCCCTGTAGATCCAAATCCTACATCTCCTCTGATATTCTTTTTACTAGGCCATAAGGAATGTTGGCTAGGTAAAATTAACATCTGTGTTATTCTATCTCCTGGAGAAATGACTGTAATTCCTTTAGGTGAAGAAACCATGGCTTTAACTTGTCCTTGGAAATCCGGATCAATAACTCCTGGATGGACTATAAGACCTCTCAGGGTAGAAGAACTTCTACCTAGAAGCAATCCTACCGAGTCTGCAGGAATATCACCTTTCCAGTCTGTATCTATCATCTGAACACCCATATCAGGCGTTAATATAAGTCTGGAGGTGGCACAGATGTCCAGTCCTGCACTCCCTGAGGTGGCTTTTCCTTCTTGTGTTGCATTCCCTCCTCTGTGGGTGGGTACCATTGTCTGGGCACTTGTTGAATCACCCCGTATATTTGTTGTGGGCCCCGGGGTGGGCCCCTCACCCCGTTTTTTGTCATCTTAGGATTAGGTGGCAAAGGGTTGCCTTGTCTATCTCTCACTGAGCGGCACTGAGCAAGCCAATGTCTTCCTCTTTGACACCTAGGACAGGTGCTGAGCTCCTGTCCCTGACTTTGCTCTGCTTGTCTATTGATTAAGGGACAGGCAGCCTTTAGATGGCCCATCTGTCCACAAACAAAGCAGGAACCAGGGGGTCCTTTGCTTTGTCTGAGCCCTCTCTGTCCCCTCATAGCCAATGCTTCAGTTAATACCTTGGTTTGTCTGTCTAGAGCAGCAGCATTCACCTGGGTCTGTCTGTCTAGAGCGGCTACAAATGCAGCACTTTGTCCTGTGGACTCACTGATATCCTTGCACACTCTCAAATAAGCAGTTAGATCCTTATTTTTCCATGGTCTTATTGCCTCCTTACACCATTTATTAGCTTGCTCATAGGCTAGCTGTTTTATCAAAGGCATGGCACTCTCAGCGTCTCCAAAAATACGAGAGGCTGTTTGAATTAACCTATCTACAAAGTCTGCATAAGGTTCATTACTTCCCTGAGTTACCTTAGATAATTGTCCATGTAAATCCCCAGCCCCTTGTAAGGTTTTCCATGCTCTGGTGGCTGCCCCTGCTACTTGAGCGTATACCCCTGGGTGGTAATTAAGCTGTGCCTGAACCCCTTCATATTGTCCTGTTCCCATGAGCATCTCAGTAGTTATTTGTGGATTGCCCGACGCTGCATTACGTCTAGCAATATCCATGGACAATTCTTGCCAAGAGGTTTTCCACATAAGGTATTGTCCTCCTGACAGAGTGGCCCTAGTTAAATTAGTCCAGTCTACCGGTAGCAAATTCATTGGCATCAGCATTTCCACTAACGACACCGTGAAGGCTGACTGTGGACCATAAGTACTAACAGCTTCCTTTAATTGTTTTACAATTTTAAAATCTAATGGCTGATGATAGCGTTGTTGCTGTGCATCCTCAAAGACCGGATAGATGGAGGGGCCTTGTACAGAGCCCCATCCATGATGTCTGTTTTTAAAAGGCTTGGGAACCGTAGCTATAGCCGGTGCACTTGGCGTTAAAGGCACTAGAGGGCGCTCCTCCCTTATATTTAATCTCTCAACTCTTTGTTCTAACTCTTCACCAGATAGCTCCTCTTCTGAGTCTGACTTCCTCTCTGACTGACAAGAACGTTCCTCTTTAATATCCTCCAAAACCTGCCTTCCCTCTTCTAAGGGGCCATTTGGGTTTTCAAAAGGTTTAGTTTCAGTCTGTTTTTGTAAGCAGGACTTAATAAGCGACCAAATGGCCATTGTACCCACTGGTAAAGGCTGTTGCCTGTCCGCTATCCGTAAATCCTCTCCTAGATGTTCCCATTGCGGGATAATTAACAATCCTTCATCCAAGAACCACGGAGAAACTCTTTCTACAGTATCGAGAAATGTGCGTGCTGTTTTTGCCTTCAAAGGGGTTCCGTGATTTTTTAGCAATTCCCTAAGAGGCTGCTGCATCCTAGTTTTGGAAAGTTCTGTTCCCATGATTAAATCTTACAGCAGTAAGAGCTCCAAGCACACAAACAAGCCACACAACAAACACAAAAATAACACACCACACACACAGTTTGGTACCACTTCATAAATTGAGACTAATTTTACCGGGCAACGAACCTGCCTTCTGTGAACTGTTACCGGGCTTAAAGCCTATTAATCTTTTTTCTGCTACCGGGCTTAAAGCCTATTAATATTTCTCTGCTACCGGGCTTAAAGCCTATTAATATTTCTCTGCTACCGGGCTTAAAGCCTATTAATATTTCTCTGCTACCGGGCTTAAAGCCTATTAATATTTCTCTGCTACCGGGCTTAAAGCCTATTAATATTTCTCTGCTACCGGGCTTAAAGCCTATTAATATTTCTCTGCGACCGGGCTTAAAGCCTATTAATATTTCTCTGCGACCGGGCTTAAAGCCTATTAATATTTCTCTGCGACCGGGCTTAAAGCCTATTAATATTTCTCTGCGACCGGGCTTAAAGCCTATTAATATTTCTCTGCGACCGGGCTTAAAGCCTATTAATATTTCTCTGCGACCGGGCTTAAAGCCTATTAATATTTCTCTGCGACCGGGCTTAAAGCCTATTAATATTTCTCTGCTACCGGGCTTAAAGCCTATTAATATTTCTCTGCGACCGGGCTTAAAGCCTATTAATATTTCTCTGCTACCGGGCTTTCTAGCCTTACTTACTTTATTACTTTATTGCTTTATTATTTTATTACTTTATTACTTACCACTTAACTTACCCTTGTCTGTGAAAAGTTATGTTCTTTGGATCCCGGGATTTCGGCACCATTTGTCGCGCTCCCTGCCCGCAGAGAGACGAGACGCAAACCTGGTTCTTAAGAGCTCTTTATTTTGCGCGCTTACTTTCTCCTAGTCCTCTCTTTGTTCCCCCTGTGAGGAACTTACACTACAATATCTATAGTACAGTAACCAATCCGCATTTACGCACGAGGGGGGAGCATAACAGATACAGGCAGCAAGGGCAGGCATACAGTGGACCTGTACTGTCCATCAGGGAGCTTAGCCAATCCCTGGAACTTCCTCAAAAATGTGTCGGTTGTTTGTGCAAAAGTTAATTGCTCTGGCTCACTGCCAGGCGCCATCTTAGCCTTGCCACACCTAGGGCCAGGGGTCCGGCCGAAACCCCGACATTCAAGTATGCTGTGCACACACAATTTCTGGTCATCTTTGTTGGCAATGCCTTCCTTTTAGATACCAAACCATTTCTCTCAGTGAACATCAGCACTCATTCCTCACTTTCTGTCCCACCCCATTCACCATCATTCAGAAAGCCCCGTTGTCCACACTATCCGTGTTCCCAGAATTCAGTTGAAAGGCATCTCCACAACTGCTGCTCTCCAGCCTCAGGGTGCACCCTCAGGATTTGTGCAGGAGTCGGAAAGAACTCATCTAATGAGAAGCTTTGGATATAGAAGCCCCAAGGGCCACAGAGATGACAGTGTGCCTGTGACCCTTCACTCCACACCTGGCCCAGGTGAATATCTAACACACCTGGCCCTGGGCTGGAGGCCATCATTTCTGCACCTGAGGCAGGTGCTGCCCTCGTTCTGCATTCCCTGAGAACAGAGTTTCTGTTTTCCTCCTTCACATCCAGGGAACAACAATGTCATTCCTCAGTGTTGGTGCCAGGTAACCTGAAGCCTCCTGGTTTATATTTCCCTCCAGTGGCAGGTCTTTGTCCGTCAGTCCATCTTGGGTAGCTGGAGGTAAAGACCTGAGGAGGGTGAGCAGCACTAGTCACCTGCAGGGTGTCTTCCTGTCTGTGTGTCACCTGCGCACGCTGACCTCCCCTCCTGCACCAGCACCTGAGCCCCTTTCCTTTCACTACCACCTCACTCTGCTGATGGAGTCCAGCACTGCCTTCCACACTCCACAGCAATCTGCTCCTGTGCAGGTTGTAATTTGTTCTAGTATTCTCTAAACTTTCCTTTCATTTATTTCACAAAGGGCAAAGGTACGCTGAAAGCTTCTAGTTACTTTTTCCTTCCTGTGTCCTAATTCCCTCTGTAGAGCAGATTCTGACCAGCCCTCCTTTTATGAAAATTCTGGAAAGAGCAGGTGGAGAACAAAGCAGATGCCAAGACTACACACGGATTCAGCTCTCTCTTGGCACTAACCTACGAATTGCTGATAAACAGAACAGCACAACCTAACCTGAGAGATGAGCCTTGCATGGATGACTCCACAGGGTGGCTCTTTTGCCACCCATGTTCTGATCATAAAATAACAAAACAGCAGACATCAATGTGACCAAGACTTTGTGTTCCACCCTATTCTCCTTCATTTTACAGAGGAAAAAACAATTTTTAATTAAACTGCCCTTAACGCATTACTTTAAGTTCATTTATATTTTGTACACTTTACATGTGTGTATTTTTATGGAGATATATATATATATATATATATATATATATATTACGTACATTCAATAATTAAAAATGACCATTGGTTGGAAAAATGAAAAATAAAAATAAATTGTAATATAACAAGACATTGGGACAAAGTAAGGTAGTGGGTTTAATGAGCAAGGGAAAATCATACCAACACTAAGAAGTGATTAAACACATTATTATTTCAAAATAAGAAAGACCATGTAAGATACATGGAGTTACTGTGTTTTTAAGTTGTTTTTGTTAGCACCTTGTAGGTATACATGACTTTGGGGTTCATTTAGACACAGTTATACACGCATGGAATATGATTTGCTCCATTTTAGTTCCCAGTACTCCCTCTGTACTGCAAGCACAGATAAATAATGTATTTCAACTTCACTATAGTGATTTCTCTTGTATACTTTTCATATTATGGATATGGAAAATGAATAGGTATTACTTATTTTTCAACAATAATAATGCAAAGAATGCAGTATCTTTTAATTCGATGGTGAATGCTCCACACTCAGTTCTTTATTCTTTTGATCTGTCCTTTGAATATCTGACGTGTTCTTATAATTAAAACACATAATTCATATCTGTGATCCTTCAAAATCTAAAGTTTTTATCATTCTTTGGATATCTTATTAGGAAAAGTCAGTTTTCTCTTTTAATTTTTAAACGATTTCAGTTACCCCTGTAGTTCTGATGTATTTTTTTGATTTCAGGACTCTTATTGCACGTACCCGAGAAGCAAACAGGAAGTTCATGAACTTCTGTTCAGTTGTTCCCTCTTCTGTCTTCTCTCTCTGTGCAAGCCGACTAGTGGGCCTTTCAGTACCCTGATGCTCCCCTGATGGTTTTGGTTATCAAGTAAGGATAACCTGTTTTTCTTCCACATTTGTTCCCCTCATCTCTTCCTTCTATAATGACCTGTTCCAAGTGTCCTCATTTTGTTCATGCCAGGAGCAAAACACGACAGAAATACCAGGAGTGTCTTGGATCTCAGGCAGTGTTGTTGAAGATATGTCTACTCACTACTCATCCTGGCATTATTCCTATTAGGATTTGCAGAGGTTCCCAAAAATACAAATAAGGAGCCTGACACTTCTTGCACAACTCAGCAAATTTCCTTCTTTACCAAGCAAGCACTGAAGCCAGGATGAAAGCCCCGTCACTCTTAGTTAAAATCCTGTTTTTCATCTATTATAATTTATTTTATTTTATTTGTTCTTTTCAATTATACATGACAATAGAATGTATTTTGACATACCATATGTACATGGAGTTGGAATCTTGATGAAATCTGCCTTATTGATTTAGGTGTAATATTGTCTCTTTATTCATTTACTGTTCATTTAAGGATTGGAGAAGTCTCAGGGGAAAAGCCACATTTTATTTGCTTTTTTATTCCTATGAGGTGGATCAAGTAGGAATGGAGGTTGTATTAAAGAATAAACAGTCAGATAGTTGGAGAGTGGAAGTGAGAAAGACAGGAGGTTGAGAGGGAAGGGAGCAGGTCACAGGAGCTGAGAAGAATGTAACTCTTCTCACCTCATCATGCAGACACCGTCCTTTCCTAATAAGGAATTGTGTGCATCCGTTATCTATCTCCTCACGTCTATCTTTCCCATCAGTCTCTCCAACAGCACAGAATCAGAAAACCAAGTGGTCACAGTAGAATTTCTTCTCCTGGACCTCTCAGATGACCCAGGTCTGCAGACCCTTCTCTTTGGACTGTTCCTGTCCATGTACCTGGTCACTGTTCTTGGGAACCTGCTCATCATCCTGGCCATCTCCTCTGACTCCCACCTCCACATCCCATGTACTTCTTCCTCTCCAACCTGTCCTTCAATGACATCTGTTTCATCTCTACCACAGTTCCAAAGATGCAGGTGAACATCCAGAGACAGAATAAGACCATCAGTTACACAGACTGCCTGAGCCAGGTTTGCTTTGGTGTGGGTTTTGCTGGATTGGAAAACTTTCTCCTTGCAGCAATGGCTTATGACCATTATGTGGCCATCTGCCATCCACTCAGATACTCAGTCATCATGAACCTCCACCTCTGTGTCCTGCTAATTCTCTTGTCCTTGACCATCTGCGTTGTGTATGCCCTGCTCCAAAGTTTGATGCTGCTGAGGCTGTCCTTCTGCACTGACCTGGAGATCCCCCAATTCTTCTGTGAACTTGTTCAGGTCATCAAGCTGGCCTGTTCTGACACCCTTCTCAATAACATCCTAGTATATGTGATGACTAGCATACTGGGTGGTCTTCCTCTCTTGGGGATTGTTTTTTCATATATTAAAATTGTCTCCTCCATTCTAGCAAATGCCCTCAGCTGGGAGAAAGTCTAAAGCCTTTTCCACCTGTGGGTCTCATCTCTCAGTGGTCTCCTTGTTCTATGGGACAGGTTTTGGAGTGTATATTAGCTCTGCAGTTACAGATTTATCCAGAAATACTGCAATAGTCTCAGTGATGTATTCTGTGATTCCTCCAATGTTGAACCCTTTTATTTACAGCCTGAGGAACATGAAGAAGGCCTTAATGAAACTCATTCAAATGTCTACCTTGTGATTAGTTCCATGCTTTGTGCTTTGACTTCTAAAGTGAGTCAATGTCCAGGAACACTGGATGATCCAAACAGTTCTCTTCTACCACTAAGATCTTATTCTGCAATCCTTAGCTCCTCTTCTGATCTGGGTATTTCTCCTTAGAATGGAAACTGACTTGAGTCTCCAGTCGATTGGGATTCTTGAAAACTCATGTGAACATTTTGAGCTTAATTTTGTGGTCAGTTTCCACAGAGGCAGAACATAAACAAAGGGATCTTGCTATTGAGATTTTGGGGTATTTCTCAGGAGAATGTGATTGACAATAGTGTGGTAGGACAAAGGCTGGAGTTAAGTAAGCATTTCAGTACGGTAGGAGCCACTGGTTGAACATCTACCTCAACTCATGGGCTGAGTGATTACATGACTTCCCCAAATTATTTCAATCTTATTTTCTGATTTATAATCCATGATGTTCTGAACTTTGTCTCCAAGGCTGATAATCACCTGCCAGTTTCTGTTGAGCTGTGATAATTCTGCATATGACACAGGTGCTATGCAGTGTCAGTCAACAGTAACAGCAGGTGGCAATCAGCTCAGTGGTTATCAACATGCTACTTATGTAGTAAAATAGCACCCACTAACCTTGGCTTCGTCTTCCACGAATTTGGCCTAAATGCTGCATTATGGAATTTGACATATCTACGGAATGTTTGAATTTCATGAGTGAGGAGGGCTGTAGCTCACATCATATGAAACACTATTAACTGACTTCGCTCAAACAGTGAAACTGGTCATCTTGAGTCATTGAAGTTCACACAATGCACATCCAGGCACAGCACAGGATGCCTCATTCACTCTCCCACCTGTTGGTTTAATCCTTGCTCTGCACCTCTGGTCACTGAAGGCCCAGATCAGTTACAGGGTTCATATACCTAGATCTTCCAGAAAACAGAAAATAGGTTGTTTTTCCTTAGATTTTGTTTCAGTAGAGAGCCAAACATTTCATGGATTTATTTAGAAAACATCCTTTCACATAGCACAGTCCAGAATAAGGGCCTTTGCTCAATTGTAAACTAATCGCTGTGAGGAGATTGGGACTGTATTCTGGGGTCCCTGTAATGACAAACCCACCCATTCATCTATAGTTCATGAAACAGAACATAAAGGTGGCCCTTAAACTCATTAATGCACAAATCAAAACAACAATAATAATATGAATAATAATAATTAATAATAGTGTAAAGAAGATCAATAGAGTAGAAGAAGCAGCTCAGGAGGAGGAATAAAAGCTAAGAAACCTAATCACATTATATTATGTGCATGTATGAATATGGCAAGATAAGTCTTGCTACTGTCTATTATTATAATGCACCAATAAAAAACCATGAGACATTCTTGAGAACATCTTCTGTTCTATTGCTATTGGGTCATCTGATTTGTACTTTGGCTTCTTATTGACTGCTTTCATCTATACCCATGGATAAATGTAATCCTCAGTCAGTGGGGCTGCTATTGCAAAACACCATACCTGGCTGGGTTCAAGAGTAGACATTTATTTCTCCAAGGACTGGGCATTGCAAATTCCAAGATGCAGGTCTCAGAAGATTCAGACCCTGGTGATGGCTCTTCTTGTGGTTTGCACATTGCTACCTCTTTGTTGGATCTTCTTTTAACAGAGACAGTATTTCTACTCTCTTCCTCTTGTTATGAGGGCATGAATCTCATGGCAAAGCTCCATGACTTCATAAAATCCTAATTTATTTAACAAGTCCCACCTCCCAATGCTATCAAACATGGGAACAAATATAAATGATCAGAAAAGTACTTACTTGTTGTAAAATACATTCGTGATTTCAGAGTTTTTTATCACCACTTTAGCAAACTTAGTTTTGGTTACAATGTTCTATGTTCATTAAAGGATTTGATATTGGAACAGGGAGAGATACAACAATACGATTGTTCAGGAAAGAGATTCCAGGAATCATCAATTGTAAATGAACAGTTTATTTCTGAATTAACCTCACAGTCAAGATGGATTATTTGGTCAAAAGTGCTTAAAAAATGAATATGATTCCTGTCTCCCATCAAAGGCGAAAATAAATTTCATGTGGTTTCAGTCTAATTTTCTAAAGGTAAAATTCAACAAAATTTACTAAGGAAAGTAGGAGTTTTAAAATCTAGACCTCCTGAGCACAGACCATGAGGCTAAGTATTTACAAATTAAACTGTGTGGAAGCTGTGTTCTGTGGCCATCTAGTGAATACCATGAATACCATGAAGCACAAGCAAAACTAGACTCTCCTAAAAAACTAACTGCATTATTATATATGTAGGTGTGTTATACATGTACACTATGGCTAATCCAATTATATAAAGAACAATTATGAATTACCTTTTTGAGATAGATGAGGAATTCAGTGGTTATATCATGGATTCATCAAAAGACAGAAAAATAGATAATAATATGTGCAAGGAATCTGAGCCACTAAATGAGAGAAACAAATTAATTGCCTGCATTTTGCACCCTTTAAATTATCAAGGTTGTTTAAATATTGAAGCATAATAAAGAAAAACAGTAATTTTTATTGAGAAGTTACATCATTGCATAGTTCCTTTGAACTATGTAAAAATGAAAAACCACTTGACAATAATGCACAATTCGACCCTTCTGTAAAACCACCTTTATTTCCTTCTCTCGACTTGGAAGAGAATGTTGCAATGACTTTATTTACAAGAGAAGAAAATAGATAAAAAATTTTATCACTATCAAAAATTACTACTCAGTTTTAATGTCAGCCTAATGGGTATAATCTTATGGAATATTTGGAATAAGAGAGTAACTACTGTACCCAAGAACATGATGGATGCTGAAGTAACTTGATGAGAATAACAGGAGACAAGGAATTAGTCTCCTGTTTTTTAAGTTTGAATTTATACATGTGAAATGGAAGCACTTCTATGTATTGAATCATCCAATTATAGCTGCCTTGGGGATACAAATTCACCAGAGGTTTATGGGAATGCCAACTGGGTAAAGGAAAAACAATGAATACTGACCACATCAATCTACTTATGACCTGCATGATTACCACATGTTCTTTTCTGTGTCCTCTCCCTTCTGGAATAATTGATTACCTGAGAGCTCCCCCAGATCATCCACTTAATGCTCTTCCTCCACAGATCCCCTATTGTCGGGGACCATTTACGCTATGCTGCTTGACAAGGTCTGAGAATGGGGAAGGGTTTGGCAAGGCCACCATTCCAGGAATTGGCGTGGTCATCTCTCCTAGGAATTGGGTGTTCTTTTTCGTAATCATCATATTTATAAGTATGCAAGTGCAAATCATATTCTCTGATTGTTGTGATAAGAATTTAACCTCAAAGTGTCTGTGGAGGTTGGAGGAGGATAAGGAATGCTTTAGAAATGTACTACATCACACATATAAGTCTGAAGGTACAGAGTTTAAGGAGTTCTTCAAGAAACTATAGTTGCAGGAATTGCTTGCTCCTGTGCTGACCACATCTACCCCAGTTAATGCTTTACCAGCAAAACAGCCTGACAAACAAAACAGGAGACTTGTCCCCAGAGTGAAAGAACCATGCTACTTAGCTTACAAGATTGGGGGAAGTTTGTGGTACCCACCTAGAGGAAAACAAGTGAATAAGCATAAGGACCCACCTCCCACAGATCCACCTCTTCCCCATACAAGAGTGTACAATGAAAATGGTAAATGAGTAATTATTATCAATGGTAAATGGACAAATGTGCAATGTCTGTCCTTCCTTCAAAGGCTTGGACATCAAGGGCCACCCTGGAAATGTAGGACTAAAGAGCAAAGAAACAGCATACGCAAATAACTAGAAAGATATTATCTTAAGATCAAATGCCCTACTCATAACTGGTTATGAGTAGTTTATGCTGGCTTAAATCTCATATATGTACTACAATAGGAAGAAGATAAATCAATGAAATAAAAATAATAGGATAAAATTAGGTACTCACACTGAATTGTTCGGCAATAAAATAACCCAAATTAGTTTTAACAGAGCTTGTTTAGATAATATAGTAGAACATTAAGGTTAAATCAAAACATAATAACTTGAGCTAAAGATTAGTGCCTATTTTAATTAGCAGTTCAGTAAAATAAGCTTAAAACAAAAGAGAGTCATTATGCTAACAATAGTCTGACACCAAAGAGTAAACAAATTCAGTAGGATGAAAAAGGGAAATATATTTCACTGTAATTTGCTTATGTGAGTAATTTTAAGTAAATATAAAAAGTTGATCTTAATGTACCCACTATGTGTGAAAGTGTGATTAATGACAAATCTTATGGTAATTTCTCGATAACATGTATCTTATTTAATCCTGCTTTACTTAATACTATAAAAGAAGAGTTAAAATAAATCTGAGCAGAATTTGCTTCAAGTTGCTCCAGGGGTTTGTGTCATTCCTCTGTGCTGACTCCACCCATCCTTTGGGGACACTGTGAGTTGCTGGGGCTGGCTCCCAGCACCCTATTGCATACAAGTGCCTTGTATCAATTGGTTATGTAAGTTAGTCACGAGTGACTGAGGCAGCAGCTGTATATCTGAGGGCCACAACTCAATGCACCACAGAGATGTGGTCTGCTTCACTCATGGAAAGGTTACCACCTGTGGACCCATGGAAGGACACATGGGTTTCTGTCTCTGAAATCATGTCCAGGTGTGACACCTGACCTCAGTTTCTTCTGCAAAATCCTGAGGACCTAGAGATCCCCTCATAGAGGAGGGAATGTAGTACCACTCTCTGTTCTATCACATTCTCTGCCATTGAGTCATTGTAATGAACCTTGTTTTATTAATCAAGCTCATTAATATTAGGTTTTCTTTTCCTTATTAGGACTCAAGACATCTTCACTGATGAGCTTCACTGTCCCATCACACCAATGACATCATTTAGTTATGAAAATTTCATCAACAATGAAACTGAGTGTGGTAGATGCTAGTGTTACCTTAGATGTGCATGATTTGCCAGTACCAGGTCTCAGTGTGTATTTCTCAGGTCATGAATGCTTAATCCTTTGCTTCACAGTAGTACTACACTAGAATGTACTTCTATTGCTCCTAAACACTTAAGCAGGCAAACACTATTTGTAAAATATGACAATAACTATGCTTAAATATTTTCCTGTTATCTCCAACCTCACATTGCCTTCTTCTGAGCAGGCAAAAATGTTTACATTGGAGTCTCTTCCACAGGTTCTGCAGCTATGGAAGTCAAGCCAGGAAGCATTATTTGGAAAATAGGAATTATGGGTCAAAGAACAGAGAGCAGAACAAAAGCAAAGTTAGGTTCCAGCCAAGTTAAAATGCACCTAGTTATTACTTGGTCATTGTAGGATACTATGGTGGAAGAAGGTTAAGTTATCTGGTTCACAAAGAACTTGTCAATTAAATATGCTTTAGAAACCCAAATTCAAATCATGAAACATTATAGTAAAGATGCTGTCCTACTAATGAGTTTCCTCAAGGCTTCTTTCATATCTCTGTTCCTCAGCTGTAGATAAAGGGATTCAGCATTTGAGGAACCACAGAGTACATCACTGAAGCCACTGCAGTCTTTCTGGGGGAGTCAGAGACTTCATTGCTAATGTACACCCCAAAAGCTGCCCCATAGAACAAGGAGACAACAGACAGGTGTGACCCACAGGTGTAAAAGGCTTTGTGCTTTCCTTCAGTTGATGGCATTCTCAAGACAGAGGACACAATGTGAGTATAAGAGAAAATGATCCCAGAGAGAGGAAGACCACCGAATATGCAAGCTGCAATATATATAAGGATGTTATCAATGAGGGTGTCAGAACAGGAGAGCTTAATCATCTGAGCAAGTTCACAGAAGAAGTGAGGGATCTCCAGGTCTGTGCAGAAGGACAACCGCAGCAGCCTCAGACTGAGCAGCAAGGCATCCATAAAGCTGATGCACAAAGAGAAGAGAATCATAAGAACACATAGGTGCAGATTCATGATGACTGTGTACCTGAGTGGATGGCAGATGGCCACATAACAGTCATAAGCCATTGCTGCTAGGAGGAAGTTTTCCATTCCAAAAAAACCAGAGCAAAGTAGACCTGGGTGAGGCAGCTTGTGTAACTGATGGTCTTACTCTGTCTTTGGATGTTCACCAGCATCTTGGGGACTGTGATGGTGCTTAAAGATATGTCAGTAAAAGACAGGTTGGAGAGAAAGAAATACATAGGGGTGTGGAGGTGGGAGTCAGAGCTGATGACTAGGATGATGAGCAGGTTTCCCAGGACAGTGACCAGGTACATGGACAGGAACAGTTCAAAGACTATGGGCTGCAATGCTGGATCATCTGTCAGGCCAAGTAGTAGGAATTCTGAAACTGCTGTTTGGTTTCTGGGTTCCATGTTGTTGGTGAATCTCAAGGAAAAGGTGGTGTGAAAAATAAAAATACATAGGAACAGCATTAGCAACATTATTTGGGAAGATGATAGCAATGCAATTTCTTGATTCCTCCATTGGACTCACTGCTGATAAACTCTGTGGATGAAGACTTGCATTCTAAGCTTCAACAAGCCCCCTGGGTGACTTTGATATATGCTGAATTCTCGGAAACATTTATTAGAAACAAAGCTGTATCATTAATACTGTGAACTCAAATGAATGTTCAAACATCTTCCTCTGCTACTTTCTCCTTCCTTCCCTGTCCACTCACTTCTTTCTCTCACCTCATTTATTGAAATGTTTGTTTTACTAAACACCAACTGTTGCATCTACTGAGTTAGGTGCTGCGAATAAAGCAATGTATAAGACATGACAATTCAATTAAAATTAGTCTGTACCTTCACACAAACAGTAAGACAGGCATGACCATGTTACATCTGTCCTCTTGAGCCAGGGTTCACCTACTTTGGTTTTTCTCAGAATCCTTTTGGAATCATCTCATTGTCTTGTCAAACTGCTGCTGTGTTAGTCCACACTGCCACCTCATTTTACCCATGAAGACCCTTAAGTAAGGGGAGGTCATACTGGGATGTGGGCTGTGTGATGAGTGCTTGGCTAAGACCAGGACCCAGCTCAGGTCATCTGACTGAAGGGTTGACTCTCCACTAAGCTCTGCTAATGACTGAATAGCACAGGAAAAGCATTCTGAAATAAACACTCATATCTCATAATCTACCATTGTAATTTTAACATTTTTTCCTGTGAAAAGCCTCCTTCAAGGATTAGCCACCTGTAACAAAGATAACAAAGACTTATATTTATTAGGTCCTTTTAGGAGAATCAGGTTGCTCTTAGAAATGCTGTTGTGGAAAGTTGGTCATGTAAAAGCAGGAAACCAATCTTCATTTGTGATGCATTTGGGATGAAATGAATAAAAACTTAAATGAATTGAACAATAATGGATTTAGATACGTGAATCACACCTAACTTCATTTGCAGTGCTTTAACTAAGGGACTGCCTGGTACCTGGTGGACTTCAAGAGGAAGGATGCTCAGTACCTCATCGGTGTATTGCTGATGGATGATGCATGCTCAGGATGTGCAGACAGATTGAGTCAGCAGGCCCTGGTCAAGAAGGATCACATCTCTAGGAGGAGGCTCCTGTGTTGCTTCTCCACTGGGGCAGGGCTGTGGGGTGCGCTGTCCACAAGGTGACACTATGCAGTCTCTGTACCCCTGGGGGTCAATATCCAAAGCTCCTTGTTAGACTAGCAATTTTACTGCCCTGCTGATCCCTGGAGTGCATAACCTTAAGACCAAAGAAAACAGAAGACAGGCTTTTAGGCTGGTCCCAAAGGCAGGTGCAGATCACCCAATTCTCTCGACAGATTCTCCTCTCCTCCACTTATGGTACCTTGCCTGCAAGTCCCATGAGGTTTCTTGTAAACCCCAAATATTCATTTATCAACAAAGAAAAATATAGCTGTTTCATATCAAGGAGCCTGATTCTCTTTTAGATGTGAAAACATAGCTTGTGCATGTGGGTATTACAAATCTGATTACAAACACAACCAAGAGGTTATAATCAAACAAATAATCAGAGGTATCTCTTCAATGTCATTAATGATTCCTGATCCTTGATTTTTATTTTCAGTATGTTATCCAGAATATTCCAATCTAGTTTTTTGGTCACTGATATGTGTAGTAAGTACAGACAAGCATACTGTTTTCTATGAGCATTTTGCAAAATCTTTTCCAATTGCATCACAAAGTATATTTTTATCACATTAATTGACTGTGAGATGAAATTATGCAGGAGCAGAGGTCAGAAAACCAGACTGAGGAGTAGAGACCTCACTGGAGACAGTGAGGACAACTGCAGTCCTGTCAGAGGGGAAACCAGACAGATTAAGAAAACATTATTGGAGAAGAATTGGGGGGAGGAAATATAGAGACCAGGTTCAAGAATGTTTTTATAAATGGAGAAGAGAATGAGGCTGTAGCTGGAGCAGGATGAGTGGTCTAGAGGCCACATCCATTTTATTAAGGGGAGTGCAATATACAATTACACTGAGGACATCAGACTTCACAGGTGACCTTACACCTCCATCCCCTGTGACCTCTAAGTACCACATTAGGATCATTGAAGTGTCACCAAGACTCCTTCACTTGTGTGGCAGTGTCCACCTGAACAAAGGCAGACAGGCCATCTTTATCTCTCATTGTCTGCACTGCTCTGACCACATAGGTCCTACCTACCAAGTGGCAGCATCCAGACAGGACCCATGGTCTGGACCAGTGCACACGCTTTCTCAAACCTTAGGGGACATGAATATTATTATTATTACCAGGGATTAAAGCCAGGGACATTTACCCAGTGAGACATAGCCTCAACTTTTTTTAAATCTTAATTTTGAGACAGGGACTCTCTCAGTCTCTTAAGGCCTCCCTAAGTTGCTGAGACTTGCTTTGAACTTGTGATCCTCCTACCTCAGTCTCCCAGTTGCTGGGATTACAGGTGGGTGCCAGTGCACCCGTGTCATGAGTATTACTTTGAGGAGGAATTCATTTTAGTAATTTTTTGAAGATTAAACCTGTATCTGTTAAGGTGATATGTTGCCTATATTTTTTTTCAAAGCAGAGGAATGAGAGGAAAAATAACATGGAGGATTTCAGACACTTGCAGAAACAACAGCAATTGTTAGTATTACTTAACCCAACACCTGAGAGGGAAAACACCACCTCTCCATACAAGTGCCTCTGCAGTTGGTGAGGACAGCATTGAAGGAGTTTGCAAGAGGGGAAATGGACACCTGGACACTCAACACCTCTTACCGTTGAGGTGTTTTAAATATTGAAGCACATTATACAGCAGGGGGCTCACTTGTTGAGAATGCAATCCTTGCGCTGCAAGGCCATTGGCATGATTGATTTAGGACTTGAGACTTTTGAGAAAGTCTTCTTCTTTCCCAACCTGATGCTGACTGCTCCCTCATCCTGAGATTTCTTGGTGGTGTGGTCTTCTGTATCCACCTTTCTGTTCATGTCTGTCCTGAGGGACTTTCTCACAGGGACACACTTTGCATATACACGATTCTTGTCTTTTCTCCTTTGGTAGCTTTAGAGTCACAATGAACTTTACACACAATATCAGGAACACCAACACACATTTCAACTCAAAAATAAAATATAGATGTAGAAGACAGTTACAGTCTGTAGTTTTCGTCATAAATTGTATACATAGATATTGTTATAATTAGTTTTTGCACAGTTACACATGATTCACATGTATTCATGTGAGTCACAATTACAGTTTTAGGTAGCTATAACCTAATGATATAATTTGTACTAATAATAAATAACAAAATTAGAAGAGGTTACACTAAATAGACAATAGAATTTCACTATCAAGCTTTCATTCAAAGTGATATAATTTAAAATTTATAAATACTCGTATAAACACATTAAGACACAAATACACACAAACATACTGAAGATCCTAGACCCAAATGTTGGGTCTGTGTTATCAATTTGGTTGCAGAAAATTGCCAAGTATCGGAAAGCCATTAATCCAGGGTGCAAAGGACCTTTGTGATTATAACTAAAAACAAATGACTTGTTTGTTACCACACTAACATTAATTTTATCTGGTCACCATGGCTCATGGTTGCACAGGCCTGTAATCCCACTGGTTTGAGAGAATGAGGCAGGAGGATCATAAGTTCAAAGCCAGCCTCAGCAACTTAGTGAGACCCAAAGCAATTTATTTAGAGTCAGGGTCTCTAAAGAAAAAGAATAAAAAGGGCTGGGGATATGACTAATGATTGAGCACCTTTGGGCTTAATCCCAATACCAAAAATTAAATAAGAAAAATATAATTAGTTTTAACTGACTGAGGCACTACAGTAATAAAGAGTTGTGAAATTAGGGAAGAAGAAGATACAATCCTATTGTCCAGGAAAGTGTAAGGAAACACATTAACTCATAAGTGAATTTATTATTCATAGCTGGATTGGCATTGTAGTGAATAGATAGAGCATTTAATAGAAGTGTAAGGAAATTAAAAAGAAAAAGATGCCTGTCTCACCTCAAAGGCAACAATGAATTTTAGTTGGGTTCTGCCTCAATTGCAAATGGCAAGACTAAAAATCCCTTACTGAGGCTTTGTATGCTTTCAGTGCTAAGACCTGTTGAACACAGATCCAGAGACAAAACATTGCAAAATTGTACTCTATACTGAGTACTGGGAGTGCCTACTAACCACCATGAAGCACATGCAAAAGTAGACGCGATCCTGCAGAAAAAAATCTGCAGTATGTATTTAACGACAGAGGGCTGTTATTCCAATTGCATGCATGATATTATGAATCAACAACAGATCTGCAGCTTGATGGACAACTCACACACTAGTATTAATTAATTAAGAGAGGAATTCTTGTGACCATAATTCAGGAAAAGTCTCATAACTTCCTCTTAGAAAATTGGAAGTAAATAGTTACACTCATTGAATTGTCAGAGTAAATGAGACATGAGTAATGATGTGAAACTCCAGAATATGTCAGGGCACGGTAAGTTGGTTCAACTCTCTGAAACTACCCAAGGGTGCAAACTCTTCTGCTACAGTCAGTACTTCCACACCAAGTGCAGACATTGTATTTACAAGGGTTGTGAGGGTGCTGGCCATGTGTGCCTTGACATTATCACTGAGCTACGCCTCCAGTCCTAAAACTCTTTTTCATATATTTTGGGAGGCATGATTGGGAATATTTAAGATGTTTATCCAAATAGCAGAAATATGGATGCCACACTTGGTTCCTCCACAGAAATACTTCATATGTTTAATGTCACCACATGTAACATACAAAATATAGAGCACGCAAATCAAGATATAACTTCTGAAACCAATGAAAAGATCATTTCTGGAGCACAAACATGAGACTTGCAAGAAGAAATGGAATTCATTAGGTGGTATGTTGTTTAGGGATGTCTACAAGGGTGATAAACATGTATTGCATTGCTATAAAAAAGACAGCTTTTCAGGGCAAAACTGATCCACTACTGGTAATCAAATAATGTCTGTATCAAACCAATTCCCGTCTCTGCAGTCACCATGCCTCCCTCTGTATTCTGTGTTCTCCACTTCTGTCTTAAGAAGAGACGTGGGATGACCTTGAGATCCCCCCCAGATGATCCACCAAGTGCTCCTCCTCTGCCAACCCCCTTCTCCCAAACAAGCAGCATTCACCATTTATGCCACACGTTGATCACAAGTTTTCAGGACAGGATGTTGACATAGTTTGAAGACCACCATCCAGTCCACCTCAGAGATGCAAGTCTTTGGTACATGGAGAATTCCCCGCTCAAGACACCCAGGAGTGGGTGCTCAGATTGGGGCATCAGATCCAGGTATAGCAACTGCATTTGTACTATCACCTGGGGAAGGGGAGAAGACCAGTGCAGGGAAGAGGTCACTTCATGGGGAACTGAATGAATGACGTTCTGCTCTCAGTGTTATTGTACTTCCTACCTCTCACATCTTTGGAAAGAAGGGTATTTCTCCTTATTGTCAGAGCATAGTATTGTCCATCTTCATTGATGGAGTTCAAGCATGTCACAGTCATCTCAAAACAGTGATCTGATCCATTATGCCATTTTTATAGATGAAGACATTGAAAATGATTGATGCTCTTTTTGCCCCAGAAGTATATGGATGCCAGTAACAGATCTCAGGATATGAATGTCCAACCCTTTGCTTGCTTTAGGTCTGATACCCAGATGAAATTCTAATGGCCCCAGCTGTATGATCATTGGAAACAATTCTCTTAATATGACAGAGCAGTGCTTAAAGACTACCCTTATCCTGCCACCTTTCACTAACTTGCTTTCTTCTGGGATTTCAGCACAAGGAAAATTCTAAGACTAAAATCATTGTTTCAGAGGCGGTCTCTGTGGAACCAGAGCAACAAAATTATGTTTGGGGTGAGAAATCATGTGTCAAACATCACAGAGCTATACTAAAAACAGTGACAGGTTTCAAGACAAACTAAAATCCACCTGGACATTATGATATTTCATTAATTTAGAAGAGTATAATGACAGATGAGTCAGGAATTATGGCTCATCACAAATGTTGTCACTGTTAATTATTCTAGACCCCCAGTTTGAAAAAGGGCAAATGACATAGAACAGCTATCCAACTGATGAGTTTCTTCAAGGCTTCCTTCATGTCCTTGTTTCTCAAACCATAGATAAATGGGTTCATCAATTGAGGGGCCACTGTGTACATCACTGAAGCCAATGCAGTCTTCCTGGGGGAGTCAGAAACTGCAGAGCTAATGTACACCCCAAAAGCTGTCCCATAGAACAAGGAGACAACAGACAGGTGAGACCCACAGGTGGAAAAGGCTTTATGCTTCCCTCCTGATGAGGGCATTCTCAAGACAGAGGACACAATGTGAACGTAAGAGAAAATGATTCCAGAGCAGGGAACACCACCAAATATGCAAGCCACTATATATATCAGGATGTTATCAATGAAGTTATCAGAACAAGACAGCTTGATAATCTGAGCAAGTTCACAGAAGAAGTGGGGTATCTCCAGGTTTGTGCAGAAAGACAGCCGCAGCACCATCAGACTGTGCAGCAGTCCATCCATGAGGCTAATCAACAAGGAAAATGAGGTCATCAGTCCACACAGGCAGGGGTTCATGATGACTGTGTACATGAGTGGATGGCAGATGGCGATATAGCGGTCATAGGCCATTACTGCAAGCAGACAATTTTCCAAGCCACCAAAAACCAAGACAAAGCAGACCTGGGTGAGGCAGCCTGTGTAGGTGATGCTCTGACTCTGTGTTAGGATGTTCACCAGCATCTTTGGGATCGTGCTTGAACTTAAACAGATATCAGTGAAGGAAAGATTGGCAAGAAAGAGGTACATGGGTGTGTGGAGGTGGGAGTCAGAGCTGACAGCCAGGATGATGAGCAGGTTCCCCAGGATAGTGACCAGGTACATGGACAGGAACAGGTTGAAAATGAGGGGCTGCAGTGCTGGGTCCTCTGTCAGTCCCAGGAGGAGGAATTCTGAAACAGTTGTTTGATTTCCAGTTTCCATGTTGGTGCTGAATCTGAAAGAAAAGAATGAGTGAAAAGATAAAGAAATATATGGACCATCATTAGCAGTGTATCGTGGAAATGTGTAAGAAAATTTCTCCTTTAACACCTTGTTATTGTTGCTTCTGCAGGATGCAATTTTCATAAAACAACTGTACTCACTTCCAGAGAATTAATTGGAGGCGGGGGGTCTTATGCTCCCTTTTTGGCTAGAATAGGAGTGAGGTTGCGCATCCTATCTGTGTACTGAAGATGGACGAGGTGTCCTCCAGAAGCAGAAACACACTCAGTGAGTGACTGCGATCTTGATCTGAAGAATTGTCTCTGGGAGGAGGCTCTGAAGCTGCTTCCTGACAGGGGCAGGGCTGTTGAGTGACATCACATGCCAGCTCCTATTGTCTCTCTATCCCTGTGGGCTCTAAATGAAAGGTCCTCATTAAACTAACTATTTTACTGTCTTTCTAATCCCAGGAGGGCATGTCCTAAAAGACCAAGACTTTGGAGGTGAGGAGGTCAGGACAGCTGATTTCCTGACCCCAAGGCCAGGTGTTCCCTTGTTTCTGTTCATCTACATTTGTAGACCTTGCACATGTAACACACACCACAACTATGATAAAGTCCAGTGTTCCTTTAAGTTACAAACTAAGGCACATCTATTAAATTATCTATTAAACTTTATCTCAAAGTCTGTTTCCTATTTTAATTGTGAGAATGTCTCGTGTATGTGTGTGTAAATAGTGTCATTTTAAATGTTATCTAGATCTTACAAAATGCAGACGACACTCAGGCATGTCTTTTCTTAACTCTAATTGTATTAATTAAACCTTAATTTCTGCTTTTCATATTTAGCACAGATGATTATAATCTGCTTTCAATGATCATGGCTAATGACCAAAAATACAGATAGGACCATGACTCTTTGTTCAGAATTTGAAAATATGTTCTTCAATACTGTCACAATAGTTTTAGTAGTTTTCTTCCCTAAAGGAGACTGTGAGTAGAAATTATCATTCTTCATGCTTAATGAAGAGATATGTTAATTATTTACAAAATCATCAAAAGAAAGAACTATGCAAATGTGTCCATGAACTCAGCACATCTGTTTCGATTTTTGACATCATTCAAGGAGTTAAAAGTGGTGTTCATGTTAGTGTTCGCCTTAAAGATTTTTAATATGAAGGGCTTCAGTTTGTTCATGTATTATAAGCACATTTTACATCATGTTAACTTTTTACACATAAATCTATAATTCCAAATAGATTGGATGTTTCTTGACAAGATGGCATGTATATGTACGTGTGTGTGTATATGTGTATATATACATGTGGGTATATATACACACCCAGGGGCACTCAGTCACTGAGTCACATTCCCCTCTTATTTTGAGACAGGGTCTCACTAAGTTGCTTAGGTCCTCAATAAATTTCTGAGGCTGACCTTGAACTTGTGATCCTCCTACTTCAGCCTTCTGAGTTTCTGGGATTACAGGTTTAGGTCTGTGCCACTGTGTCTGGTGCATTCTGATATCTTTCTTCACCATTTTAATCCCATCAATGTCTAACACACATGAGTCATAGTTAAAATTAACAAAGACATCATTGGGATTACAAAACGGTCATTTTTTCTGTGCAGCACAGAAAGAGAACAGCAAATATAAATAGAGAATAATGTTTCTCAGGTACCAGTAAAGAACATGACACAATTTGCCATACCGGTAGAAGCCAACTGCTGCATGGATTTATCCCCATAAGCAAGAAGTATTTCCTCTTTCTAGGTATTGCAAACGTGGTGTTCTAGAGGACCAGTTGCTAAGGGCAGAGATAGAGATTTTTGCTCAAGAAGTTCAAGAATCAAGCATTACCAGACCCATGACTGTGGGCCTATAACCTTATAATTGCAGAAAAATCTACAAGGAAGAACAGAATCAAAATCAGTAATGACTTGTGGAAGGGTTTTTGACGTGATGTTCTTCATATCATCACACATCCAAACTCATTAAACAGAATTCTGGAGTAGAGACCTGACTGATGATGGGTGAGGCAACTGTGACCCCACCAGATAAAAAATCTGTTCTCATTTGTATTGATTGATTGACACATTATAGTTATACATAATATTTGAGTTCATTTTGGTGTAATTATATAAGCATGGACTATAATTTGCTCCATTTCAGTCCTCAGTACTTTCTCTCCCCCACCCCACTTTCTAATCTTTCTTCCCCTTTCTCTACTCTACTGGTTTTCCTTCTACTCATTTACAGTTTTACAAATTTGTGCTTCATAGATACACTTAAAGGTGAAATTTACTGTGGTATATTCATTTACTTACATAGCATAATTTTGTCAATTTAATTCCACAGTTCTTCCCTTTCCCCATCCCTCCTTCCTCCTCCTCAATCCCCTTCCTCCTTCTCAATCCCCTTCCTCTACTCCACTGATCTCTCTTCTGTTTTCAGGAATTTCCTCCTCTTTCCCTCTTTCTTTGATCTAGCAACAGAATATGAGAGAAAACATTCTTGCCTCTCTGAGTCTGACTTATTTCAGTCAGCATGATGCTGCCCAGTTCCATCCATTTACCAGCAAGTGACATAATTTTATTTTTCTTTATGGCTAAGTAAGACTCCATTGTGTGTATGTATCATGTTTTCTTACTGCAATCATTGATTGAGGGACACCTAGGCTGTTCTCATAAACTGGCTATTGGGAATTGAGATGCTATAAATATTGGCATGCATATATCACTGTAGTATGCTAATTTTTGTTCTTTTGGATAAGTACCATGGAGTGGAATAGCTGGGTCATGTGGTGATTCCTTTTCTAGTTTTTGAGGAATCTCCATACCACATTTCAGAGTGGTTGTAGTAATTCTTAGTCCCCCCAACAACATATAAGTGAACCTTTCCCCCATTTCCTTTCCAACATTTGTTATTATTTGCATTTTGATAATTGTTATCCTAACTGGAGTGAGATGAAATCTTAGTATAGTTTGGATTTGCATCTTTCTGATTGCTAATAGAGATGAACATTTTTTCATATATTTGTTGAGCATTTGCATTTCTTCTTTTGAGAAATGTCTCTGCTCATGTCCATCAAAAGCACCACTTCCTATATACTAGCTTCTGCTTCTCTTTCAGTAGGTGCCTTTAGAGGCACAACCATATTCATAAGTTAAATCAAGAAATCGGATATCACATTTCAACTCGAAATAAGATATGTATGAATATATCAACATTTAAATACAAGTGATAAAGCAGAGTGTACCATAATATTGCAACAGGGATCATTTCATTTATTTCTCTGTAAAATTTGAATTTGGCTTTGAACATTATAAACAGAATGTTTCTAATAGAGTCTCTGTTATCAAAATGCACTAAGCATTTAACAAATATCTCACTTCCCTTTTTAGAATTTCACTACAAATTTTTCCAGATTTCACAGTATTGGTTCATGTGTGTGTTATCAACATTGTTACAGAAAATTCCAAACTAACAGAAAAAAACAGTTAATTTGTGGTATAAAGCACCTTTGTGATTGTATGTAAAAACCTGAGAGCATATTTGTTAACCCAGCAAACTAGATTTGATTGATTGATGTGTTGATATCTTTAAGACAGGAGATATTTTTGCAAGAACATATACAGTAATCTTATTGTTTGAAAAGAGGTTCCATCAGCCCATAAATGAAAGACTTCTTTACTGCTGAATTGGCATTACAGTGAATGGATGAACTGTTTCATAAAACTTGCTAAAATGAAAATGAATTTGAATACCTTTCTCTTATCAAAGCCAGAAATATATTTCAGATGGATTCATTCTCAATTTCAAAAGGAAAGACTATAAATTATTTTTTCAATGTCAAGGCTTATCGAGTACAGATGCAGAGGGAAAATACTGACAAATTAAATCATGCAAAAAATAAGCACTTTTGGATATCCATGATACAGTAAAAAGCAGATGTCAAAGGAGGCACTCAAAGAACAAATATTTAATGCTAGTTAATAAATTTTCTTATTTATTCAATTTATTTATTATTAATTTATATTTATTTTTTAAGATTTAATATTACAAACAAGAATTGCTATTCCAAATGCACAAAACCCTATAAATTAGGAAAAGAAAATTTAAGGCAATGGAAATATGATAAACATTTATTTAACAGGATAGGAAACTAAATGGCTCATAATATGTGACAAGACTCTGTTTCATAATAAGAAGATAAATTAATTAATATTTTACACCCATTAGTTTTTCAAGGTAAATAAAGTATTCTGCAAGTGAAGTGAAACACAAGAAATATCTAATTAGAAGTTAAATTCACTAAATCATTTAGAAATACTCTTTGTCAACCCCAAGAACTATATACAATAGCCAGTAAATGTACCCTGTATGTCAAAATGTATTTTATTTCCTTTGGAAGACATGGAAGAGAATATTCACACAATAGAAGAAAAATAGATACCCAAATTACATCCACAACAAAAAATGTCCCTTATCTTCAAGCTTCAATACGCAACTCAGACATAGAGCACCGAAAATAGATAAATAATTGCTAAATAAATAGATAACAGTGGATTTGATGTAAGCACAGAAGAACATGACATGTGATTAACCCATTGATTAGCAAGGGTGGGCATTGGCACATGATTTCTATTCTCTAAACATACTGTCTCTGCTTGTGTTACACAGAGGCAGAGCCTAAAGCAGAGTTTCTAGTTTTAGCAATTTTTTGATGGTGTATCCACAGAAAAGGCAAGGTCAAATAGAAACAAATTTACGTAGTGGCATGTACAGGAATACCTGCAAGGGGATAAAAATGCACTAGAGTGGAAGTCACAATTTTGAAGGTTAAATAGTGATCAAATACTGGAGATCAGTACTGACTGGATCAATAGTTTCCATCTCTGTGGATACCATACCTCCCACTTTTCTCTGTGTCTTCTCCACTTCTATCTTATAAAGAAATGTCACTGGGCTCAGGGCCACTGACCCAGGTAAACCAGGATAAGTTTCTCTTCTGTAAATCCTCTTTCCCCCATTATCATATAAGTCACATTCCCTCCTTTATCACAATGAGCACAGCTAGTGGTACAGGATCTGGGTGTGCACAGAGGGCTCCCATTCAGTCCTCTACAGAGCTGCAGTCTGGTAGATCCACAGAAAAAGGACCAAGGGGAGGAACACCAGTGTTCACTTCTGGCATCATGTCCAAATATGACACCTGGGTTTGCTTCTATCACCTGGGTCCCTGAGGGAGAACCAGCCCTGTGATGAGCTCCCCTCAGGGAGGACTGAGGGAAGCCCTGATCTCTGTCCCTGTAGAATCTCTGCTCAGAGGTCCTTGGTGTGAAAGGTAACTCTCTGATATTTCAGTTTATTGACACTGGATTTCTTGTTCTTAGTAGGACTGAAGTCATCTTCCTTGTGAGTTTCAAATATCTTGTAATCATTTCAAAACATGGATATGAAATAAAACAATTTTAATTATAGAAATTGAAATTGAATATGGTAGATGCTGTTACTACCTGAGAAGGATATTTGCTGCCAGTAATTTGTCTCAGTAATTGCTTTGTGTAATTACTTTACCTCACATTAGGACTAAGTCTAAGGAGAAAATTCACTTGAACCACTAATTAAGTGACCAGGTGTAAACTATTACCTAGGTATGGCCACCATTGGGTTTATAGTCCTTGGCCTGTTCACTATGTCTAACTTGCCTCTTCTGAGGAAGCACCAGATGTTTTTTTTCTACAACTCTGAACTCTGATGTAGGTTCTTCTTCCAAATAACCTGAATAAATAAATGGTATTAAAAGAACTGAAATCATGCATCTAACATTACAGAATTAAACATAAAGCAAAGAGGTTATCAGCCAAGTCACAAAATACTCAGTCATGTTATCTCATTATTTTAGTGGTGAACCTCTAAAAGAATGTAAGTGAAAGGAAAATCAGAATTCTGGACCACAAGTAATCCTGTTGCTTTTTGATTTACCCAAGAAACCCAACTACAAAGCAAATGACTAATTAAAGATGATCTATTATCCTGCCAGTGAGCTACCTCAAGGTCCCCTTCATGTCCCTGTTCCTCAGGCTGTAGACAAAAGTGTTCAGCCCTTGAGGGACCACAGTGTACATCACTGAAGCCACTGCAGTCTTTCTGGGAGAGTCAGTAAATACAGAGGTAATGTACACCCCAAAAGCTGTCCCATAAACAAGAAGACAACAGACAGGTTAGACCCACAGGAGGAAAAGTCTTTATGCTTCCCTCCTGATAAGGGCATTCTCAAGACAGAGGACACAATGTAAACGTAAGAGAAAATGATTCCAGAGCAGGGAACACCACCAAATATGCAAGCCACTATATATATCAGGATGTTATAAATGAAGTTATCAGAAAAAGACAGCTTGATAATCTGAGCAAGTTCACAGAAAAAGTGGGGGATCTCCAGGTCTGTGCAGAAAGATGGCCACAGCACCATAAGATTGTGAAGCAGGGCATCCACAATGCTAATCAATAAGGAAAACAAGGTCAGCAGTCCAAACAGGCAGGGGTTCATGATGGCTGTGTACCTGAGAGGATGGCAGCTGGCCACATACCGGTCATAGGCCATCACTGCAAGCAGACAATTTTCTAACACAGTAAAAGCCAAGACAAAACAGAACTGGGAGATGCAGTCTTTATAAGTGATGCTCTGGTTCTGTGTTAGGTTGTTCATCCAGCATCTTTGGAATCATGCTTGTGCTTAAACAGATGTCATTAAAGGAAAGATTAGAGAGAAAGAAGTAAATGGGAGTGTGTATGTGGGAGTCAGAGCTGAAAGCCAGAATGATGAGCAGGTTCCCCAGGATGGTGACCAAGTACATGGACAGGAACAGGCTGAAGACTAGGGACTCTAGTGCTGGGTCATCTGTCAGTCCCAGGAGACAGAATTCTGAAACAGCTGTGTGGTTTATAGTTTCTAAGTTGTTGACAAACCTTATGAAATTGATGGGGTGAAAGGTAAAAATTAATGGAGCAGCAAGAGCAGTATCACCTGAGAACATATTAGGACCATGCTGGTAGACCTCCAGAACTATTTCTTTGTAAATTTCTATTAAGCAACCCAGTTTGAGGTAATTGGTTATAATAGTCCTAGCAACTAATATACTCACCAAACCTTGCTCAACACCCGCACAAAAATACAAATATATTTCAAAATATTTTAATGTCATTATGTTTAAAAAGCAGCAGATTTCTGGTGTGGGGCAACAGTGAAATCTCCTTGAGGAGAGTATGAGACTGGAAGACCGAAGCCTGAGGGTTATCAGTTCGAACATGTGGGGGAATTTGTCAAGTAGGTGAGAGTTGACAGGAGTCGCCTGGGGAGACTGGTTTCTCATCACTCTTGGTGTCCTGTCCTCATTGCTTCCCCAGGATGATATTCTCATAAAACATGGGCTCACCTTACCAAAGCATTGATGAAAGCTCTGTGCCCTCTGCTTGGATTTAAGAGGAATGGTGTTGAACATCTACGTAATGTTTTTTGTAGTACTTGGGATGGAACACAGGGTCTCACATGGGCTAGGTAAGTGCTGTACCATGGAGGCACATCCATAGCCCATCTTACCTGAATGCTGAAGATATAATATCCATCCTCAGGAAATGCAGACTGATTAAATGAGTGGATGAGATCCTGGTCAGGAAGTTTCATCTCTGGGAGGAGGCTCAGGTGGTGCTTCCTGGTTGGGGAAGGACTTTTGAGGGAGGTGGTCACAGGTGACTCCTACAGTCACTTGTCCCTGGGGCTCAATATCCAAGGCTCCTCATTAGCTGTTATCTCACTATTCTTCTAATCTCAGGAGTGCATGTCCTTAAAGACCAAGACTTTGAAGGTTAGCAGTTCGGGATGGCTGATTCCTGACCCCACAGGCCAGGTGTTCACCATTCATTTCCCTCCATTGTTTCTTCTCATCTCCATTTCTGAGTCCTTAAACATGTAACACAGAGCACTTCTTATAAATTCCAGTGTTGCTTTTAACTTACAAACTATGCCATCTCTGCTTATTTCATGAAATCTGGAAACCTGGTTCCTATTTTAGGCATGATAATATGTCTGATATATGTGGGTCTAAATATTGTCATTCTAACAGTTATCTAAATAGTATAAAATACATACACTTAGGGATGACTTTTCTTTGCTGCCTTTGATGTAAATTTTGTGCTTTTTTATTGAAATAGAGGATTATAGTCTATTTTCTAGGATCATTGCTGATGGTCAAAATTATAGATATATTATAGAATCATGACTCTTCATTTAGAATTTGATGAACACATTCTTCAATTTTATCACAATAGTTTCAATAGTTTTCTTCACATACAGGAAGGGTATGTGAATTATAATTATTATTATATATATTATATATAATTATTATTATAATTATTATTATGTGAAATTATAATTCAAGTTTCAAACCCACCAAAAGCAGTGTGTTCACATATTTAGCACATTGTGTTGGATATCACCCATCACTTAATGGATTTGGTGTTTTGTGTTGGTATTTATTTGAAAACCTTCCACATTTAGTGATTTCTCTATCATCATATGTTTATCAAGTTATTTACATTTAACCTCTTTCCATGTGAAATTATATTTCATTGAATATATTATTTGCAATTTGTGAAGAGATGGATTGTGGTGGTTTTCTTCAACATCTCAACCCTATTTATTTAAAAAGGGGAAAGAGTAGAAAAATGTAATAGATCTTCAATGGGGTTTTGTTTAATTTTTAAGAGAAACTCACATATTGGAGGCTACCAGAAATGACCTCATCAAGTCAGAAAAATATGATAGAGAGGACAGATGTGGGAATTTCTAGAACTATGTTCTAGAGTGAACAAGTTCAACACAATTTAGAAGTGCTGAAATTAACTAGGCACACACATTTCTCTCAATAAAACACAGAAAGCAACTAGTCTTGGAAACAAAAAGTAATTTAAATGTTATAAGTAATACAACATTCCATGGAACATTGCCAGACTCACAAAATTTATACAGAAGTTCTTCCTAACATTCAGGGGAGTTGATTAATTGATTTCAACATTAAAGGGTGATTTCAGGAAAGATAGGGAAGGAATATGCTCTATATCATCCACATCGGGTATGATGAATGCAGAAAGGTTTAATACATAAAAGGAAAACCAAAATGTACTTAGACTGCAAAATTTCTGGCAGAATGATAGAAATAGGAGCCCGGAAAAGAATACAGATTGTAACTATTTTTTTCTCAAGGAATACAAAGTTGGTTCTATCTCTACATAATCACATGATATGCTCTTGACTATACCATGTCTTTTCTCAAATGTCTTCTTCTCAGTGAAGCATCTCATTACCATTCTGTTCCAAATTGAAATACTTTAGGATCATCTTATTTCCTGACATAATCCACAGCATTTCTCAGCACTTAAAAGAACATGATTTTCTTATTACAACCAGTAGAGCTACCAAGAATAATACAGAATCAGAGGTTGATACTGACGGGTTATTAGAACATGCACCTGGAATGAGAACCTGGGGAAGAGAAGAGCTGGAGAATAGATTAGGTTGAGGGATAATTTGAGAGAGAACCACCAGTATCCTCTGACCTGACTGGGGATTATGGAGATGAAATGAACCTTCACCTTCTGGTATGTCCCCAAGAAGAGCAAGTGAGTCAGGGTTTAAACTGCAGAGTTGGGCCATGAATGTAATTTGGGAAGGGGCTGTAATCTTGGTTGCAGTACATCTCTTTATTTATTTATTTATTGGTGCAAGGAATTGAACCTAGGGGCGCTTAACTCCTGAGTCACATCTGCAGCCCTATTTCATTTTTTAATTCTGGGACGGGGTCTTGCTAAATTGCTCAGGGTCTCCCTAAATTGCCAAGGTTGGCTTTGTACCCTCAATCCTTCTGCCTCAGCCTCCCAAGCTGCTGGGATTATAGACATGCACCACCAAACTCAATCCAGTCAATCTGTGCTACCGAGGAATTCCCAGAAGGGATCCAAGAGCGAAGCGTTGACTGCCAGCAGCCCTCAGCTGCTGTGGTGATAAGTCCACCTCTCCTGACAAGAGATCCAGATACCACCTCACATGCCTGTCATGCTTGTTTCCCTGGTGCATTGTCTATTTTTCTCCTCTCATGGATGCCTCAGGATGTTATGAATGAGGGCACTTGACAGATGGACTTGATGATCTGAGTGAGTATGTAGAAGTGAGGATCTCCAGGTCTGCTCAGAAGGGAAGTCATGGCACCATCTGACACATCAGATCATCTACGATGTTGTTAAAAAGAGAGGACTGAATCGGCAGGACTCAGAGGGGCAGGGGTTCATGGTAACCATTTATTCCAAGGGGTGACTGACAGTCATGAAACTATTACAGGACATTACTGCAAGGGAAATTTTATATAAACCAAGACAGTATAAACCAAAACAAAGCATGGCTGGGAGAGAAATTATGCTTAAGTGATGCTCAGGTCCTGTGCTCTGATGTTCCCAGGATCTTTGGTATGGTGCTTGTGTTTAAATAGATGTCAGTCAAGGATGGGAGGGAGAGGATGAAGCACAGCTGGGTGTGATGAAGGGCATCTTAGTGTACATTATTAAAGAAATTTTCACTTCATTCTATGAGTTACTGTTTAATGATTTTCATAAGTACCTTTCATCACAGTCTGACTTAGCATGAGATACTCCTCGAATATATTACAAGAAAGCAATGTATTTTTTCTTGTTTTATTTTCTTTTGGAACCCTATCCCAGGTTTCCTGGAATCCATACAAAGTTTGCCTGTGTACAAGAGTTTCTCTGTCCTATGAACTGTGCAAAACCCTGTCTACCTACTCATTAAAATGAATTTCTTCCTGGTGTATGATCAAGGTCTTTGTTTTGTAAGTTTTATTTTATTTTTAGGGGCACAATTGTACATTTTTATCAGGTATATTCTGATAGTTTATCACATGTGTACACTGTATAATGACCAAATGATTCATAGATGGAATCTAAAATGTTGATCTCAGAAGTAGAGAGTAGAATAGTCATTACCAGCATCTAGGAATGGCAGGGAGGAGGGAGATGTGAGGAAGTGTCAGTGAACAGGTGCCAGGTTTCAGGTGGAGTGGAGGAGTAAGTTCTGGTGCTCTATTGCACAGTATGGTGACTGGTCAGTAATACTGCAGGCTATACTTCACAGTGGGATATTTGAAAGCAGAGGGCATGTATTACCATATTTATAATTGTGTGTAAATTCATCTCACAGCTATTCATTTTCGAAGATCAAAATGGATGTTTAGTCACTATACATTGTGAACATTGAATCTGAAAATGAAGCATAACTTAAATCTGTTTTTCTTATTCAGGACTTTATTAACAAAGATGCTTAGAAAAAATATTATAAAATTTTAGAAATAAGATGGTTGTGTTTCAGGCATGTGAAAGAAAAATTTTAATAAAAAAACTTTTATGTTTTTAAGTTGAATTTTAAAAAAATTTAAACAAAATATTTTCCTTAAACTTTCAGATTGCATTTGTCTATGGGTAACTGCAGAGAAACCACAGATAAAGAGGGGCTACTGTACTTTCTCAAATGTGAAATGGTGGATATGATAATTTACTTGACTATAATAATCATTTCACATGGCATACTTTAAATGAATACAATAAAATTAAATGAAAGTGCTATTTAAATACCTAAAAGATAATTAAATTTTAATATCATCATGTATCTTGCAAAAATATACAGCAAGGAAAAATTTATCATCAGTATATCTCAAATACATCAGGGCAAGTAAAAGAAGGCACAGTTCAACAATGTGTATCCCATTTTTTACAATAAAGTTAATTTACAAAAAAAAGAAGGCATGTTTAATATGTTGCAATTCAACTTTTGGTACTGAGGATTGAACCCAGAGCTGCTCTTCCATTGAGGTACATCCCCAGCCCTTTTATATGTTTATTTTGGGACAGGGTCTCACCAAGTGGCCCCAGCTGGCCTTGAACATTTGCAAAGCTCCTGCCCCAGCCTCCTCAGTTGCTGGTATTACAGCTGTGTGCCACTGTACCTGGCACAATTAAACTTTAACAAGGTAAAATTATGTGTCATATATTAAGCCAAATGGAGAAATGCTGGAAACAGGAAAAATTTACTAACACACAATTCTGGATAGTGGAAACCCTGGGAGAGGTGTCATGTCAGAATATGCACAGGCAGGCAGTCCAGAGATTGAATGAACTCATGGGGAAACAGCTGAAGCTAATTCCATGGAGCTGTACTTGGAGGTCCTCAATTAACTCTAATTTATTCAAGATGATCATCTTTTTGGAGCAAAGTTGAGTGGCATTTTTTTCTTATTTGAGATAGAGCCATTCTTATGGATACAAATAAAAAATTTCATAGCCATGTCAAATCTGTGAGTGGACGACTCGGCCCAATTTCATAGATGAGAAACCAAGGACAGTGGCTTGTCTGGGTATTTATCAGCCTCTGGACTGTGTGCTCAGAAAGGGTTAATGGACAGCAATGCATAGCTGCAGTGTTCTGTGGAGGATTATCTCAGCTCAATAGTATCCTGTACAGATAATCAGCCATCACATCCCTGGTGATAAAGCTCAGAATGTAATAAGGCTCTTAAACTGGGAATAACTTCAGGAAGTAGCACTCTACATGGACGGATGTGAAATTTAGTCCTTCAGCTACGCCTGGAACTTTCTTTCACTTCTTTGCTCTATATGACCTGCTGTCACTAACCTTCACCTGAGAAATAACCCCAAGTCAATAGAGGAAAATCCTTTGCTTATGTTCTGCTACTATGAAAGATGACTAACAGATCAAGCTTAGAATGGTCACAGGTCTTTTCAGGAGACAAAGTCATCTTTCAAGTCTAAGTTGAAACACTGGTAGCATAAGGGAATCTAATCTTGGTAGCATAGGAACGTGGTGGTGGAAGAATTCACCATTTGGCTTACTCGGTGTTCTTTCACATTGACTCATTCTGCAATCACAAGAAAGGAGAGGTTCTAATGAGTTTCCTCAAGGCCTCCTTCATGTCCCTGTTCCTTAGGCTGTAGATAAAGGGGTTCAGCATTTGAGGGACCACCGAGTACATCAATGAAGCTATCGCAGTCTTTCTGGTTGAATCAGTAAATGCAGAGCTAATGTACACCCCAAAAGCTGTCCCATAGAACAAGGAAACGACAGACAGGTGAGACCCACAGGTGGAAAAGGCTTTATGCTTTCCCCCAGAGGATGAAATTCTCAGAATGGAGGAGACTATTTTAATGTAAGAGTAAATAATTCCAAGGAGAGTAACACCACCCAACATGCTAGTCAATACATATACCAAAATGTTATTAAGGAGGGTGTCAGAACAGGCCAGTTTGATGACCTGATCAAGTTCACAGAAGAAGTGGGGGACCTCCAGTTCTGTGCAGAAGGACAGCCCCAGCACCATCAGACTGTGCAGCAGGCCATCTACAATGCTGATGATCAAGGACAACAGGATCAGCAGAAAACACAGGCGGGGGTTCATGATGACTGAGTACCTGAGGGGATGGCAGATGGCCACATAACCGTCATAAGCCATTGCTGCAAGGAGAAAGTTTTCCACTCCAGCAAAAACCAGGACAAAGCAGACCTGGGTGAGGCAGCCTGAGTAACTGATGGTCTTGCTCTGTCTCTGAATGTTCACCAGCATCCTAGGGACTGTGCTGGTGCTAAAGCAGATGTCAGTGAAGGACAGGTTGGAGAGGAAGAAGTACATGGAGGTGCGGAGGTGGGAGTTGGAGCAGATGGCCAGGATGATGAGCAGGTACCCAAGCACTGTGACCAGGTACGTGGACAGGAACAGTCCAAAGAGGATGGGCTGCAGTTCAGGATCATCTGAGAGACCCAGGAGGAGGAATTCTACTGCAACAGTTTGGTTTTCTGATTTCCTGTTGCTGAGGAGAAAAGAAAAGATGATGGAACAGAGTAGGTGTGCCAGGGTCTGTTATTTTGAAAAGCTTTCACATAAACTTTGTGAGAGAGTATTGCTAGTCTCTCTCTCTGTCTCTCTCTCTCTCTTTCTCTCTTCCTCTCTTTCTCTTTAAAAGTTTTTCTTTCTGCCCTACTCTCTAAGTAGGACACACCCAAGTTAGACTCTGGCTTCAGTGCTTGGTTCACAACCAGTGAAACATTTTCACTGGTTGGTTCACTGTGTAAGAAGACTCAGTCTCTGCATCTGTATAACCGGAGCCATTAAGAGACTCCATGGAAATGTTATGAGGATGCACAATGAGGAAACCTTTGGGGGAAGGGCTTGATATGAGACATTCTTTTTTTTTCCCTGTTGATAAGTTATGTTTATTTCTTTTCAAAATTTGTTTAATTAGTTATCCATGACACTTAATATTGTTATTGTTACTTGCTTCTGCTGTGGACATGACCAGAGTGCCTGTACTCATCATAGTAGATGAGAAGTGATGGATGGGACAAATGTATAAAGATGAAAGAAGGAGCTTCTTTAGTTGATAACTGCCAATTTCAGGGAAGAATCAGTGTATTAAATCTCCCCCTACCCCAAGAATCTCACACATATGCAGAAGCAGGAAAAGCAAATGATTAAATGCATATCTATTATATTTAATGTTTATATCTCTATTCTCCTGTGCGTATAACAATACATCTAGAAATAAAATAAATAAGAGCTGGACATAGCAACACAAATAGATTAATGGATAAGCAAGAAAATTTTCTTAAAAGACACAAACAGCCTAACAAAATTTAAGTAAGTTTAAAAATAACATTGACAATAACATTTAAATTTTTTATAAAATATACCAGCTATTCAAAACATATAGCAATAAACAGCCAAGTATTCACCACTAACCTTCAAATTAAAATATAATGCCATGTTTGGGTTAAAATATACGTTTTTATTTTTGTATCTTCAATCACAGGAAAACTGTGTGTATTGTGTTCTCCAAGGGAGTCACCGTGCTGCAGTTGCCCATTGTCCCCCAGGATTCCATGCTCTGAATGATTGCATCTGCAAATCACATTGCCATCCTGTATCTTAAAGCTTTGCATGCTGAGCCTGGCATTGTTCTAATTATTCTAATAATATTTTAATCAGCTCTTGGTCGTTGTATATTTTTCTCTGTTTCTTTAGCATAACTACCTTACTCCATTCCAATATTTTATCAAATCACTACTTATTTATGCTTTCTCTAACCAAAAGGCATTTCTATTATGCATTCCCTATGCACACATACACATATGTAAAGATTGTAATGCACGAATCAATTTAAACATATGAGGATTGTTTGAGGTTGTGTTTGCCTCTGAAAAACGAATAGAATGGAGAGGAATTTGAAACATATGGTTTATCAATGTGCATAGTTTTGTTATTTTAAGAAAAACTCTGGTTAAATCCGGCAGCATGTGTTTGTGCTTATTTTCTCTATCATTCTGTGCTGTTTGGAGTTTTAAAATTTAAATATATCATAGAAGGATACAGACAATCATGTATGCTAGATCAAAGTCTTGGGTCTCCCTTACTCTTCACCTGCTCTCCCCATGAATACTGGAGGACAGGAGACAGTATCAGCAAAATCCACAGGGGAGCATGAAGAATGAGCACCTCGGTGAGTATCATGATGTCAGTGTTTCTTTCTTATAAACTTACAATAAAAGTTCAATAAAATAAGTAAATGAGACCTAGATGTAGCAACAAATCTCAAGTAACTATAAAAAAATATTGCTTAACAATACAACTACAGCATGGTAAAATTTACCAATTATAATACTACAGATATTAAAAACTTAACTTCTTATAAAGTATTTCAAGTATTCAAAATGCAGTTCAAAAATAAGAACGAGCCTCAGCAGCTCTGAAAAAATTAAATAAATAAATAAATAAATAAAGATAAACTGAACAAAGACCTGGATATTCAACCACTCATTAAAGTAAATGTATTGCCATGATTGCCTTAGATATTGTAAAGAAATAAAATAACACATCTTATGTTTGCATATTCTTTATCATCTGAGGATCATGCTTTCCCTTCCTCAGGGGAACCACATTACTGAACTTGATCTTGATTATTCTCCCCATCATTTAACAAATTGAGTGAGTCTATCTGTAAACCATGTATTTGTTTTTCTTTTTCTTTTTCCCTCTTAAAAAGTCACACATATCAGTTGTATCTATTAGCAGGATTACATGATATTTCCAGTCATGCATACAGTACGCACAAATCAAACACAACCACCCACTTCCCTCTCTTCCACACCCCTCCCAGTCCCTCTTAATCACTATTCTGTGTTTTAGTTGATAGTTTTTTTTTTCACATATGTCTTGTTCTACCTTTTAAAACCTCACAGAGAACATAGCATTTGCCCCTGGGTTGTTTACAAACAATATGTTTAATCACTTTTTAATCTTGGTCCATTATCTCTGGTTAATTAGATGTAATGATCTTACTTTTTTCTAACATCTTGTTACATCACACACATACACATACATGAACACACACAGGCACAGTACACATTGTACAATGCATATGTAAACCAACACATGTATACATAACTGTATATATTATACTTACACACATGTACATATGCATAGCCATGTGAAATGCAAGCACACTCACAAATAATAGTATGCAATGTGTAAAATTTTTAAAAGATCATGTGAAGTCTCATTAAGACCATGCTGCCTCTGCAAGCAGAGAGAATGGAGATTGACCTACAGGGTCCATTACAATTATGCGTGCTCTTTTGTTATTTAAAGTAAAGAGCTCTGATGGCTTAGTGTCAAAACAGCCTCATTTTGGAAGAATGCATACATGTTTATTTGTTGTGTTTCTCTGTGCTGTTCTCCCTTTTCAAATTTCAGCACTTCATAGATTAATAGAGAAAATAAGGCAGACCAGTATGTAGTCTCTTCGCATCCTCTCTTCCCCTGAACCCCTGGCTCCATTCCACTGGTCCCCCTTCTACTGCTATTATAATTGTTAGTGCATTATAATTATACACAAATTTGGGGTTAATTGTGGTATTTTCATACTTGGACTCATCATAATTTTGTTCAGTTTTTCCCCAGTTCTTCCCCTTCCCCTTTCCTCCACCCTCTCTCCAAACCCTTTTTTTTTACTCCATTGGTCTTTATATTTTCTTGTTTCCTTTTATAATCCCTTTTATACTCTCTAACTTCCACATACTAGAGAAAACATTCCATCCTTGACTTTGAGCCTGGCTTATTTTACTTAGAATGATATTCTCCAGTTCCATCCATTTTCTAGCAAATACCATAATTTTATTCTTCTTTGTGGCTATTTATCAGAATATTATTAAACAGGAAATAGTGTCAGTCAGGTATTTGTTCTACAAAAGGGTATTGTGATCCAGGAAGGAAAAAGTAAAAGAAAACTGGCCATGTACTTTTAACTCTTGTCATATAAATTAAAGAAAAATTTAGGAAATTCTAAATCATACTTCAAAATGAGCAAGAGCTAGTGGATATTGAGAATTTTAAAAGTCCCTGGACTTTAAGGTTGAAATAAGATATTAGTAGAATGCAAGTTACTCAGATATCAGTGCATGACTCAAATGAAACATGGAGATGAAGGAGAATCAGACAGACACCTCACAAGTGACCCAGTTCTGGAATGAGTAAGCAGAAAAATACCTGTCACTATGGGAAATCACAAGCTGGTAGACTTCTTATTACCTGGGTGACATCACTGAGGAATGGCATTCAGTTCCTCCCTGGGTATAGAGGAGAAAGAAGAATGATCTGTTCTCAGGGAACACAGAGAGACAGGGCAGCACCTGCCTCCTGGGCAGATAAGATGGTCCTGAGGCCAGGGCCAGGTGAGCTGTGTTCTCCCTTGGGCAAGGTGTTGAGTGGGTGGTCATGAGCAGAAAGTTTGCCATTTCTGTGACACTTGGGGCTTCAATATCCAAAGGTCCTAATTAGTCAAACACTTTTAATCTTATGCAATCATACGGCAGCAACAATTTTAATGAGCAAACCTGACTGATGAAGAGTTTTACTTTGACTGTTTCTCCCACATGGAGAGGCTAAGCAGATGCCTTCTTCCCTCTACCTGCTTAGGTTCAGCCCCACTTCAAGCATCACATACACCTCAACACATTCTCCTTCTGTTATTGGATTATTTTCTTCCTATTTTTGTATATTTAAGGCAACTCCATTCTGATAACAATATAAGAAAAATATGATATTTAAGTCTGTAAATATAGCTCATTTTACTTGTAAAAATTCATGTGATAAAATAATAAATGTATGCTAAAAATTCAATAAAATAATAAATAAAATAAAATTTCATAGCAATACTGTGGATAGTATACTATGGATGGCTCGTGAACATTTATTCTGTTTATTAATGTGCATATTACATCAAACAGTTACTAATATATAGATGAAAAAATGTTTACTAATCAAATGTAATCAAATACAAAATGGCCTTTATGTTGTTCACAACCTTATTGAGTTATGATTGATATGCAATAAAATGCATATAATTAAAATGTATAATTTACTCATTTGTATTAACATGGGGTTCAATATTTAGACATATAGATACATAGATATGTATATCTACATTATATACATATATATGCATATGCATGTAGATAGAAATAAATAGATCTGACAGATCATCAAACTCAATAATGATATGTCCATCAACAGCCAAAATTTACTTCTGTCTCTTTGCCCATTTTTTCCATATAAAAATTGATCCCTTGACTCTCACATCCTGGATAAGTACTATATCACTGGAGTTACATCTCCAGTTTTCTTATGTTCCTTTGTAGAATTGGTTTGTTTTTCTTTCATCATACTAGATTTTTGACCCAACAACAGTCTTAGGTCTACAGTTTTTCACTTATTTTCCTGAGCAGTATTTAACTGTTCGAAAGTTGCATGTGTTGCTTATTCATTCACCTTTTTATAGCAATTGGGTTGAGTACAAACAACACTGTTATGAACATTCATGTATAGATCTATTTTTAGACTTATGTTTTCATTTCTCCTGGGTAAATACTAAAGAGTGAAATGGAAGTATCATGAGTTAGGTGTATGTTTAACTGATTCAGAAGGGGCCAAAGCTATATTAATAACTATTCTTGCCTGTTCTTTAAATATTCACATCTATCTTTTCAGATTTGAGAAGTACTTCTTTACAAAGCATATATTTGATACATCTCTGAAAATATCCAAACTCAGTAGTTTTAAGGTGGGATCAATTAATTTGAATATAGTGCTCAGCTGACCCACCACATTCTTCACTGTGGACACCAGTGGTGAAACTCTGCTCTGGAAGACAGAAAGGGAGCTAAGCATTGAGCTGTCCACGGACTGTGGTGCTGAAATCTTTTCCCTGTGCCCTCCCACCATCTCCTGCCCCAGTGATGGTCTAGCTGGGTACTCTCTGGATTCTCCTTGAGACATGAGAATCCCATTGTTTTCATTTCCACACCCACAGAGATGAGTCTGACTCATGGAGTGTCTTCCTCTGCTGGTAGAGAATTCATGACCCTTAAACCTTCCAGCTTTCATCTTCTTCCATTTATTTTTTCAGACAGCACATTTACTCCAAAAAGTAAAATCTTTCTCCACAGAAATTGGCTTTCTTCATAAAGACAAATTTAAAAGTTTTACATGAACTTTTCATTGGTCAGATGTATATATATATACATATATATATACATATATATACACACACATATATATATCCTGGAAATGTAGTTTAAATATGATTACAATCTCCTAAAAATATTCTTATACTAAATATTTTCCTTTAGGCTTCCTTTGTGTCTCTGTTTCTCAGCTGTAGACAATGGAGTGAGGGACCATAGAATACATCACTGAAACCACTAAAGTCTTCATGGATTAATAAGTATCTAAAAAACAAAAGTAAATGCCAAAAGATGTTCCACTGAGTAAGAAAACAAGTAAGAGAAGAGAAATTTAGGTGGTAAAAGCTTTGTATATTCTATCAGCTGATGACATTCTCAAAATGAATGGACAATTTGAGTACATGAGACAAAGGTTCAGGACAGGAACTACCATTCAATATGACAGGCTGAAAAATAAAAACAGAACAAAATGTTACTGATCAGGGTATCATAACACTCAGACCTAAAGACCTGTAAAAGTTCACAAGTGGGGAATCTCCAGGTCTGTTCAGAAGGACAGGCACAGTACCATCAAACTGAGCAGCATGGGATTCAAGGAGCTAATAGTCAGAGACTAAGGCACTTTATAGAGAGTGAGAAGTTCACTATGAACATACAGAGTAGTGAGCAACATATGACCTTAATATCGGTCATGGGCCATTGCTGGGATGAGACAGTTTACCATTACAGGAGAAACTGGAACAAGGAAAATCTGAATGAGACAACCTGGGTAGGTGATGTTCTGAGTCTGCTTGGATGTTCACAAGCATCCTTGAGATTTTGCATGTGCTTAATCATATTTCAGTAAAGAAGAGATTGCATAGAGGTTTGGAGTTGAGAGTCAGAACTTAGAACCAGAATGTTGAAGAGGCTTCCCAGGGCAGCCACTACATCCATGAACAGGAAAAGAGTGAAGAGGATATTTTTCCAATTCTGTAAGAAGGAATTCTGAAACAGACTTTTGATTTCTGGGTTCTCTGCTACTGATGAATCTAAAGCATATGTGGGCAAAATGACAATAAATTCAATGAAACTCTAGCTCATAGCAGTAGCAGCATCACCTGGGACATGTAATGGGTGTAACCTACTCCATCTACTGATAATAATTTCCAGAGATGAGTATCGAACATCTGTGATTTAACCTCTCTTACACATCATGCTAAAGTTGAGGAATTGCTGCTGTACAGATACTAGCTCATCTATATTGTGAAGTCAAGTGAATCTTTAAATTCTTCTCTTTGTTTATCTCTTTTCATCATTTTTCTCTCTCATATTCTTCTCAGTACAGACCTATTCAAATTATTTTTTGTTCATTATTACTACTCTTACATGTTGTGCCAAGTTTTGAAAAGTTAATAAAAAGGCATGGCTTTATTCTTTCAGAATTATTTTAAACTGTCAAGCAAACAGAAACACAACAATAAAATCATTTAATCCTGTCTCATCATTATGAAAGTACATTACCTGAGGTTGTAGGTGGCATATAATTAAAAGGAAAAATATAACCTAGTTGGAGAAAACATGAAAGTCATATGCTTATAAAATTGAGAATAGCAACACTTTGTTGGTGCTCAGAAGACAGCGGAATGCCTTCATGGTCTTGGTCTTTAATGATATATACTCTTGGGATTAAAATGATACTAAAATAGCTGATTTAATGAGGAACTTTGAATATTGTGCTCCAGGGATACACAGACTGCAGGAATCAGCCTACGAGCACCACAGTCAAAAGTCCCACCCAACCAGGAAGCAGCACCTGAGCCTCCTCCCAGAGATGATTCCTCCTGACTAGGGTTCCATTGGCTCATTCAGGCTGCCTCCACTTGTTGAGGACACACTTTATATGTTCAGTATTCAGGTAAGATACTCAACATTATTCTTCTTGAAATCAGTCAGGGAATGAAAGGCCCCTCAGAAAGTAGTTTGGAAATGAGGACAGAGTTTTTGAAAATTTTATACTAGGGAAGCAGTGAGGAGAACACATGCATAAGATTTTGAGAAACCTGTACCCCATGCCACTCTTGTCAACTGTCTGTCATCCTCTTAACCTCCTGCCATATACATTAAGACTGATACTTACACAGATCCTATTCCTCCAGTCTCTTACTCTCCATAAGGAGAGATCCTGCTTCCCTCCACAGCAGAAGTCTACCCTTGGACAAAAATAATGATTATTTCAAATGATTCAGACATTTACTTATATACTTGTGCTTGTGTTGGTCAGGAAGTTTTATGAGTGGACTAGTTGAAAGGGATAACACATTCAAGTTCCCCAACTGGATAACTTTAAAGAAGAATTATTTTCCCAATGTATAGAGGGGTAATTTTCAGAGACCAGGGTGTCCACAGCAGTGTTTCTCTAAAACATTCCACATCACACAGATACTGGTTGTCTAATATTTTCTTATCTTTTTGCAACTTCTTTTCCACCAAATTCATCAACATCATGAAATATAGTAACCTAACAACTGTTTCAGAATTCCTTCTCCTGGGACTGACAGATGACCCAGCACTGCAGCCCCTCATCTTCAGCCTGCTCCTGTCCATGTACATGGTCACCATCCTGGGAAACCTTCTCATGATCCTGGCCATCTACTCTGACTCCCACCTCCACACCCCCATGTACTTCTTTCTCTCCAATCTGTCCTTCAGTGACATCTGTTTAAGCACCACCACAGTCCCCAAGATGCTGGTGAACATCCAGTCACAGGATCAAAGCTTACCTTACACAGGTTGCCTCTTTCAGGTCTGCTTTGTCCTGGTGTTTACTATTTTGAAAAATTTTCTCCTTGCAAGATGGCCTTTGATCGTTATGTGGCCATTTGTCACCCCTTGAGGTACACAGCCATCATGAATCCACTCCTCTATGTCTCTTCTTCAATCCTCTCTGTTCATCAGCACTATGGATGCCTTCCTCCATACTCTGTTGGTACTGTGTCTGTCCTTCTGCACAGTCCTGGAGATCACCCACTTCTGTGAACTAGCTGAGGTCATTGAGCTGGCCTGTTCTGACACCTTTATTAATAACATCCTGGTGTTTGTTGCAGTATGTATATTTGCTGGTTTTCCTCTTTCTGGGATCATTTTTTCTTACATTCATTATGTGTCCTCTGCCTTGAGAATGCCCTCATCAGAAGGAAAGCATAAAGGTTTTTCCACCTGTGGTTCTCATCTGTCTGTTGTCTTCTTGTTTTATGGGACCAGTTTTGGGGTGTACATTAACTCTGCAGTGACTGACTCCCCCAGGAATACTGAAGTGGCTTCAGTGATGTACTCTGTCATCACACAGATGCTGAACCCCTTTATCTACATCCTGAGGAACAGGGACATGAAGGAGGGCTTGAGGAAGCTCATTGGTAGGATAGCATTTCCTCCATGAAGTGTTCTTTGCTTTGGATTTTTAGAGAAAGTCGAAGTGATAGATTTCCTATTGAGCAAGAATGCATAATTTTTCTATCACTACATTCTTCTAAATAATAACTCATTGAGTAGGTGTATTTTAGCTTTGACTTGAAACCTGACTTTGCTTTATGTCTATCTCTGTAATTTAAAAAAAATTAAGTACTTATTTATTTTTAAATTTTTTACAGACTGCATTTTGATTTGTTGTACACAAATGGGGTACATCTTTTTGTTTCTATGGTTATACACAATGTAGATTCATACCATTTGTGTAATCATGAATTTTATTTGTTCTAATTAGTTATATAAGACTGTGGAATGCATTTTTACATTTTGATAGATCATACAAAATTGGAGTATAATCTCACATTTTTCTGATTATACATATTATAGAATCACATCAGTCATGCAGTCATATACATTCATGAGGCAATACTGTCTCTTTCACTCTACTATCATTCCTTCTCCTATACCCCTTCCTCTCCCTGTCGCTCCTTTATACCTAATATAAAGTCTATTTCAAGTAGTAATAGCTTTTACCTTACTCCATTTTATTATCTATAATGTGGCATAATTTCATAATATCAGTGGTTTAAGATGGTGGTGAGATATTTCAAACTCAGCAGGGAAGTTGTTTTCAGTCTAATAAGGAAAAGAAACTCTCACATTTATCCGCTGAAGCAATAGAGTTAACTTTTATATCAAGGATTTCTGAATAGAGACAGAAACAGAAACAGAGAGCAGGGCTTCATTCACCCTCTTGAGTTCACCCAGGACTGGTTCTCCTTGAGTTTACCCAGTGATAGTAACAAATTCAGTGTCATGTCTGGACATGATGTCAGAGGCATAAAACTGAGATTCCTTCCTCTTCATGTGCTGCCATTTTATATTTCCACGTATCAACTAGACTACATTGCTCTGGAGGAGTGGATAGTGGCCCTCCACATAAACCCAAATCTGGTCCCACTCACATTTGCTTATTTAATATGATAAGTGGGTGAATAACACCAGTATGATGAAGGATGAAAGTGATTTTCAGAACTGGAAATTTTCCTGTAATGTCTTAATGGACCCTAAATATAAACTCATGTTTCCTTATAAAACAGACAAAGGGGAGAAGACACAGAGACAAGTGTGAGGCACTGTAACCCTAGAGATGCACAGTGTACTGATTGCCAGTGTCTGATTATTTCCTCTGCAACACTGAGATTTTCATTGGATTACATGGTTTTGTTTTATTATATAGTCTATGTATTGCCGTTTGTTTTTGTATGTATATAGAGTTATATCCAAAAATGTATATCCATAGGGTACATGTCTTCTTTTTGACTTGATTTCATTTGTGACTCTAAAGATATCTATTGAAGGGAGGAAGAACCTAGTACAGAAGGAATCATGTCCATATGTGAATGGTCTTGTGATGGATGTGAGCAGAAAGAGGGGAGGGACATGATGACATATTCATGGTATCTCAGAATGAGAGATCGACCACACCAAGTTAGGAAAAGTAAGGAATTGAGGTGTCTCCCGCCTCCAATAACTAACCCAATGACTATCTTTCATTGCAATCATTTCACTCTCAACAAGTGATTTACCTGAAAAGAAACTGGATTCAGTATTTGAATTCCCTCAATCTTTATACCTGTGGATGTGTCCATGCATACTTTTTCATTCTGTCTTTGAAATCTTCTCTTCTTCTTCTTCCAACCTCAGCAGTAGTCTAGACACTTGTCTTGGGACAGTGTGTCTTTATCATCCTAAAATTCAGCTCAGTGTGCAAAAACACAAGTTTACGATTTTTCTTAATGTTTTTCAAATCCCTGCATTTTATATTCTTTCTCTCCTGTGATTTGGAAAGAAATTGTGTGCTACATATCATAAGAAATAATGATTCATTCTGATGGGATAATTGAAAGTAATGTGCTAAATAGATGGAGTTGGAGAATATCATGCTAAGTGAAATAAGCCAAACCCAAAAAACTAAAAGCAAAATGTTTTCTCTAATATGTGGATGCTAACTCACAATAAGGAGTGTGGGCTAGGGAAAAATAGAGTTACTTTACATAAGGTAGAGGGGAGTGAAGGGAGAGGAAGAAGTATGGGGATAGAAAAGATAGTAGAGTGAAATAGATCTTTTTACCTCATGTACATATATGACTGTATGACTGATATGATCCTACAATATGTACCATCAGAAAAATGAGAAATTATACTCCTCTTATATATGATCTATCAAAATGCACAAATGTATTGTACTGTCACACATAACTAATTAGAACAAATAAAAATAAATAAAAGTTAAATAAAATTAGAAATCAATGGCTCATGAAAATAGAAGTCATAACACTACTATATTGAGGACACTGCTCTAGGCCTATTTTGATGCTTCTACATGCTCTAAACTAACGATGTGTTCAGAGACCTGAGACCTTGAAAGCTGAGGCACATCTTTGATGCTCTGTTCAGGAAGATATCAGGATACCAGTGATGGATTCTTACTGACTTCAGTGTGGATAATCCAGTAGTATCATGTGAGGCCACCTCACATGATGGCAAAGAGTCAACTCCAAAGTATGATATCACGATGTCAAATTTCAGGAATTTCTTTTTAGAAAATCAAATATAATGAAAGTATATGATTTTCTGATAAACAGATGGAACTAGGTAATGTCATACTGAGTAATATAAATCAGACTCTGAAAATCAAGGGTCTCATGTTTTCTCTCATATGTAGATGTTAGGGAAAGAAAGGGGGGATAAAAGGATTTCATGAAATTGTAAGAGTGCTCAATAGGGTAGAAGAAGGAATGGAGAGGGTTGGAGGAGAGGATGGCTTGGGAAGGCACTGGGAATGAAATCTACTAGTTTTGATCTTTCCATGTATCTATGTACACAATGAACCCCATTTTCACATAGAATTTTAAGCACTAATGAAAATAACAACAAGAATAGCAGTGATATCCCTAAGTAGAGCAAATGGATCAGGGAGAATGAGGAGGGAGGGAGAGGGAACAAGACTGACCCAATTGTGTTACATGCGCCTACTAATCCCATCAGATATAACACAATGAAAAAGGTTTAAAAAAAGAAAAGCATACAATAAACTTATTCTCTTCTTGCTTTACAGCAGAAATTCTTAAGAAAATCTCTACATTGACTGCCTCCAGATCATCTCCACTCATGTTTTTCTGAGGTCCAGCCAATGAGGCTGTAGCAACATTTGTAATCTGCAGGTTTATGGTTGCCCCTTACCATTCACTGGTCAGATCTCCACCCCTGTTCACTCCATCGACTTCTGCTGCTCAACAATGTGGACATTGTCACAGATCCATCTACCCAGAGGACAAGTGAACATGGTTAGACTCTTGTAGGATTTTCTGACACTCTGATGGGCTCCAGGCCCACAGTCCTTGGTCTAGGCTCTGTTTAACTCTCAAGTTCATCCATATTTCTGAGATAAAGAAGCTCTAGCTCTGTCCTTATCAATATGTCTTCTCCTGGGTATTTAGTCCTCATCACCAGGAAAGAGAAACTCCTTTCTTCTTTATGGGTATAAATCCAGAGTTCCTTGGCTCCTACCCATTCAACATGCTTTCTCTGAGTTCTTTGATAGTATCTGGAAAACTTTAATTAATTTTTTTTTACATTAACTGTTATCTTTGTGTGGTCCATGGGAAGATTGGCCATTTATTAGCTCAGTGATATCTGCACATTTTATCAATGATTAACATGCTATAAAATTTAGTGAGGTTAAAATGATGAAGAAGCATACCACCTTCCCCAAAATCTCAAATAATAACCTTGAAAATTACAAATGCATGCAGAATGGGTGAACATGGGGTAAAATGTTTTGAGAACACATGAAGATATTGAGGACTTAAAGTAAAAGGTTTTAAAACAAACACTTCTGTGGAGCACCACCTCTGTTCAGAAAATGATGGTTAAATTCTGAACACATACGCTGAGCTCATGGACATCAGACCTGTCCTGCCTTTTGGTGATTTGGTGCTAAGTTATCACCTCTCTTTATTACACCTGAGGAAACATAATTTCAACTCACAGTCTCTTTTTGTGAAGAAACCTATGGAAACTATTGTGATAAAATTGAAGGATATATTTTCATATTCTGAACAAGATGTCATGGTCCTGTCTTTCTTTGGCAATCAGTGGTCATCATAGAAAATCAATTGAACTCCTCTGTGCTAAGTGCAAAGAAAAAAATTAAGGTCTAGTCAACATCCACTGTAGTTAAGACTATGCATATTTGCATTTTTATAATAGTTAGCTAAGATTTTTCTCTTTTATTGGTTCTTTTATTTACTTTTATTGTTGTTTATCTTTTATTTTATTTTTTTTTGTGGTTTGTAATAATAACTTGGAAAGCAAGGCTTATACACATGAACCAGTAAGAGAATAAAATAAAACAGAACAAAATCAATTGCCAAAATTTGTATGTAGACGCTAAGTACTGTAAGAGGTCAACATTTGAAATCTTTTATTATTTTGTTTTTGTTTTTTTACATAATGCATTTTGATTCATTGTACACAGATGGGGTACAACTTTCCAGTTCTATGTTTTGCATGCTGTAATTCATACCATTTGTGTAATCCTACATGTACATAGGGTAATGATGTCTGTCTCTTTCCACCATCTTTCATACCCCGCCCCTCCTCCCTCTCATTTCCCTCTACGTAATCTGAAGTTCCTCCATTCTTCTCTCACCCCCACCCCACCCCCTTTAGTGGTTCTTTTTCATTAAACAGAGCATGGAACTCATTTTGGCATAATTATGAAGATGTGGGATAGAATTTGCTCCAATACAGTCTCCATCATTTCCCTAATCCCTCCCCTTGTTCTCCTGCCCTGTTTCCTTCCCTCTACTCAACCTATCTATCTGTTACTTACTTTCAGTTTTAAAATTTTTTTTAGTTAGTGTTTTGTGAATTACATGGTGATGAGACTCACTGCAGTATATTTGTGGATGTAGGTGGGAATGTCAGGTCAGATTCATTTCACTATGTAGTTAACATTTAAAAGGACACTATTTACACTCACAGATATGAGACATATTCTCATACCTCAAATAGGAACCAGGATTCAAGATGTATTTAAGTGGATAAAAGTGTCTTAGTTTTGAACTTGAAGGGGACACTGGGATTTCTTATCAAGATGGAGGCATGACATGTGCAAGTTCTGGGAAGTGGAGAGGAGTAGGAATAGTGGGGAGTGCTGAAGGGCAGACAACTGGCCTCCAGGGTCAGGAAATCAGTGATCCTGAACTCCCCACCTCCGCAGTCTTGGTCTTTAAGGACTTGCTCTCCTGGGATGAGAGTGATGGTGAAAAAGCTGCTCTAATGAGGACCTTTGGATATTGAGACCCCAGGGAAATAGCATCAGAATTCAGCATCTGACCTCACTCCACAGCCCTGCCCTGCTCAGGAAGCAACACCTGAGTCCCTCTCAGACATGACCTCCCGGACCAGTATCCCCTTTATCTCTTTAGTCTGTCTGCACTTCCCGAAGGAGATTTTCCATCTTCAGTATTCAGATAAGATGTGAAGTATCATTCCTCTTGAAGTCAGAAGGGAAACACAAAGCCCCTGAGTTAATGCGCTAGAAATGAGGGAGGATGTGTTTTGAGAATTTCATCTTGGGGAGGCAGAGAGAAAGCATGAGCCTATGATGATGAGAAACAAGCCTTGTGCCCTGCATATCAACTGACTGTCACCCCCTGACACATTCTTTTATGCACTCACCTGAAGTCATACTGTGCAGTGGGATATGTCCCCTTACCTTCAGAGCAGAAATCTTCCCTTTCTCAAAAGTGATGACTATTAAAAAGTACTTTGATATTTCCTCACATTCTTATGTTGGTGTTGGGTGTATTAGTTGGCATGAATGCCATAACCAAATACCACAAACTGGTGACTTAGAAACAGAATTGAATATCTCAGAGATCTAGATGCTAATGTGCAGAGATAAATGTGGCTACAGAAGTGGTGTTCAAACATATTCCCATATTGTACTGCTTATGCTGACCTATGTATTTTCTCCACTTCATTTGCAACAGGTTTATCAACATCATGGAAGCTACAAATGAGACAGCTGTTTCAGAATTCCTTCTCCTGGGACTCACGAATGACAGAGCACTGCAGCCCCTCATCTTCAGCCTCTTCGTGTCTGTGTACCTGGTCACCATTCTGGGGAACCTGATCATCATCCTGGCCATTCAGCTCAGATTCCCACCTCCACACACCCAACCTGTCCTTCACTGACATCTGTTTAAGCACAAGCACGATACCAAAGATGCTGGTGAACATCCTAACACAGAGTCAGAGCATCACCTACACAGACTGCCTCATGCAGGTCTGCTTTGTCTTGGTTTTAGGTGTCTTGGAAAATTGTCTACTTGCAGTGATGGCCTATAACCGCTATATAGCCATCTGCCATCCACTCAGGTACATATTCATCATGAATCCCTGCCTGTGTGAACTGCTGAAATTGTTTTCATTGTTGGTTAGCATTGTAGATCGCCTGCTGCACAGTCTGATGGTGTTGTGTCTGTCCTTCTGCACAACCTGGAGATCCCCCACTTCTTCTGTGAACTTGCCCAGATTATCAAACTGTCCTGTTATGATACCCTCATTGACAACATCTAGATATATGTTGCAGTCTGCATATTTGCTGGTGTTCCTCTCTCTGGGATCATTTTATCTTATGTTCACATCGTGTCCTCTGTCTTGAGAATGCCCTCATCAGAAGTAAAGCATAAAGCCTTTTCCACCTGTGGGTCTCACCTGTCTGTTGTCTCCTTGTTCTATGGGACTGGATTTGTAGTGCACATTAGCTCTTCAGTGACTGACTCCCCCAGAAATTATGCTGTGGCTTCAGTGATGTACACTGTGGTCCCTCCATTGCTAAACCCCCTTATCTACAACCTGAGGAACAAGGACTTGAAGGAGGCCTTGAGAAAAATCCTTGGAAGGACAGTTTCTCAATGATGACATGGGATCTTTTGTGTAAGTCAAGTGTTCCTGCTTATCTGGAATCCCTGACTCTTTTGTCACTACATTCTTCTAAAATGTTGAGATCACACAAGGACCAATTGCATTTTAAGTTGGTTTAACCTTACTTTTTATTTGATCTAGCTCTGTGATATTTGACTTAGGTTTTCCATTATCCAACACAATTTCTTTGTTCAGGTTTCACAGAAGTGGAGCCCAAAATAAGGGTTCTAGTAGTAGTAAATTTCTTTGTATTGCACCCTCAGAAGTTGGCACATTAGTTAAGGAGAACAGGTAAAGAATAGACAGAAGACAAATGTGGTCATACCTGCAGAACAGCCACCTCTAAAGCACCTGACCTGGGTCATCATTGTGGCCTTCCACTGGTGATACTACTGTGAGACTGAGGGGTGTAAATTCATAACCCAGGAAGCAATTCCTTATATCAGTCACTAGTATTCATATCTGTTTGAGGTAAAAGAGCATCAACATATGTATTGCATTTTCTGTGAAACTCACAGAATTAAATGATAGCAGTGTTTTTAGATGACTGTGATGTAGTTGAACATATTAAATGAAGATGACTTCTATGCTAATAAGAAAATAATCCTATGCTTCTGATAGCTCTAACAATAAAGAGAGTGACCTTCCATTCTTAGATCTTCAAAGTATGGGAATGAACTGGGACAGAGTGTAGAGCTTCATTCAGTTGCCCACAAAGAGGCCTCATCCTAACACAGTTCTCATTCCCATCCCCAGACCATAATGGCATGTGCAATGTCATATCTGGACATAATGCCAGAGGTGAAAATCTAAGACCCTGCTACTGGGTGGCTTAACTAGTAAGTCGTGGATCATGGATCAGCCACATTGTACATCTGAGGTGGGCTGAATGGTGGTCCTTGAAGTATCTCCAGATCCCATCCTGCTAACTTGCTATTCACTTATGGGATAAATGGTGATTGTTACTTGTTTGGAAGAAGGGGATTTGCAGAGCAGGAGCATTTACCTGATTCAGTGGACAGGCTGTAAATATAATCCTGTCTTTCCTCATAACAGAAGCAGAGGAGACACAGTAAACGGGGCACTGTGACCACAGGTGGAGTTGGGCAGATGGAACCCCACTTGATGCCATTGTGTGATCACCTCTGCCCCATAGAGCGGTCTTTTTCTTAGATGCTGATGAATTATTTTAAATCAATTCTTTAGATATCCCACTTATTAAATATGTGTACTAATATTGAAGTGCAGGTTTAATTAGTGAAAATGATGAGTTCTTGTTAGTGTGATTTTGCTTCAGAAGCAATCATGATCTTGGGTGTAGCAGTTCTCTCTCTGCTTTCAGTGATCTGTAGTTACATGTTATATGTGATGACATTAAAATGTGGGACATTTCTGGCATTGATGAAATTCTGGTAGCTATTATTTTTTTCTCTTACAATAAAGCTACTTTAACAGTCACTCTATATCCTCTGAAGTAGTTAAAAGTCAATTTTGTCCTTGAGATAAAATTATGGCTATAAAAGAGGAGATTTTCACCTTGGGTTAGTTCCAAAAAGTTTTAATTGGTTAAAACTTTTTGCCCTACTTTTAGATATTCCTGGTGTTCCATATCTTTCCTGAAGTGGTCCTTTACCCTAATAATCTAGTAGGTCCAAAATAGCATTCAATCAACTTACATTTTTTCTTATTATGTGTTCGAGAGCTATTCTATACATTATGGTCTATTTATTTTCCTTTCTTGTGAGATACATGATATTTCCATTCTTCGGCTTATCATTTTTAATATCTTATTCAAAATAGTCCTTTATGTAATATCACACAGAATTATATATTATATATATATATTATTAGAAAGTATATATAGTATACATTGCCTATGTATGAATGGCAAATGGATTGCTTAGTTGTGATTTAGTATTTGTAGATAACTACCCATGCTTAGGTTTAACAGGGTTTTAATTTGTCAATAAAACCCCTTTGCTTCTGCTCACTAGGGATTGCTCTTTTTTTTTTTATTGCAAACACATGGGATACATGTTGTTTCTCTATTTGTACAAGAAGTCAAGGCATACCACTTATGTAATCATAAATTTACATAGGGTAATGTTGTTTGATTCATTCTGTTATTTTTTCCCTTCCCCCTTTTCCCTCTATACAGTCCTTCCTCCATTCTTACCACCCTCCTTATCCCTAACCCTAAAACTAACCCTAACCCTATAGCTAACCACTCACACCCCCCATTATATGTCCTCATCTGTTTATGAGCGAGATCATTTGTCCTTCAGTTTTTTGAGATTGGCTTATCTCACTTAGAATGATATTCTCCAATTTCATCCATTTGCCTGCAAATGCCATAATTTTATCATTCTTCATGGTGGAGTAATATTCCATTGTATATATATGCCACAGTTATTTTATCCATTCATTAACTGAAGGGCATCTAGGTTGGTTCCAAAATCTGGCTATGGTGAACTGAACAGCAATGAACATTGATGTGGCTATATCTCTGTAGTATGCTCATTTTAAGTCCTTTAGGTATAGGCCAAGTAGTGGGATAGCTGGGTCAAATGGTGATTCCATTCCAAGCTTAAAGGCCAAAATTAAGAATTATTGGGATTGAGGAAGGCTTAGAGAAACAAACCAAAGGAATGAACAATCAATTCAATGAAATAATATCAGAATATTTCCCAAATTTAAAGAATAAAATGGAAAACCAAATACAAGAGGCTTATAGGATTCCAAATATACAAAATTACAACAGACCCACACCAAGGCACATTATTATGAAAATACCTAACATACAAATAAAGACAGAATTTTAAAGGCCGCGAGAGAAAATAATCAAATTACATTCAGGGGGAAACCAATAAAAACATCAGCAGATTTTTCAATCCAGACCCTAAAAGCTAGAAGGACATCGAACAACATTTACCAAGCCCTGAAGGAAAACGGATGCCAACCAAGAATCTTATACCCAGCAAAACTTACTTTCAGATTTGACGACGAGATAAGATCCTTCCTTGATAAACAAAAGCTAAAGGAATTTACAAAAAGAAAGCCGCATTGCACAACATTCTCAGCAAAATATTCCATGAGGAAGAGATGAAAAACAACTATGCAAATCAGCAATGGAAGGAACTAGCCTAAACGAATAGCCAAATAAAGGAGAAACCAAATCATGTCAAAAAAAATTTAGTCAAATGACTAGGACTACAAATCATATCACAATAATAACCCTGAATGTTAATGGCCTGAACTCATCAATCAAAAGACATAGACTGGCAGATTGGATTAAAAAGAACGATCCAAAAATATGCTGCCTGAAAGAGACTCATCTCATAGAAAGAGATACCCATAGACTAAGGTGAAAGGATGGGAAAAAAACATGCTATGCACACGGACACAACAAAAACCTGGAGTATCCATCCTCATTTCAGATAATGTGAACTTCAACCCAAAACTAGTCAGAAGGGATAAAGACGGAAACTACATACTGCTTAAGGGAAGCATAAATCAGCAAGACATAACAATCATAAATATCTATGCCCCGAATATTGGCTCATCCATGTATGTCAAACAAATCCTTCTCAATTCCAGAAAGCAAATAGACCAAAACACAATAATACTAGGCGATTTTAACACACCTCTCTCACCACTGAATAGATCTTTCAACAAATATTGAATGAAGAAAACATAGATCTCAATAACACAATAAACAATTTAGACTTAACTGACATACATAGAATATACCATCCAACAAAGAACAAATACACTTTCTGCTCAGCAACACATGGATCCTTCTCTAAAATAGACCATAGTTTATGCCACAAAGCTACTGTGAGCAAATACAAGAAGACAGAGATACTACCTTGTACTCTGTCAGATCATAATGGATTGAAATGAGAAATAAATGACAGAATAAAAAACAAACTACTACAATACCTGGAGATTAAATAGTACACTATTATATAATGAATGTATAACAGAAAACATCAGGAGGGACATAAAAATTTCGTAAAAGTAAACGAGAACAAAGACATATCACATCAAAATCTCTGGGACACTATGAAAGCAGTACTTAGAGGAAGATTTATTTCATGCGGCGCTTTCAACAAAAGAAGTAGAAATCAACAAATAAATGACTTAACACTACAGCTCAAAGACCTAGAAAAAGAAGAGCAGACCAACACCAAAAGTAGTAGGAGACAGGAAATCATTAAAATCAGAACCAAAATCAACAAAATTGAAAGAAAAGAAACAATTGGAAAAATTAAATAAATAAATAGTTGTTTCTTTGGAAAAATAAAAAAAATTGATAAACCCTTAGCCACACTAACAAAGAGAAAGAGGGAGAAAATTCAAATTACTGAAATTTGGAATGAACAAGGAAATATCACAACAGACACGAGTGAAATACAAAACATAATTAGAAGCTATTTTGAAAATCTATACTCCAACCAAACAGAAAGCCTCGAACATCAACAAGTTTCTAGAGACATATGAATTACTTAAACTGAACGAGGAGGACATACACAACTTAAATGAATCAATTTCAAGTAATGAAATAGAAGAGGTCATCAAAAGCCTACCAACAAAGAAAAGTCCAGGACCAGATGGATTCTCAGTCGAGTTGTACAAAACCTTTAAAGAAGAGCTCTTTCCAATACTCCTCAAAGTATTCCATGAAATAGAAGAGGACGGAACCCTCCCAAACTCGTTCTCTGAAGCCAATATCACCCTGATACCTAAACCAGACAGAGACATCAAGGAAAGATAATTTCAGTCCTATATCCTTAATGAACATCAACACAACAATTTAAAAACAAAATTTTAGCAAATCGCATGCAAAAATATATTAGAAAGATAGTGCACCACGATCAAGTGGGTTTTATCCCAAGGATGCAAGGTTGGTTCAACATCCAGAAATCAATAAATATCATTCACCATATCAACAGACTTAAAGTCAAGAATCACATGATTATTTCAATAGATGCAGAAAAAGCATTCGATAAAATACTGCATCCCTTCATGCTCAAAACACTAGAAAAAATTGTGGTAGTGGGAACATTCCCAAACATTGTAAAGGCCATCTACACTAAGCCCATGGACAAAATCATTCTAAATGGTGAGAAACTAAATACATTCCCCCTAAAAACTGGAACAAGGCAGGGATGCCCTCTTTCACCACTTCTATTCAACATCGTCTTGATACTCTAGCAAGAGCAATTAGACAAACCAAAAAACTTAAAGGGATACGAATTGGAAAAGAAGAACTCAAACTATCCCTGTTTGCTGATGGCATGATTATATATTTAGCGGAACCTGTAAATTCCAACAGAAAACTTTTAGAACTCATAAGTGAATTCAGTAAAGTAGCAGGTTACACAATCAATGCTCATAAATCCAAAACATTTTTATATATAAGTGATGAATCTTCAGAAAGAGAAATTAGGAAAAATACTCCATTCACAATAGCATCAAAAAAAATACTTGGGAATCAATCTCACAAAAAGGAGAAAGACCTCTACAATGAGAACTACAGAACAGTAAAGAAAGAAATTAAAGAAAACCTTAGAAGATGGAACGATCTCCCATGTTCTTGGGTAGGCAGAATTAATATTGTCAAAATGGCCATACTACCTAAAGTGCTATACAGATTCAATGCAATTCCAACTAAAATCCCAATGATGTACCTTACAAAAATTAAGCAAACAAATATGAAATTCATCTAGAAGAATAAAGAACCCAGAATAGCTAAAGCAATCCTCAGTAGAAAGAGCGAAGCAGGAGGTATTGCAATACCAGATCTTCAACTCTATTACAAAGCAATAGTAACAAAATTGGCATGGTATTGGTACCAAAATAGAAAGGTAGATCAATGGTACAGAATACAGGACATGGACACAAATCCAAATAAATAAAATTTTCACATACTAGATGAAGGTGCCAAAAATATGCAATGGAGAAAAGATAGTCTCTTCAACAAATGGTGCTGGGCAAACTGGAAATACATATGCAACAGAATGAAATTAAAACCCTATCTGTCAGCCTGCACAAAACTCAACTCAAAATGGATCAAGGATCTCGGAATCAGATCAGAGACCCTGCATCTTATAGAAGAAAAAGTAGGTCCAAATCTTGATCAGAGTTCCTTAACAGGACTCCCATAGCACAAGAAATAAAAGCAAGAATCAACAACTGGGATAGATTCAAACTAAAAAGTTTTCTCTCAGCAAAGGAAACTATCAGTAATGTGAAGAGAGAGCCTATAGAGCAGGAGAATATCTTTGCCACTCATACTTCAGATATAGCGCTAATTTCCAGAATCTATAAAGAACTCAAAAAACTCTACACCTAGAATACAAATAATCCAGTCAACAAATGGGCTAAGGAAATGAACAGACACTTCGCAGAAGAAGATGTACAAGCAATCAAGAGATATATGAAAAAATGTTCAACATCTCTAGTAATAAGAGAAATGCAAATCAAAACTACCCTAAGATTTCATTTCACCCCAATTGAAATGGTGATTATCAAGAATACAAGCAACAATAGGTGTTGGCGAGGAAGTGGGGAAAAAGGTACACTCATACATTGCTGGTGGGGTTGCAAATTAGTGCAGCCACTTTGGAAAGCAGTATGGAGATTCTCCAGATAGTTTGGAATGGAACCACCATTTGACCCAGCTATCCCACTCCTTGGCCTATACCCAAAGGACTTAAAATCAACATACTACAGAGATACAGCCACATGAATGTTCATTGCTGCTTAGTTCAAAATAGCCAGATTGTGGAACCAACCTAGATGTTCTTCAATTGATGAATGGATAAAGAAACTGTGGCATATATATACAATGGAATATTACTCCACCATGAAGAATGATAAAATTATGGCATTTGGAGGCAAATGGATGAAATTGGAGAATATCATTCTATGTGAGATAAGTCAATCTCAAAAAACTAAGGGACGAATGATCTCGCTGATAAGCGGATGAGGACATATAAGCGGGGGTGGGAGGGTTTAGCATTAGGGTTAGGGTTACTTTTAGGAATAGGGACAAGGAGGGTGTTAAGAATGGAGGAAGGAATGAATATATAAAGGGAAAAGAGGGGTGGAAGGGGTCTAGGAGAAGGGAAAAAAATAACAGAATGAATCAAACATCATTGCCCTATGTAAATTTATGATTACACAAGTGGTTATGCCTTGACTCCATGTACAAATAGAGAAACAACATGTATACCATTTGTTTACAATAATAAGAAAAACAAAAAAACATAAAAACATTTTTTATTAGTTTTAATTAACTACACTTGACATTATAATGCATTTTGATGCATCCTATACAGCTTTTGATTTACAAACATGAAGGTGACTTTCACCAGTTCAACTGCTTTTATTATCGTTTATAAATTTCTCCAAATGCGGTGATTTAGGAGGTGGTATTACGGAGGTAATTAGGTTAATATGAGGTCTTGTGTATAGAGCTACATGATGGGATTAACATCTGTGTAAGGAAAAGATCCCAAGGCCTCCTCTCTTTGCCAAGAGAAGAGAAATTTATGTGAAAACCATAAAGATGGTGGACTCTTGCTAGTGTTTTAGCACGTCAGATTTGTACTTTGCAAAACTCAGAAGTCTGAGACCCAGACTTAGAACATCTATTGTTCAACCTACCCGGCCTCTGGTGTTTTGTTATAGCAGCCCCCAGTGGCTGAGAATCACATGAGTAGAGACAAAAGCAAAATGTCAGTCTTGAGGCAACCTGATATGCTATTGGGTTTCTAGTGTCAATGGGCAGATTTATTTTCCTAGCAGCTACTTAATTATTTGTTCAACCATTCATTCAGTCCATCAAATGTTAAGGACCGTGATGGGAGCCATGCTGTATTCTAGATTCTGATTTAACAGTGCCCACACTGAAACAAGGCCTTATGCCAGGGGATATCCCTCCAGGAGGAAAGAAATTGGCAGTACAACTGTGATGTGTGTGGTGGACCCTCAGGTGTCACCAGGATCTCCTCTCTGGAAGATAAATTATCACCTAGCTGGCAGGAGTGCTGGTGGCAGACAGCACTTGGCTGTAAGCTCTTCCTGGGACTGTATCATGAGGGGGAGACACCATGCTCAGGTTATGACCTTTCTCAAGGTTACAACCCAAAACTGATCAAAGCACAGATTTGGTCCACTGCATGAACCTGGAGACCAGTCTGAAGGTGCATCTCTTATAAAACTCGGCTGTCCATTTGTGGGTGACCCCATTCATCTACTTGTCTGCATCTATACCAATATCACGCTGCTTTAATTAGTGTAGATTCATGATTCAGGTGCCATGAATTCTGACTTTTTCAACTTTGGGGAGCTGTACTCCCCAAATGATGGGCAGTGTGTATACTCTCTTGATTGTTCTATGAAATTTCCATTGTTTTCAGTCTCATGCTCACAGAGGACTGTTTTGTTGCTTGTGGAAACTTATGACCCTTCATCTCACCAGATTCCCCATTAACTTGTGCAACTATGTTTTACATCTAACATCTCCTCCAAGAAGTAAAAATATTCCTCCACAGAAAAAGAAGTTTCCTCATGAAGACATATTGATAAGTTCAGAGGACAGCCTGTGGGCACCTGGATGCATTCTAGACACCTGCTTTATCTAGGACAGCAGTCACCAAACACATTGACCTATTAATTACTTTCTTCAGGGCCTCCTTCATGCCCCTGCTCCTCAGGATGTAGGTAAAGGGGTTCAACATCATCAGAACCACAGAGTACATCACTGAAGCCTCTGCAGTCTTCCTGGGTGAGTCTGTAACTGCAGAAGAAATGTACACCCCAAGTTCAGGTAAAAAGCAAGAGGGCAGACTCACAGGTGAATAACGTTTAGGTTTTCTGCCAGCCAAGGAGTTTTCAAGAGAGAACAGACAATTCAAGAACAAGAGAAAATAATCCCACAGAAAGAACTACCATCCATGTTGGCAGCCATAAAATGAACCACAATGTGATTGATCAAGGTGTCAGTGAGCTTAGTCACTGGAGCAAGTTCACAGAGGAAGTGGGGAACTCAAGGTCTGGGCAGAGGGACAGCTGCAGCACCACCAGAGTGTGCCATCCACAAGGGTATTGGACAGGGAGAACAGAACAAGCAGGATGCCGAGGCAGGGCTCATGATGACGCTGAACCTCAGGGGTGACAAGTGACCACAGAGTAGTCACAGGCCATCACTGCAAGGAGACAAATTTCTAAACCAATAGTGATTGAAACCTTCCAACAAAACTACAAAAATAAAGTCATGAAGTCTAACTTATGTTCAGGGAAGTTCTTTCCCAGATATTGTAGGTGGTTGATTTAAAAAAAACTGACAGAGAAGTAAAGTGAAGAACATGTGCTCTCAAAAGCACACATGACAATAGCAACAATCTATTGATGCTCAGGGGACCCAGGCTTACCTGATAGCACTAGCAGCAGGTGTCCTTACAGGAATCTCCCTGCAGAACACGGCCTAATTCTGGGAGACACAGGAGTCGCCAGTGGCCATATGAGCACAGATCATTTGGGGCCATGCTAAGACTATGCTCTCCAAAACCCAGCCCCAGAACTTGCCTTGTAAATGAGGAAGATTCTTCCACAGAGGTTGCTCAATGACAGAAACTTCTGAAGAGCTGCAGGAAGGGACAGGATAGTGTGTGTGTGTAGAACACCTGAGAATTATTACCATAGTTTCATAGAAATGTTGGCTTTGAGATGTCTGTTAGGTATCCACAGGGCTGTCAGGTGGGCAGTTGGCTATGCACTTTGTGAAGTCAAGGAAGACATTGTTTTGAGAGACAAAAATTGGGAATCCTACCTATCATCTATCTATCTATCTATCTATCTGTCTATCTATCTATCTATCTAATTACCTATCACCTATCTATCACCTATCTATCATCTATCTATCATCTATATATCTATCTATCTACCTATCTTTTTAATATCAATGATAATATGTTAAAAGTGCCATACAAACTGCAACCACTTAATGTTAATTCAATGTTTGGATAAGTGAAATATGAACCTCCTTGTACACAATAAACAATAGTTCTAATTTATTCTTTGAAGTTAAAATTATCTATTGAATATATATTTTATCTCCTTTTAAGAATTTCATCACCACATTTTCAAAACATCCCAGTATAATAACATATGCATATTACAAGTAATAATACAAGACCACAGATATAAACTATGAGTCTTATCTATTAATATTGTTGACAAAAATTGCAAATTTACAGAAAAACAGTTAACCTGGGGCCATGGTACTTTTGTGATTGTAACTAAAAAGCCTCTGGGGCTTCTTTGTTGAAAGAGGAATAGTTTTGCTGACCAGAGAGCTGCAGCCATTAAGGCATGTGATGTTAGTGTAGGGATAGTTACAACAATGCCACTGTTTAGAAAGGATGCCAGGAAACAGGAACACCCAAGTGAACTGCTTTTTTACGGCTGAACTGGTCTCAACATAAAGGCTGGACTATTTAATGAAAGGTGCTCAGTAATGAAGATGAATGGGATTCTTTTCTTGCATCCAGGGAAAATATAAATTCCCCATGGCTTCAGCTTCAAATGGGAAAGGCAAGATGCAAGACTACAATTATTTTATCAGTCACAGTAGAAATTACAATATCAAAAACGACTGAGTACAGGCCATGAGGAAAATTCTTACAAAATAAACCATATTAAAATGAATTAGAGGGGGACTACTAAATAGCATGACAAGCGTGCAACAGGAGGTGTTCTCCTGATGGATGAATTTGCAGTGTACATAGACGAACGTAACTGCTAGTACAAGTACATAAAGAACTGTTAGGAATTGATCTTGGAAAGAGAAGAAGCCCAGTGGATATGTCATAAAAAAACACATTTCACAAAAGAGAAAAGTGGTCCCTAATAAATGGGATGACTGATTCTTATCTTGAGGGAAAAGTAAATTTATTAAATTCTATTTTACACCCCCAGAGTTTTCAGTGTAAGAGAAAATGGTGCTAGGGATATCTAATGGAAGGTAGAGTGGTTTGATCAATTAGGAAATTGATCAGTGGAAATACCCAGAGACGAAAGGTCACTCAGTCCACTCAGCCCAAAGTTCCATACCCAGAGTACAACTGTTTTATTTCCTTTAGAAAGCACAGAGGAGAACACTCAAGAGATTTATTCACAATAGCAGAAAAATAGATGCCAACATTTCATCAACATCAGAAGGGCTACGTATTTTAACGTTGCAATGCAAAATGAAAAATTTGGGGGATAAAAATGCAGGAATAAAAATGAAGATGTTAAACAGGCCTGTTTGTACCACATTGTCATTACCTAATGGGTACCTGGGAGAATATTTCCTTTTGCTCCTACATCATATTTCCATGGTCAGAACTGCATCAAGTCTTGAAAAAACTGAAACCTCGTGGTGTAATTTTGTAAAAATGATTTAACTTTAACAAAAGAAAATGATTTTGCTGAAAAGAATGAATGAAAACCTACTAAACAGCATAAATGGTTTTGAAAATAAGGATGTTAGTAATGACAGGAAACAGAATATATTAAATATGAACTATGACAAGGTCAAAATATGTGTAATAATATCTACATGGTGACAACAGTTCATTACAGTTCTATGAAAATGACAGGTTGATAGGACAAAAATTTTCACATATAGCTGCATGAATCCAATTTCTACCTTCATTGTTACATGCCTCTTTCTTTCCTCTTTCTTCTGTAATTCAGACTGTTAATATGGAAACATGACTACAATGAAGATCTACCCAAATAATCCAGGAAAAACTCATTCTCATCAAACACTCTCTTCTCAAACAATTAACAGTACCCAATCATCATGTATGTTAATAAAAACTAGTGGGTCAGGTCCTGGGTGTGTGTTGAGGGTCTCCATTCAGTCTGCACAGAGATTCAGTCTAATCCATGAACATTACATACCAATTAACCCAGGAATGGCATTCAGTTAATTGGCTCTAGCATCATGTCCAGGTATGACCCCTGAATCTGCTGCTATCACCTGGTGCCCTAGGAAGAAAGAAAGCCCAGGAAAAGGCCACCTCAAGTAGGAATGATATAAACCCTGTCAGACGGAGCATATTAATGGTAGACTTTTCCTTCCTCATTAGGACTGAAGGCACCTCTCATTGATGAATGATCCGAAAGCACTGGTAACGTCCAGGTAACTATGCCAACTTCAGAGACCACTACGCTTAACATGGTGGATGCTATTACCAGAAGTTTCTGGTTGTCCACTAAATAGTACATGAGAGGTGAATGGCTACCCCTTTTTCTCATAGTAAAATAAACTCTAGGATGCCACTCAAATGACACCAACCATATGCTCAACTGGAAGGCTTTTGTAGATAGGATCACAGCTTGGCTCCAATATTATTCTGTCCATCCAGTTTCTCCAACTTGTGTTTCTAAGAGTACATGAAAACAAAATGAGTTAAAATGAGAACTCTGGCTCCAGGTGTTGTTTCTGTGGAATATGAGCAAAGAATGTATACAGGAGAATAGAAATCATGGGTCAAACATAACAAAACTAGACAAAAAGAAAGTCAGGGTTCAAGACAAAATAAAATATTAGGTTATTAGTTGATCCCCATCTTCCTATAAGAAAGTAGTGACAGAAGATCCAGGCATTCTGATTCAGCAGGTGTCCAGTCCCTGTGACTTTCTCTCGAAACCCAAGTCCGAGGAAACTGACACATCATAAAAGAGAAGTCATCCTTCCAGTGAGCTTCCTCAAGGTCTCCTTCATGTCCCTGTTCCTCAGGCTATAGATAAAGGGGTTCAGCATCTGAAGGACCAGAGTGTACATCACTGAAGCCACTGCAGATTTCCTGGGTGAGTCAGTCATTGCAAAGCTAATGTACACCCCAAAACCTGTCCCATAGAACAAGGAGACGACAGACAGGTGAGACCCACAGGTGGAAAAGGCTTCTGATGAAGGCATTCTCAAGACAGAGGACACAATGTGAATGTAAGAGAAGATAATCCCAGAAAGAGGAATGCCACCAAACATGCAAGTTGCAACATATATCAGTACAATATCCACTGAGGTATCAGAACAGGCCAGCTTGATGACCTGAGCAAGTTCATAGAAGAAGTGGGAGTTCTCCAGGTCTATGCAGAAGGACAGCTGCAGCAGCATCAGACTGTGCAGTAAGCCATGAAAAATGCTGATAAGCAAGGAGATCATGATCAGAAGGACACTGAGGCAGGGGTTCATGATGACTCTGTACCTCAGGGGGTGACAAATGGCCATATAGTGGTCATAGGATATTACCCCCAGGAAAAATTTTTCTAAAAGTGCAAATAGTATGACAAAGCACACCTGGGTTAGGCAGCCTGCATAAGTGATTCTCTGATCCTGGGTTTGGATGCTCAGCAGCATCTTTGGGTTTGTACATGTGCTTAAACAGATGTCATTAAAGGAGAGATTACAGAGATTACATGGGGGTGTGGATGTGGGGGTCAGAGCTGACAGCCAGGATGATGAGCATGTTCCCCAGGATGGTGACCAGGTACATTGACAGGAAGAGGTTGAAGATGAGGGGCTGCAGTGCTGGATCATCTGTCAGTCACAGAAGAAGGAATTCTGAAACAGTGGTTTGGTTTGTGGGTTCCATGTATTTGATGAATTTGATGGAAAAGATGGAGTGAATAGATCATAGATTGTGTGAACAGCAGAAACAGCAGCACTTGGGAAGATGTTAGAAATGCAAAATCTTGGTCTCCATTCCAGAAAGCTTCATGACACTTGCTGGGCATGAGAACTGTAAGTTAATGCTTTAAGAAACCTTTGAATGCCTGCTGAATTTTGAGAGTCGATTCAATTTTTATTAAAAAATAAATAAAAGGATGTGTATAGCTTGGAAAGGAAGAAATAAAACTGTTCCTGTTGCAGAGGAAAAAAAAAAGAAAAGAAGAATCACTTTCTCAGAGGTCCTGTGAACTGAAGTGAATATTCTTACTTTCATTTTTTACTTTCTCCATCCTTTCTTGTTCCCTTGTTTCCCCCATTTCCCTCCTTTCCTTTTATTGAAGTGAAATTGCACTGAACATCAACTGTTTTATTTACTGTGTGAAGAGGTGAGAATGAAACCAAGCATAAGGCAATACTTTTCAATCACAATTAGTCCCCACCATTCAAAAAGACAAGAATATAATTCAGAAATCTGTCTTCTAAAGTGATGGTTCCATAACATTGGCTTGCTTCAGAATAACCTGAAATCTCTTTCCATTTGCAGCTGTGTTCGTTCTAGTTAGCATCCACATTTATCCATGACGACACTTAGGCAACTGGAGGTTAAATCATGAATGTGAGATCCACAGTGAGTGCTTGACCCAGACTGGGTTTGAGCTCAGCTAGTCTGACTGCTAGAATCTTCCTTTATCCAACTCTGTTCCTTCCTCCGGAGAGTACATTCCTAAATGGTTACTCAGATAACACAATTTCCCTGTGCTACTTCCTGACCTCCCTAGTCTCTCTATCACTTTCAATGTGTGCCCACTTCATTCCACAAAAGTAAATATTGCAGGAGAATGGCATCCCACCAGGTGGTCCTGAGCAAATGTTAGAAAATGTCCTTCCACACTGAAGCTCAGAAGACTCCGCCATGGAACATAAACCTTGTTCTTTAGCCATTAGCTCTAAGGGAAGCTGGGCAACTCTATCTCAGATAATCTTTCTCATCCTAAGGGAGACCTTCTGTTGGTCAATAGGTGGTAATTTGTTTTTTAAATATCAGCTAAAGGAGAGGTTAATGAAGTGCAAAGATGTCTGAGAAAAGTGATGAAAATAAGATCTCCTGATACTCAGAAAACTACAGTTTACATGATAACACATGCTTATCACACCAGCAGGATCCTACTTGGCAGGCCACTGTCCAGCGGTGGTCTTTGTCTTCAGTGAGAGATGGAAGTGGCTATGACAGCATTTACCCCTTTGATTAATATTAGTCTCACGTACACTGAATGTGACAGAAATTCTAGGACACTATTTGGGAAGGGCAAACATCATCAACTCTGAGAGGTTGGTGTGTTCTATTTGTATAATGCGAACTGCACTGCAGATTTGTTCATTAATCTAATTGTAAATCATTATCCAATGTACACATATATCCAAACATCATAATGTACACTTTGAACATATGCAAAGTAAAATCACTTATACTTAAATGGAGCTGAAAAATGACTGTGGGAATGTTTACTTGATAAAATGTGTGTCAAACAAATGCACCAAGTATGGCATTTGACATATGGAATTCTTCAGCTGGCATTCCCTACTGGTTTCTTTCTCTCTCTTTCTTTATGTTTTTTCTTTCTTCCTTCCTTCCTTCCTCCCTCCCTCCCTTCATTCCTTCCTTCATACCTTCCTTCTTTCCGCCATGCACTGCTGCACAAAGCACTTTTCATTTCTTAGAGAGAAGATTGTTTCAGGGTGATTGAGGAAGGAAAAAGTTGAGAAAGCATCCTCAACAGCATAAATGCAAAAATCAAGAAAGTATTAGATTGGTTGAAATGATCTCTGGGAATGTCAGTGGGTAGAAAAATAAGAGGGAAACATCCTCTCTGCCGGTGTTCACTTGGCAAGGGCATATGATGACATATGTAGGAACTAAAATGAATTTAATAATAAATGAATGAGATACATGAGTCACATTTTCAAAGCATTAACTAAGCAGCTTTAGTTACCTGGTTGGCTTCAAAGTTTCACCTGGATATTGAAATTGGAAAATCTGTCCTTAGGAAACACGACAGACTGAATGATGGAGTGGAACCCTGGTCAGGAAGACTCATCTCAGGAGGAGGCTCAGGTGCGGTTTCCTGGCTGGGGCAGGGCTGTAGAGTGAGGTCTTCACAGGTTGACTCCTGCAGTGTCTGAATCTATCCCTGTCAGTGACATACCTAAAGCCCATCATCAGATCAGCTGTTTTGCTAACATTCTGATCCCAAGAGTGCAAGTCCTTGAAGACCAACTCTGCAGAAATGAGGGATTGGGGTGGTTGGTTCCTGACCCCTGAGGCCATGCTTGCTCCACTCAGTTCTCTCCCTTGTTTCTCTTCAGCTGCATTGAATGGCTCTTGCTCACATAAGGTAATGTGTGGCATGTCTCTAATGCATTCCAGGGCTCCTTTTCAGTTACAAACAAAGTCATCTCTCTTTTGTTTCCCATCTCTACTTAATTAATAATTTCAAAAAGACTGATTCAATTTTGGTCCTATATGTTTGGGCATAAATAACATTTATATATATTTGCTAAAATATTGTGCAGGTCAGTTTTTAATTGCTGAAATGAATATGTAAGGTTAATAAACAGAAAATGAAGAAAGGTTTACTCTGGTTCATAGTTTCATATCTCTGATTTCATGGCCACTTGGACTATCACTTTGGGCCTGTGACAACACAGTATATCCTGGAGGGAATTTGTAACAAACTAGGCAGCCAAGAAATGGAGAGAGAAAGATAGACCAGGGGCTGGAGTTATACTAGCCCATTTAAGGTCCCAGTTACCAATGATCTAAAGTCCTCCATTAGTACCCAACTCTGGAAGGTTCTACCACTGCCCAGTAGCACCCCACGCTGGTGACTAAATATTTAGTACAGGGGAGTTTGGGTGACAAGTAAACTATAGCATTTTATGATCACACAGAGAGTATGCCCTTAATAATTTTTGGGAAATTGTTGAACTATATTATTCCACATAATAGACAAAATGAACTCTAATATATTCTGTTTCATCACTGCTGCTTGAAAGGTAACAGAGAGGGCTTTACATCCCTGCAGAGAGTTTTATAAACACCATTTTGAATTCCACCCCAGGAGTTTCAAAATACATTTTTCTTAGGTGAAATTGTAGTTCTTCATTCTTAACTGATGTGTTCGTTCAAATATAAAGTCACCAGAAAGAACTAGTTGCCTCATGTGTCCATACATCAAGTTAGATTTATACAATCATTTAATAGGAATGGGGACATCACATGGTGGTGTTATTTTTAAACTATGCTTTATTTAAGGGCTTAAAAATTTTTATGTATTTTTCAACCCTAGTTATAATTTGTTAACTCCACATATGCATTCATATTTTACATGGTATATTTTTGAACTTTATGGCAAGAGAGCATCATGGTGACTTTCTTCATCATGATAACCCTACTCACATTAAAGTTAGGATTAATAGACACAATGTGCAAACACAGTAATAGGATTACAAGCAAGTCAGTGTTCCCACATACAACCTGAAGAAGACTATACTGGGTAGATACAAGATACAATTTCCAATACTAAATAAATAAAAATAAATAATAACAAACCCAAACATGAGATAGTAGTGAGAAGAAAACAAAAGACTCTATAGATTGATGTCTATAAGTAAAAAAGTACTTCTTTTTTCCAGGTATCCAGGACATGGTATCCTAGGATTTTAGTTTCCAAAAGCAAAAGTGGAGCTTCCTTATGAAGAATATGGGTGAAATTAGGAGTTGAGCCCCATGTAGACCCAAGAATGTAGACTTGGAGCACATCAAAGTTTAAGGAAAGTCTTTTAAGAAGTATTTAACTGAGCTCAGGCTGGGACTGATGGATGGATCTGTGGTGTTCTCCATGTCAGTAGGCAGAAGTCAGTAAAGTGAATTCAGGAGCAGAGACCCGACTACTGATGGATGAGGTAACAAACCTGCCAGATGAGAAATCAGGCCCCAGACCCAGTGGACAGACTTCCAAAAGTCATGAGGAGAAGAACTGGGGATGCTGAGAATAGAGATCCCTGTGAGGAGTCTTCTAGGGGTAATGAAGTAGATGGCCAGAGTAGTGTCAGGTCTGAAAGGGAGTTTTCTTTTTTTGTTTGCTTTTCTTCTCGTGTGGCTGGAGGTTGAAGCCCAGGCCTCGTCCATCCCAGGTCAGTGCTTCAGAACATGCCAAATACCCCAACATGGATTTATTTTTTTAACAGAACTTCCTATGCATTTGAAGTCCAGATGACAAACTTTGGAGTGAACCATACACAAGCATCTGAGGTGACCTCTGAGGGGTGCCAGGTGAGCAATACTGAAGGGTCAGCAAGATGGCACGACTTGTCTCCTGGGAACACTGTTGGACAAAAGCCACAAGGCTAGCTTGGGTTATCAATGCCTGTGATTCCCTGTCCACCAAAGTGGTATACATCAAGGGGCAGCCCCAAACAGGACCCACACTGCAGAGCAGACAGTAAACTTACTGAAGCCTGAGGTGCTCTGAGTGTTATTTAGAAGACACCTTCTTAACGATAACTTACTGATTAACTCACTATTCTTAAGGTGATAAGTTGCACACATTTTTCTGAATCAGAAGTACTATTGGGAAGAATAAATATACAGGGACTTGAAACAACTGAAGGAAATAGCAGCAAACTGTGTGTCTTAAACTGAATCTTAGAGGGACTCAATATCAAAACACAAGAGTCAAGGTTGCTTATGTCATACCTGCTAGGGAGGAAGTGGATTCACATGGTAGCGAGAAAAAGAACATGGAGCTTGGAACACCTGGGAGCCTCAATCAATGGCCACTCTAGAGGAGGGACTTAGGACAACCTATCCATGCAAATAGATAGCATTGAATTCCTGATGTGGTGTGGGTGATGTCCCTCCTATGTGACATTGTCAGGATGGCTGACTGTGGGACTGACTTTAGGTTGACAAACCCCTTACCTTTGTCAGTTTGGCCTTTGCTGATCCCTGACCCTGAGACACCCTGAGTGTGACCTTCTTTGCCTTGCCTACTTTACTGTTCACAATGACTCAAGTGCCAGTCACACATGGATACCCCTTTCCTCTGCCCTGGGTTATATGCATCTCCTTCTAGATACCTTTGAATAACACTAGTCTAAAAAGCAATATTGGGAAGAACTAAAACAGGAGTGAAGAGAAACAAAATGTTTTAAGGATGTCTATGTGTCTATCTCCTCGATAATAGAAGTTATAACAGAGAATGTACCCTTCCAAAAATTAAAGTTGTTACAAAGGGATCATTTATATATGGTTCAGATTTGATAATTTTTAATATTATGTTTACCTGTTTTGAAAACATTCTCTTTAATCAATATGGGCTAAGCATGTATAAGATATATGGTTTATTATCTTTGTATATTTTCACTATCAACCTTATGCAATATCATAACATTAGCATCAATATATCTATTTTCTAAATATTACAGGTCATCTATTTAAGTTATGGGATTTGTTATCAATATTCTTGCAGGAAATTTAAAGTTAACAGAAAAGATGAATACCTGTGGTACAAAGTATCAAAAAAGAATTGAAGTTTGTTACCAAAAGCAAACTGCTTTTATAGGGCAGGTGTGTTACAATAATGTAGACATCAACCTTAGAGTAGGGAGACAAGTACTCAAACCTATTGTTGTGACAAGAGAGTCCAGATGAAAATCAGCACAAGAATGAATAGTTTATTTATCATTGAACTGGTAGTAAAAAAGAAATGTGGATTTGTTTCAACTCAGAGGCAAAAGTCAAGGAAGAACATTTCATGACAATAAACTAGAAGGTAAAACTCTAAATCCTTTGTTACTGAAGTAAGTACAGCTTTTGTTATCAAGAATGATTGAGTTATGATGGCGGCCCTCAGGAACACAAGCAGTAATGAATGCTGTGGAGGATGTGGGGAAAAGGCACACTGTTACTGTTGGTTAGGTTGTAAATTAGCACAACCAAATGGACTTCAGTATAGAGACTCCTCAATAGACTAGAATGGAATCACCAAGCAATTCACTGACACCACTTCTCAGTATTTATCCTGAAGAACTAGAGTCACTATTGTGCATACCCGTGTTCACAGCAGCACAATTAATAAAAGCCAAATAATGGATCAAGCCTAGGTGTACATCAGTGAGTGAATGGAGAAAGAAAACCTGGTATTTATACACCGTGGAGTTTTAGTCAGTTGTAAAGAAGAATGAAAGTGGATGGAACTTAAGAGCATTGTTTCGAGAGAAATAAGTCAAACTCAGAATGTCAAGGGTCATATTATTCCTCTTTTATGAAAAGCTGAAGGTGGTAAAGGAAAATAAACATGGGGGTAGGACTTTCGTGAAAAATAAAGGAAGATCTATGTAGAGGAAATGGACCGGGCAGGGAAGAAGGAAGCTAAAGGGGAAATAATGGGGATGGTATTGACCAAATTATATTTTTTATATCATGTACATGCATGAATATATAACAGTGAATCCAACTATTATGTATAATTACAATGCACCAATAAAAATGTGAAGAAATCGAGTATTGAGCCCTCAAAATTAGGGAATATTGACATGATAAGCTGCCTTAAAATTGACCACCTGTGTGCACATATTAAATGCTTTAAAACTGTTGCAAAATAACACAGTCAAAACAATAATAAACTGTCATCCACATAACTTAAAAATGTTCAAACTTCCAATTAAATATAGAACTTCTACACATTTCTGAAAGGACAAACTCCTGAATGGAAATATCTCAAACACATATTTTCCAAAATGGGAAAAGTAAGAGTCTCATATAGTATGTATAAAGACACTCCACCTCATGAAAAGAGAAGTACAAATTAACAAAGCATTATTTTACCTCACCAGACTGTGATGATGTTAAGTGCCAGAATCATCCAGGAAAGTTAGTTCAGTCACTTAGGAAAACTCATTTCATCTTCCAAAAGGAAAACCTACACCCTGTATCATGTAAATGCATACCAAGGATAAAACTATCTTACATTTCAACAGGGGAAGTTAAAAAGAATATTTCAATTCAGTTTTATACACTATCCACCTTTTGTCAATGACAGAAAGGATTGCTGATTTTTATTGTCACCCCACATCATGTAAAAATGGGACTGAAAACCAATGAGTATCTGTTAAACCCAACAACAGGATGGACTCTCAGCCAAGACCCAGACATCAGTCATGACCTTGAATGTTTATGAAGGACAACAAGAAAATGATGTAGTAAATTGTATGGTCACTTATAGAGGGGTGATGACTATTTATTAGAGTTTTAAAAATAAGACTTGTTGAGAAAATATGTACCATCAGAAATTGCCTGCATTAATCCAATTTCTATCTTTCTCTTTCTCTTATAAAATATTATGTTTTTACAATTCATGCCTACACAGAAAATAAGGAATGAGATCATGCTTAGCAAAAATCCTCTTTCAACACGAGTAGCATTCCCCCTCTGACCATGTATGTGCATATCAACAAGTGAGGGGAAGATGAGATGGAGATATCAAATGGTGTTATCAATTTATAATGCAGTTGTCCCCTACATGACTCCAAAGTGAGTTATAGCATCAGTAGACCAAGGGAAGGACACTGGTTTTTTAAATCTGTCACAATATTTCCCTCCAGGCTCAATATCTGCATCCTCTGTAACCAGCTTGGGACTCAGGAGAACAAGTCTTTGGAAGAGGCCACCTTGTGTAGGTCTCAGGGAAGCCTTAATCCCTAAAATAGCACATACCCGCTTCTGAAGACTTGTAATGAATGACATTCTCTTTCTTGACCCAGGTGTTAGAATTGGGGGTTCTTTTTCTTTGAGAATTGATTGCGTTTCACAAAGCCTCCATATCATGAAACCATCTCAAGTTACTGAGATAAATCTAATGACATGAATTTTTATAAGTAATAAAACTGAGAAGGGAAGATGCCAATCTGATCACAGGGGATATAGTTCTTCAGGGAAAATCTCGTTAATTAACTGAATAAAAGATCAGTTCATTTCCTTCATAGTAGGTCAACCAGCAAATGAAATATGTGTGGCCCTAACCTGCAGTTAGGTTGAAGATAGTTTCCATCTATGACCTTGACCTTGTGTTCATCTTTCCCTGTCCTGTTCACCTTCTAGAACTCTCCTTCCTAGAGACAAATCCACAAAATTCCAAAATAACATCCCCCAAATCCAGCTCTGCTTGATGGAGTCCAAGCAATGAGGTAGAGGTTGGAGGTTGATATCATTTGTTAAACATCACAGTACTGATTAAAAGCAAATACAAGCTTACAATGCAAGTAGAAATGCAATACACGATCCCCCTCTCACAATCACATGATCAGGGAGAATCTGCTGCACAAACAATCAAAGCATTGCTTAAGTTTTCCAGGACTGTTCCCCACTGCAGCTCACCTGTTTCTAAGAGCGCATCAATGTGATGTTTGGTAAAACTAGAAGCATTCCTTCAGGCTCTGCTCCATTGAATCCAGAGAAAAGAAATTGTCTGAACAATTGCATGGGATATCAGAGAACTGGACAAGAAGTCATAACAGGCTTCAAGAAAAGTTAAACAGCATCTGGTCATTAGGTTTTCCTGTCACGTAAAAGAATGCAGAGATGGAAGTACTTGGCATTCTCCCTCATCAAAAATCCTCTAACTGGACTGACTCTAGAAACATAGGAACAAAGCAAATTTCACATCACAGCTGAGAAGCTGTCCTGCCAATGAGTTTCCGTAAGGCCTCCTTCATGGCCCTGCTCCTCAGGCTGTAGATAAAGGGGTTCAGCATCTGAGGGACCATGGTGTACATCACTGAGGCCACTGCAGTCTTTCTGGGGAGTCAGTCACTGCAGAGCTCATGTACACTCCCAAACCTGTTCCATAGTATAATCAAAGTACTGACAGGTGAGACCCACAGGTGGAAAAGGCTTTATACTTCCCTTGTGATGGGGGCATTCTCAAGACAGAGGACACTATGTGAGAATAAGAGAAAATGATTCTGGTGAGAGGAACACCACCAAATATGTCAACTGAGATGTATATCAGTATGTTATTGATGACGATTTCAGAACAGGCCAGCTTGATAATCTGAGCAAGTTTACAGAAGAAGTGGGGGATCTCCAAGAATGTGCAGAAGGACAGCTGCAGCAACAGCAGCGTGTGCAGCAGAGAATTCACAGTGCTGATAGACAGAGAGACCAACTCCATCAGAACACGGAGGCAGGGTTTCCTGAAGACTGCATGCCTCAGGGGTGACAAATGACCACATAGCGATCATAGGACATCACTGGAAGGAGAGAATTTTCCATGACTGCAAAGAGTATGACAAAGCAGACCTGAGAGAGGCAGCCTGTGTAGGTGATGCTCTGATCCTGTGTTTGGATATTTACCAGCATCTTAGGAATTATGCATGTGCTTAAGAAGACATCATTATAACGACAGGCTGCAGAGTAAGGAGTACATGGTGGTGTGGAGGTAGGGGTCAGAGCTGACAGCCAGGATGATGAGCAGGTTCCCCAGGATGGTGACCAGGTACATGGACAGGAAGAGGCTGAATATGAGGGACTGCAGTGCTGAGTCATCTGTCAGTCCCAAGAGAAGGAATTCTGAAACAGCTGTTTCATTTCTGGGTTTCATGTTGTGAATAAATCTGATAAAAAAATTATGGGGTGAAAGAGTCAAAAGTATATAGACAGCACCAGGGGCATTTGGGAGGACTATGAATGTGAACTCTTTGTCCTCACTCCAGAATCACTGCTTATCCTATTTGGTGACAAGGACAGCATTGTTTTAATTAGCACACATGTATGACTTTGATATATGCTGAATTTTGAGAACCAATGCATTAAAAGTAACAGAAAATATCTCATGGTTCCTAGTCATGTATTTTTCTGAGTGATATCTGAGGTATCATCATTATCCTGTGCAATTTTAACACTTTTGTCCTAAACAAGGCCTCTAGCTTTTCCCCTGCCTTAAATACATATCCATCTTTACTTACTTTACTTATGAAGTTAGTCACAGTGGGGAGATGGTATTCATCCATTTTTACCTAGGAAAGGACAGGAAAACGTTTGAAGTTCATAAAACTACAAGTACAGTGGTCCTTGTCTCCTTTAGCAATTAATTCTAGGGGAAGCTGAGGAAATCTATTTATGAAATCCTCTGTCTTATCCTAAGACATCCCTTAATTTGATAAATGGTACAGCTTTTCATTTTTAAATACCTAAATGAGAGAACAAGTAGAATGCACAGACATCTAAAATACAATGGTTTCCAGATATTCTGAAGAAAGAATCTTATAAGGAGGCAGATGCTTCTAATACAATCATAGTCCAACTAGAAGCATCCTGTAGAGCAGTGGTCTCTGGCCCAGGGGGGACAGAAGAAACTGTGAAGGACTTACCTACCACTTGGTGGGATCCTGCTCTCACACACTCTGAATTTGATCCAGACTCCAGCACAGCTCTGTGAATGGACATATCACCCTCTATACGAGCAGCCTGGGTGTTCTATTTGTCCAGTGGAAACTGCATGAGGGACGTTTTCATCAGCTTCATTGGGGTCATCATTTTGCAGGGTGTACATACATCCGACCCTCACCTTGTACACCTTGAGGGTATACAGAGCTTAGTCCATCCAAATAAGTCATCCTCAGGGAGAAAAAGTATGATATGATTTGTCTCATATGTAGAAACTAGAGGGAAAAGTGGGGAAAGGGAGATAAATGCCATGAAAGTTGAACAGTGACCATTAGTGTTTAGAGAAGGACTGGGAAGAAGAAGAAGAGGAAGTTGTGGGAGGTATAGGGAGTGAAATTGATCACACTGAGTTTTAACACATGTGCCACTGTGGTACAATGAAACCACCATCAGGTGTCATTGATATGCAACAATAAAAATTAAAATATAAAACGAATTAAATAATGAATGCATTACATACATGAGTCACACTTCCAAAGGATTAACTAAGTGGATTTCATTACCTTGTTGGGTTCAAGAAGAATGTTGCTCAGTAACTCACATGGATATTAAAGATGGAAGATGTGTCCTCAGAAAGTTCAGGCAGACCAAAGGAGTTAGTGGAACCCTGGTCAGGAGGACTCAGATTGGGGAGGAGGCTCAGGCCTTGTTTTCTGAATTGGGCAGGGCTAGTGAGTGAGGTGACCCCAGGGTGACTCCTGCAGTCTCTTTATCACTCGAGGCCCCAATATCCAGAGCTCCTCATTAGGCCAACAGTTTCACTCATTCTGATCCCAGGAGTGCACATCCTTGAAGACCAGCTCTGCAGAAGTCAGGGATGCGAGGTGGCTGACTCCTGAGCCCTGAGGCCATGTCTGCACTGCTTAGTGCTCTGCATGTCTCTGCTCAGCTGCACTGCATGGGCCCTGATCCCACAATAGGTGGCATCTCTCTAATGAATTCAGGGCTCCTCTTACATATTATATTACGTATTTCATTTGTGCAGTAATGATTTCAGGAAGTCTTATTCCATTTCAGATGAGGAGCTGTATTCCGTAAGTGAGCACTGATAATTTGCTAATAAATATTAGATAAGATATTGCATCAGTCAGCTTTCTATGTCTTAACCAATACTTCAGATAAATCAGTCCAAAATAGAAAAGGTTAACTTTGACTCATTTCAGAGGTTTTACTTTATCATCATTTCTCCTGTTGCTTTGGACTGGGATCATGCAGAACATCATGGAGGGAATGTGAGGCAGAGGAGGCCACCAGAAAACAAAAAAACTAGAGAGGAGGGGGCTTCCCACTACCCTTCAGATGCACAGTCCCCAGTGACCTAACTACCTTCTGCTACATCCCACTGCTGAAAGGTCTTAACGCCTCCCAAGAGTTCCACAGTGTGAAGACTAATCCTTTAGCACATTTGCTTTGGTTGGACTGATATCCAAACTATCACATGGTAGAAAGGCAAACACTCAGGGTGTTTCTTCTTGACCATCACTGAATATTTGTGAACTGTACATTTTCTACCCTACATTTTACAAACATTTCAATACATTTTCGTTGATCATTGCTGATGGTGAAAAATATCAACAGGCTGTCTCTCCAAGCTTAAGGTTTAATGAACACCATTTTCTTCTCCTTTTTAGCCATCTTAAATATTTTATTTTATTTATTTTTTAATTTTTAATTTTATTTGTTCTAATGAGTTGTGCATGACAGTAAAATGCATTTATACATTTTGATAGATCATACAAAAATGTTTCATTACACTTTTCTTCATATTAGGGGATTGTGAGGTGAAATTATGGTTCTGCATTTCTTTTTTGACTCTCAGGTGTTTGTCTGTCTTTTTAAATTGCTGAACATAGCAGTAGGAGTCATTGTGACTTATTTGACATGCATAGAACATGTGATCAATTTCATCTCCCAGTACCTGCCTTGCCCCTTCCCTTTACCCTCCCCTGATCCTCCTTCACTACTCTTCTGGTTTCCCTTCTATTTTCATGAAGTTGTTTTTAGCTTTTTTCTTGCCATTTTCCACCTGTGGAGGAAAACACACGACCCTTGACTTTCTGTGTCTGGTTCATTTCACCTCACATAAAGCTCCTTACATTACCTTGCAAATGACATAATTTCATTCTTATTTATGGCTGATTAAATTCCATTCTGTGGGTTGTGTGTGTGTGTGTGTGTGTGTGTGTATATTGCATTTTATTTATCCATTTTGTCCTTCATTTTAAATTTTATATACTAATTTTTATCTTCAGTGCATTATAGTAATACATTACGATGGGGTTCATTGTGACATTATCATAAGTGTGTGTTACATTGTTTTCTCCATTTTAATCCCCAATACCACTGCCTTACCTGCCTTACTCCCTCATCCCTTCTATGATGCCCTTCTTCTACTCTATTGATCTTCCTTCTGTTTATTTATTTTTAATTGATGCATTATATTTATATATAAATTTGGAAGTCATGAGGTATATTCCTACATTCATCCAGGATAACTTGGTCAACTTCATTCTCTGGTTCTTGGTTCCCCACTTCTCCTCTAGTGATCCCCTTTCTATTTTTGTGAGATCCTCCTTTTTATTCCTTTTTTCTCTTCAGTTTCCACATGTGAGAGAAAGCTTTTGACCCTTGACTTTCTGTGTCTGGCTTACTTCACTTATCATATGATCTCCTGTTCCATCCATATATCAGCAATTCTGTTCTTTTTTTTTTTTTAACAGGCAATTCCTTTATTACATTTTCCATCCATAATATATAAAATGGAAGAACTAGTACATGATCAAAACAATAAAGTTTTGGGATCCAAATTGACACATTAGTTTTGGCCAAAAGTAGGTATGATTCCTACTCCTTTGTAGAAACTAATAGAACCGAGACTATTCTTCTTTATGACTGAGTAGAACTCCATTGTGTGTGTATACCACCATTTCTTTATCCATTCATCTAGGATGGTTCTGTAACTTGGCTATTTTGCTGCTATAAACATTGTTAAGTAGATATCATCATAGTAAGCTGATTTTAATTATTTTGGATGACTAATGAGGAATGGGATAGCTGGATCACATGGTGCCATATCTAGTCGCTTGAAGAATTCCCATACTGCTTCCAAAATGGTTGTACTAACCATTTTGCAGCCCCTTAAAAATATATTAATATACCATTTCCCCATATCATCACCAGCATTTGCTTATTATTATTTGTATTCTCAATTGTTGCCAATCTCACAGGAGTGAGATGAAATGAAATCTCAATGTAGATTTGATTATCATTTTCCTGATTGTTAGAGATTGGGAAACTTTATTCATGAATTTGTTGGCTATTTTGTTTCTTTCTTTGAGAAATCTGTTTATTTTGTTTGCCTATTTTCTCCTTAGGTTATTTTTTTTAGTTTTTTTTTTTTTAGTTCTTTATATACTCTACATATTAATCCCCTGTGAGAGAAGAAGCTGGCAAAGACCTCTATTTCTGTAGGCTCTCTCTTTGCATTATTAATCATTTCCTAGACTGTGAAGAAGCTTTTTAATTTGATGACATCCCGTCAATTGATTCTTGGTTTTATTTCTTGAACTTTAGGTATATTGTTAAGGAAGTTGGTGCCTGCATCTACATGATGGAGTGTTGACTCTGTGAGAAATTGCTTTGTAATATGAAAACTCAGTTTCAAATTTCAGGGAGTTCAAATTTATAAACAAGATCCTAACAAAAACAATATAAATAACTTGCAGAAAAATCAGTATAGAAGAGGGAGGGGAGCAGAGGGAAAGGAGGGGGAGGGTGACATATTGGGAACCGAATTAAAGTAAATTATATTCTATGTGTGATACGGTCAAAATGTATCATAATGTTATATATAACTGAAAAGAATCAATAAAAAATTTCAGGGAATTACATTGGAATTTGCCTTCATTAAAAAGTTGGATTTTAATGGTCTATTCACTGTATTATCACTCATATTTATCTCATGCATTTATTATCTATATTAATACATACAAGTTATATTTATAAACACATGCATATGTTAATATGTATGAATATACACCCCATACTCGTAATGATAACTATCCATATTACTTTATATAATTATAGAAACTATCTTCTATATTTTACTTTTGAGAAGAAAAGCAATAGTTTCCTGAGGATGTGTTAGCTGGGGCTACAGGAATGGCTGAGGAAGGAGGACTAGGATCCACACAGAAGGAAGGCGTGTCCAAGTGTGGAAGGTCCTTGCAATGGACCTGGGAAGAAGGTGAATGGAAGTGAGGGACACAGCCCTGGTAGCTCACAATGTGGGATCAGCCATCACCACACTGGGAAAAGTCAGGAATTGCTCAAACAAATACCAACTAGTGAGGTCCTCATATTCAGCAAGGGACTCCCTTGCTAAGCAGTCAGTGCTAATGAAATGTTTAAAGTTCCTGATGGGTGACAGCTGTTGTGGTATCAGGCATGCTTTGCTTGAGGCCTATTTGGTGTCAATGTATATGTGCTGGGTGTATTGTCCTCTCCCACTGCAACAACTGCCTGGACACTAACCCTGGGAGACTCTGCGTTTGTCCTCCTAAGAGTTACTCTAGGACACAGTTACAAATATTGCTACTTCTTCAGGTTTTAAATTCCCATATATTTATCTTTCCTTTTATTGCTCTGTTTTGGAAAGAAAATGTGCAACCTGTCACCTTAATTCACAGAGATTGAATCTTCAAGAAATTACTGAAAACAATGTCTCACCAAAACAGTAAGCATGAGTCCTAAAAAGTAGGGAGCCCAGAGTGTGGATCTTATTCAAATGCTACCCCTTGGTGGATAGGACCTTTGTGACCAGAATACTAGAGACCTTGAGAGCTGAGTGTTCCTGTGTGTCTCTATTTGTGTGGAAGTTTCCGGTGACACTTCAGGTTTCCTAACCAAGGACTTCTCAGAGGTCACTTAAAATGGTGGTATAAGTTCACCAGTGAAGTCTGACATCCTTACACTAAAAGTATATGAACATGCCCTGAAAATAAGAGGAAGTGATCTCTAGTCCCCTCAGTCTGCTCTAGCTGCAGTCTCTTCTCACTTTGTACCAAAACTCCTCAAAGGAGATCTCTCTACTCACCATCCCTCCCTAATTGCTGAGGCTGGCTTTGAACTCAAGAACAATCCTTGCAAACAATCTTTGTGTAATCCCTCTGGGATTACAGTTGTGTGCCTCTGTGCCTGTTTCAAATAATGTGTCTTTAAAATTTTAAGTTCATGTAGAAACAGGAAACAAGTGATAAAACAAGTTGATAAAGATAGAGAAACATTGATGTCCTTAAATATAGAAAGAAGGTTTAAAATGGGCACTGACATAGAACTCCATTGCTGCATCATAGAGGAAGGTTGAGATCCAACCACATTTACTAAGTGTACGGACACATCTGCCTACTACTAACTTTTACTGGGTTTGTACTTGAATTATCACCTCATCTTAAACTGAAGAACCTGAATCTCAGTTCACAATTTCCTTACGTGAAGAAAAGTGAACTGTGATGACATTGGCGATCATTAAGGAAGTAGATTAGAATCTGCTAGTGTCCATCAGCAGATGAATGTGTCAAGAAACCTGGGACATACAAACAATGGAGTTTCACTCAGCCATAAAGAAGAATGAAATCATGGCATTTGCTGGTCAATGGATGGAACTGAGAGTGAAATAGACCAGACTCAGAAAAGGTTTCTCTCATGTGGGGAAACTAGATGGAAATAAAGAAAAATGTGGGAGAATCCCATGAAAATAAAAAAGAGATCAGAGGAAGAAGATGCAGACGGAAGGATGAGGGAGGAGAAAAAGGAGAAACTTCAGAATGAAATTGACCAAATTATACTATGTACACATACAAATATATCACAGTAATTTCACTTTATGTATAGCTATAAAGCACAAATTAAAAAATAAAAACTGTAAATAAATAGAAGGAAAGATCAGTAGAATAGTGGAAGTAGAACAGGAGGAGAGAGGAGGAAAGAAAAGAAGTTCTGGGGACTGAAGTGGAGCAAATTAGAAACTAGTCGTGTATGATTGTGTTAGTGTGAACTCCCATATTATGTATAACTGACTATAATGCACAAATAGAAAAATAACAAAGGCCTGCACAAAAGAAATTAAGGCTCAGGTGTCATCAATGGCAATAAGAAAAACCTCTATTTTTATTTTGAAGACTCTTAGCTCTATTTGTAGACATGTTATTTATACTCCACATATGAAGTATATTTCACACCTAAAAGCAAATCATAATGTCATGATTCTTGATATCATAAATAGATAGAGACACTTGTTTAAAGCTAAAGCAGAACTTTGCAATTTATTGGAAAATACTATGTGCTGTGTTCTCAAAAAAACATAAGTGGAGGAGAGGAGAAACGGTGGAGAGAATTGGGTGATCTGCGCCTGGCTTCTGGGGCCAGGGGACAAGCCAGCCTAAAAGCCTGCATTCTGTTTTCTTCGTCTTTAAGGTTATGCACCCCAGGGATCAGCATGGCAGTAAAATTGCTAGTCTAACACGGAGCTTTGGATATTGAGCCCCAGGGGTATAGAGACTGCATAGAGTGAGCTTGTGGCCACCCCACCCCACAGCCCTGCCACAGTGGAGAAGCAACACAGGAGCCTCCACCTAGAGATGTGATCCTTCTTGACCAGGACCTGCTGACTCAATCTGTCTGCACTTCCTGAAAATGCATCGTCCATCACCAATACACAGATGAGGCATTGAGCGTCGTTCCTCTTGAAGTCGACCAGGTAATATGCAGTGCCTTAGTTAATGTACTGGAAGTAAGTTTTGGTGAGATTTGTATATGGAATTCACATATTACTTAACTCAGTTTAGTTATTATGTGCTTCATCACATAACCATGCCAAAAGATTATTGGAATGACTGATGATTCTTCACTCACTTTTCTATATGACCAGCACTCCCAGAGGGGAATTCCTCACATAAATTCATTCCTGACAAGTGCATTTATCATATCGGTTATTTTCTCTTTCTTTTTCCCTCATCTGTCCCTACCCTTTGATTTTTTCTACAGAATGAGAGGTGCCAGGTATAAATATTCATGACAGAAAAATATAACACAGTAAGAAATGTCTGTATGAGGGTCCCACATACTGTACACTGTGCTGATGGCTTTTGTTCTATTCACTTCTCATCATCCCCCAATTTTTTCAGCTTATTGAAGCATAATTAAATAAAAAATATATTTCAAATACAGAGTGTAAGGATCTCATATACACATGTATTGCAAAATGATCATCACAGTACAGCTAATGAGCATGACCATGATGCAATTCCCATTGTCCATGTAGAACATACAGGCTTCTTGGACAGTTGAAGATTTTTCCCCTTCTCAAATTGTATTCTGGAGCATGGATTAGAATGTATCCATGGCCAATATTACATCTAGTTATAGTTGCTGTAATTGACAACCTTGTTTAACCCTGTAGAGGGACCACTGGTCTACAGAGACACTCCTGGTAGCACCCTAATTATATGTATCTCATAAATATGTTATAATTCTGTGTTATGTGGTGTTTGCTTTCTGAAGAACAGAGAATCATTTTTATTCCCACCTGTTTTCTTAGGAGTTTTTGCACTTCAGTCTTTCACTCATTTAGTTGTTCTATTTTAAAAATTCTATGTTCCTACTACCTTAAGGGAAGAATCCCCTTGGGATAAGACAGACGTTCATGAATGGAGTTGCCCAGCTCCTGTTAGAATTAATGTTAAAGGAGATGACTTGAATTTCCATAGGACTGTCTTTTGAGATCCAAGTACAGAGGCAAGATTTCTTTGTGTCCACCTGGATCAATGCCACCCACTAATTTCATGGGGAGAAGTCAAAAAACCTTGAGGGCCAGGGAATGTCTTTAGGCTTTGCTTGCAAAGAAAAAATTAAAATTAGAAAGGTAAATTAGGAGATCAGAGTGAGTATTCAGGAATGCTTGTGCTAGTTATCCAGAATCATTAGCAGAGCTTGGTCAAGATTCAGCTCCTCAGTGATATATTCTGAGTTTGTCCCAGTCATTGTGAGCACTTGCTGGGACTTGTAGGTGGGAATGATGGAGTGAGTTAATGCATGTACAATTCGGCAAGATCATAAAGCAATTTTGAAATACTCCAAACTTTGTAAACCATGCCTCAATCAGACAGAGTTAATAATTTCATTGTTATCTCTTTGTTTATTCGAAGAAATAGCAATATTTTGTTTCAAAAGCCTTATCCTCTTAATTATTCTCAGCACTTAGCACAATTCATGGGAAAGGACTGGTTCTCAGTGTGGAGCAGTTGCTATAAAGAGACTGAAGGGAAAAGGAAGACCAAGCTAAAAGGAGCCGTATGACTGTATTTGAACAGTCATTTGAGCTCAAAATAGAGATGATGAAGTTTTTGTTTTTGCTGAACTGGTTCTCAAAGCTCAATATACATCAAAACCATGTGGAGGATTCGTTGAAACATAGACTGCTGGTCCTCATGCCCATAATTTATCATCAGTAACTCTGGAGTGGGAACAAGAGTTTACATTTTTAACACCTTTTTAACTGATATTGTCGCTGCCTTCCATTCATGTTATCATATTTCAATTGTATCATATCTATCAGCTTATTCAACAACATGAAAGCTAGAAACATGTCCGTTTTCTCAGAATTCCTCCTCCTGGGACTGAGAGAGTACTCAGCACTGCAGCTCCTCATCTTCAGCCTGTTCCAGTACATGTACCTGGTCACCATCCTGGGAAACCTGCTCATCTTCTTGGCCGTCAGCTCTGACTCCCACCTCCACACCCCCATGTACTTCTTCCTCTCCAACCTTTCCTTGTGACATAAGCACAACCACCATCCCCCAAATGCTGGTGAACATCCAGAGAAAGAGGAAGGCCATTAGTTACACATGCTGCCTCAGTCAGGTCTGCTTTGTCCTGATTTTTGCTGGATTGGAAAACTTTCTTCTCACAGCAATGGCTTATGACCATTATGCAGCCATCTGCCATCCCCTTAGGTACACAGCCATCATGAACCCCTGCCTGTGTGTTCTACTGGTTCTCTTCTCCTTCTCCATCAGCACTGTGGATGCCCTGCTGCAAAGTCTGATGGTGTTAAGGTTGTCCTTCTGCACAGACCTGGAGATCCCCAACTTCTTCTGTGAACTTAATCAGGTCATCATGCTGGCCTTTTCTGATACCCTCATCAATAACATCCTGATATATGTTACAGCTGGAATATTTGCTGGTGTTCCTCTCTTTGGGATCATTTTCTCTTATATCCACATATTGTCCTCTGTCTTGCGAATGCCCTCATCAGGAGGAAATGTATAAGGCCTTTTCCACCTGTGGGTCTCTCCTGTCTGTAGTCTCCTTGTTCTATGGGACAATTTTTGGGGTGTTAATTAGCTCTGCAGTGACTGACTCACACAGAAATGCTGCAATGGCTTCAGTGATGTACTCTGTGGTCCCTCAGATGCTGAACCCCTTTATCTAAAGCCTGAGGAACAGGGACATGAAGGAGGCCTTGAGGAAACTCATGGATAGGATCACTTCTCTTCTATGATGTATCATTTGTTTTGCACTTGTGTTTGTAGAGTAAACTACACTTACCAGATTCATGATGAGCCAGAATACCTTATCCTTCTATCATTACATATTTGTAAAATGCCTTAATAGGGTAGAAATGTGGCTCAGTGTTGGAGAACTTGTGAAGCCTGAATGAGAGCCTTGGTTGGATCCCAGCACTGAAAAAATTGAAACATAAAATTAATCTGATTACTAAATAACATGATGGCTACCTACATTTTATTTGGCTTGTATCTCAACTCCTCCTTTTGTCCACCTCTGTAGTAATTGACATAAGACTTCAATTCTCTAAGCACAATTTCTTTCGTCTGGTGCCACATAATCTAACTTGGTAGCAGAGACTCTTTTTTAGCAATTCTTCTGTGGTATTCTCTAAGAAGACTCATTAGAGAAGGTAAAGAACACAAAGAAAGTATTTAAACAGGTTTGTTGTTGTATTTATTCCAAATTTAGATCATGTGAGTAGAGCCATATTCTAGACTTATTGATACTGAAAGGCTAAGGAGGGGGTGCTCATGTCCTATGATATGAAGTAAACACTGAGACCTTTTAATCCCAAGCCAGTCCTTCCCACATATTAATACCATCCACCAAATTCAATTTCTATATCTGTAAAATTGGAGCAATTAGATGACATTGCTGATTTGACATGATGGTGGCATTTCACAAACTCATCAATGAAGGTATTTATGACACAAATGTTTTTCCATTTGACCTTGTTAAAGGCCAAACTTAGTGGATTAATTCCACATCTTCTTGTTAGTCTCAGCTTTGTGCTTCAAAAATCAATCATGTTATTTAACAGTTATTCATTTACGGCCAGTGCTCTGTATTTGTATATTTTGTGTGATGAGCTAAAAAATAAAAGAGGTTTTGTGATGGTGATGATGTCTGGTAATTATTTTCTGCTATTATAATAAATACATTTTAGCATTCTCCATGCGACCTCCTATGCTAAAAATGTCTATGATATTTCCATTGAGATTCTTATTTTTAATAGATTAATTGATTCCTAGTCTTTAGAGGAATTTTCATAATTCCTGCCTTGCTTTCACTAATGTGATGTCCCACCCAAAACGTATGTGTTTTTTTATCACAGGCATTCATAAGCATTTATTATTAGTTGTCTTCTTGATAATTGCCATTCTAACTGGAGTGAGGTAAAATTTCAGTATAGTGTTCATTTGCATTTCCATGATGATAAATTATATTTGGTATTTGCCTGGACTTGTAAAACTAAAATCATAAAGGTGCCTACTGACAAACTTGCTGTGTGGCAGGTGACTCTCCTGAACAATGCCTATATGAATCTTTATCTATGATTTGAGTGGTGGCTCCTAGTGTAGTTGTGTTCTGCTCTTTATCAATGTAGACCAGAGCATGACTGGGCTGAAAATCACGACTTAAACCCCTGGACGTTTGGAGAAAACTGTCAGCAGCACCATGACCAGAGGACTCCATGTTGCTGTCTCTTGACTGCCCCAGATTCTGTCCACTCCATCACTGATTGCTGATCGACTATTGTCACCGAGACCAGACAGATAACTACCTTTCCTGAGGAGCTGAGAGAGGCTACAGCTGAGAAGAATCCCCTCGGTCGTGCTGACTGACTTCTTGGCTATGACACTTTGCATTGAATAAGTCCATGGAGATTGGACTCTAGTTGAACAAGGGAGTGAATCTTCAATGTATTTGTGACTTGCTATCATTTGGAATGTTAAGTTGAGTGTGCATTGCATGAATAAAATCCACTTGTTGGAACCAAACCTGATTCCTCTCTTACTCACTGCTTACAACAACCTGGGACCTGTGTCAGGGCTCTCCTGTAATGCAGGCTCAAAAGAGTTTCTTTAAAAGGCCCCATTCCCTGGGAGATGGACAGAACCCCAGACCCTGGGACTGGAGTCCTGCGTGCAAAGCAACAAAGCTTAATTTTCCTTTTTTTCAAAACCGTGTCCTCATTATTAAATTGGCATGAATTGACATTGGGGACAAGGACCGAACTTTCAGTAGCATTAATGCCATGTATTTTATAGGAAATTTGTATTTGAGGGTCCTATTAGACATCCACATGGGGTTCTCCAGAATGCTGGATACACAGTTACAAAATTCAAGGTAGGGTTTCTCGGTGGAGACAAGGGTCTTGGAGCCCTCAGGGTGTGGATGACCTTTAAAGCCATGAGGCAGAAGCTACTATAGAGAGGGAAGAAGTCAGAACAGGGAAGGGGACCTAGCTCTGGGTCTGGAGGGTGACCAGTGTTTGCAGTCTGGGGAGATGAGATGTGTGTCAGAGTGACACTGCTGGTGATGGGAATCCATCAGGGCCAAGTTCTGATTCCCACATGTGAAGATTGAACACCCAGGAAACCAAGGCAAATGTAGAAACCTAGTTTTGTTTAAAGGATAGAAATGAGTCAGACTTCTCCACAGAGATGGGGCCACAGCGCTGGGTATCCAAAGAAGTGGAGGTGTCTTGTCCCTCGTACACATTTTAGATTTTCTTTGTTCTCATTTTCTTCTTCTCCCCTTTTCTTGCCTCTCTCCTGTTCCCATCCTGCATATGTGACAAAAGGGTGGGCCAAAAGGTGAAGATGGAGTGAGTTAGGGCTCTTGGTTAAAGTAACTCCCTGACTTGCCCACCCAGGCATGACCTTCCCAGTAGGTCCACCCCGAATGTGTCACTCACCCCAGAAAAGATGTCAAGTAACAGTCACAGGGCTAGACCGGTTATTATTTAACTACTCCATTGTACATGACTATATAGTTTGGAAGTTTTTTCCTATAGGCTTCTTCTCCTTCAAGAGGGGCAGCCTGATAGACTCTCTCTGTCAATACACCTTGGCTTGAACTCAGAGCTGTGTCTCTTGTGGATATTTGCACCAGTTACCCTAACAGAGTGATCCAGGCAGGAAGGTAGCAGCCCTGGAGGCATTAATTGACAACTCCTCCAACTCCCTGCAGGGAGGAACAATCCTGGGGTAGGTTTCCTTAGCAACAGGATGAAGGAGGACAGGAAAGGGCTTTGGAGATATCAGCATTTGATTTGCTTTCCTTTACCACCGGTTCCCACCTTCTAGATTGGACCCAAATATTTATTATCTATATTGACTACATTTTTCCAGCCTTCAAAAGAAGACTCAGAAATAATCTACAGTGATGTAGAGTGAACCCAAATAACATATGACGCTGAAGAACAAGTGGAGAACAAACACAGTCAGAGCTGCTGTCCAGAAGATTAAGTGAAGGACCAAAAGTTAACTCTGGACTGAATGAGGCAGAGAATATTGGTGACTCTTCAGGAGAAATCCTAAGATTTGCTGGAGCAAATTCCTGTTAGACTGACCTCAAAAGAAAATGGTTAAATAAATACTGGAAAGGGTAAGATTAGAGATTCTTTAGGAGAGGGTTAGGGATGTAGTTCACTAATAGAGCATGTGGCTAGCATTCACAAGGCCCTGGGTTTAATCCTCAGTAATGCAACAAACGAACAAACAAAAAGTTGAAATTTGGGGGGATAAATTGTACGAGAAGCAGAAATAAGATTGCAGCTTAAGCAGGATGTGAGGTCCATAGGTGCACTATGGTTATCACTGTTGTTTTTAAGATTGGTGAATTCAAACATATTTGGATACTATTGAAAACAACTGATCAAAGGGAGAAATGATGCAAGAGGAGGAACAAGGGCATAACCAGACTCATGTCCTGAGGTAGCAGGAGGTTGTAGTTCTACGGCACCTTGGTTAGGTGCAAATACAACTTATTCCTTTCTTCTCAAGGAGAAATAGGACACAACTGTCTGGAAAACATAGGGCAAGAAAATTTTTGCAGGTATACTAACCATTTCACAGGCAGTTTCAGCCAAGCTTGAAAGGAAAAGTTAATCTCAAACGTAAAGGAAAAATGTTAGGATGTATTAGGGAATGATAATTCTCTGTCTCTATCACTGGCTGAGTTGATCTCAGAAAAACATGGGAAGTGAAGAAACAGGGAGAAAGTGAAGAGAGATCACCATGACAGAGTTTTACACCAAAGGAATAGGAAAAATGAGGTTATAGCTAAGTAAGATGTGGGTCTATTGAGAAATTTAAAGATAAATTCAAATAAATTGAATATTCTTGGAAATGCACTAATGAAATGGAAAATTAATCATGGAGAAATGCGTTGATAGAGTATCTAGAGCTATATTCTACAGTAGACAAGAATGAAGGAGTGCTCTACACAAGTGGAAGTGTTTATTTTGATAAAGAGCATGTAAGATGGTACCAATTCTGTCGCACTGTCAAAATAAAAAGAGAAAAAACAAGGAAAGAAGGAAAAAAAGAAAGAAAGAAGAGAAGAGAAATGAAGAGATGTATGTGTCTCTATGGTTAGGCAAGTGATTTACCAGTGAGACACATATTCACTCCTCTTCTAGTCATTTTTAAGGCCACCAAATGTGGATACCTAAATCACTAAAAATTAACACAACAAAGAAGTAGCCCAGGATAAGAACACTTATGGAAAATTACAGAACGTGAGATCTAGCAAAAAATAAAGAGGAATAAAGCATTCTGTCATTTTTTTAAACTGCAGGAATGCAAGTTTGGTTGATTCTCTATGGAACCATGTCATTCACTTCTGACACTCATCAGGTCTATTTTCAACTCTTAATTTCTCCATGTAGCTTCTCCTTGTCTGCTTATGTACAAGAGCACAATACAGTGCTGCTGTGTTAGTCAGATTTTCATGGCTACAACAAAATACCTGAAAATATCAACTTAAAGGAGAAAGGTTTATTTTGACTCCTATATTCAGATATTTCAGTTCCTGGTCAGATGGTTCCATTGCTTTAAGCCTGTAGCCAGAAAGAAACATCATGGTGGATGGGTGTGGCAGAGGTAACTATTCATCTCATGGCACACAGGAAGCAAAGAAAGAGAGCATGGGACAGGGGACAGGATGTAGTCCCCGTGTGCATGCCCCCAAGTGCCTACTAACTTCACCTGGGTCCCATCTCCTATAGTTCCCAATAGTCAAGTCAAAATAAGAATCCAAATACAAAAGGCAATAGTGGATATGATGAAGGGATTCAAGTGGGAGGGAGGCAGGATGGGAAAGAGAAGGAATGGTTCAACAAAATTGATGAAACTATGCTAGGTCCATGTATTAGCATATCAAAATGAATTCCACTTTAAGGTAAAACTATAAATCATGAATTAAAAACAATAGATAAATAGAAGTTACCAGTGGAGTAGGGAAAGGGGACCAAAAGGAAAGAGAGAGAGGGGAAGGGGAAGGGGGAAGTAGTAGAGATTGAAATGGAAATCAAATTATATACATTTATAAATACAATCAAAATGAACCCTACTATTATTCACTATTAGATATGAATATAGTGCAGTTTTAATTATGTATGATCTATCAAAATGTAAAAATTCATTTTCCTGTCATGTACAACAAATTAGGACAAATTACAAATAAAAAAAAGAAGAAGAAGAGAATAACAACAACAACAAAAAAATCCAAGAAACATCTATCAATGTAACCTTTGGGGGATACTCATATCCAAACCATGAGTTCTTCATATTAATTTCCCTCATTGGTTGTGTTGTTCTCTACTCATGGATGAATGTAAGTCTCAGTCAACAGGACTGCTTTCGAAATACAGGCTGGGTATGTGGACCAATGCAGTCTATTTCTGACAGGTTGGAGGTGCAAAGTCTACGTCATGGTGCCAGAAATCTAGACCCTGATGATGACACTGTTGGTAGTTTGCAGGTGGACAGATCTTGGATGTGTTTTCCCTTGGCAGAGAGTGGGAGCTCTGGCATCTCTGCTCTCCTTCCCAGGGTACTGATCCCATCCTTAGAGGTCCATCTGCATGACCTCATATAACCTAATTGCCTGCACATGTCCTCCTCCCAATAACACTGTGTTTGGGAGAAATGGTAAATTATCAGGAAAGCAGCTAACCTGTGGTGTAGAGATCTTCATGGTTGTGAACTTAAAAAAATTAGGTCTTGTTTATCCCACAGCAATGTTGCTGCCTGCAGCAACTAGACAGCGGGAAGGAATCGGAGGCGGACTAGGAATGAACTACCTCTTTATCTTTTTGTGCTGCTTCTTTGCTTCCTTTTAGAGGAAGAGAGGCTTTCTTGCTTTTAGAGGTGCTACACTTTCAGAGAGACTACGCTTTCAGAGAGACTACGCTTTCAGAGAGGCTACGCTTTCAAAGAGGCTATGCTTTCAGAGGTGCTACTTCTTAGAGGTGCGACCTAGAGGTCTGCTGCTTCTTAGAGGTGCGTCCTTCTCCCAGGTGAAAAGAATGTCTTATATACACTAAGGCAGCCAATCATCTTAGGATTAAGTAGCATGATTGGAGCACGTGCCACAGTACCAATCAAGAAAGAATGACGAACATGTGTTGACCACAAGCGCGGAAGAGACATCAACCAATTAGGCAAAAGGTCATGAGAGATCACGCCATGTTAACACTAATTATGCACTGCCTCTTGGCCCAACGCCAGCTGCCATCTTAGAGCTACTTCCTTAAACAGCTGTAAGCATGTCTCTACACAGTAACCTTAACTTTATCCAGTTGATGGGCCATAATCATCAATACATGGAATATTGGAGCAGGAAAGCCACAACAATCCTATTGTTCAGAAAAGAGAGTCTAGAGAACCAGTAACACATACATGAACTGTTTCTTTATTTCTGAACTGGTTTTAGCCACAATGAGTAGGCTATCAAAAAAGTGCTAAGAAACAAACATGATTGATTCCTGTCTCACATTTAAGGTAAAATAAATTTCATGCGGTCTCATACTCAATTGCAAAGGGAAGATTAGTACTGTTTTCTAGGGATTCAATATCGAGACCTAATGAACTCAGAACTAATGAACTCAGAAATACACACAAATGGAACCATGTCAAAGCTGTGCACCTGTGTCCTCTTCTCAATACTAGGATGTATGTGAAAAAGAGACACATGAGAAAATAGTTAATTATTATCATAAATAAAGTTTAAAGTTTACCAGACTAAGTACCTGAAAAAGCTATTCTGAGTCCATTTTAAAATGAGATAAATAGGGGAAGGGGTATGGGGGTAAGAATTATAGGGTGAAGCAAATATTACTACCTCATGTACATGACTGCATAACTGATATGATCCTACAATATGTATAATCAGAAAAATGAGAGATTATGCTCTATTTATGTATGATCTATCAAAATGTATGAATATATTCTATTGTCATAAAACTACTTTGAACTAATAAAATTAAAAGTTCTTAACTTTATCTTTTAATTTTTTACCGATTGCATTTTGATTCATTGTACACAAATGGGGTATATCATTTCATTTCTATGGTTGTACACTATGCAAATTCATACCATTCATGTAATCATACATGTACATAGGGTAATGATGTCTGTCTCATTCCACCTTTTCTCATACCCCACTCCCTATCATTTCCTTCTACATAATCTGCAGTTCCCCCATTCTTCTCTCACTCCAAAAATAGATAAACAACTCCATTGAAATGTCATGAGCTGACACAGGAAAAGGAGAAAATCAAATGCCATGTTATATTTAAAATGGCTCTCAAACTCTTAACAAGAGAAAATTCATTAACTACAAGCTGTTTTGCACACATTTTATTGTCAGAATTAATGAAAATGTTGGTGGGAGGCTGGGTAACTCCAGGGTGTCTAATGGCAAGGCAAGACATTCGACCACTGTGGAAAGTTCTGGAAGCCACCAACTGGGCAAGCCAGAAATTCCATTCAAGGTACAAAACCACCTTGCATTTCCTTCAGGATATGTGAGGGAAATGTACAAACAGCTTCATCACAATAGCAGAAATAAAGTTACCAAGATTTCACCAACATCATTATTTTAAATTCCCCCTACAAAAATTTAAAATTCATAACTTAAAAATAAAAGGATGCCTGCTCAAACAAAGGAATCATGATTGACCCTGAAGCACATGAATCAGAACAACAGAAGACATGGAGTTCATTCATTAAGGGTGAAATTTGACAATTTAAAAAGCCACACAATTATGTAAAAAACTGTATGGGGATATCTCCAGGGGTGATAAAAATGTTCTGAAGTGCTGTGAAAATGCATTTCAAAGGGTGGAAATTGTCAAACACAGAGTGTCAACGCAAGCTCTACCACATGGTTACAATGCTACCTCCTTTCCTTGGTGTCTTCTCCCCTTCAGTCTGAATTATATGGAAACGTGGTCAAACTCTGAATGCACCAAGATAATCCAAGAGAAGACCTTCCTCTGCACATACCCACTCCTAAACAGACAACTTTCCCATTTATCACTGTAAGAAACCACCTATTAGTGGGATAGGGTCTGGACACATTTTGAAGACCACCATTCAGTCCTCTATGAAGATGGCAATCTGCTTGATCCATGAAAGTGAGCTTAATGGACCAAAGAGAGGGCCCTTGGTTTTCGGCCTCTGCCATCAAGTCAGGGTGTGCAGTCACTGCTGGCCTGGAGGAGAATCAGCCCTGGGATGATCCATCTCTTGGAGGTATGAAGGAAGCCCTGCTCTCTTTTGCAGCACAACCCAGGCCTCTGAAGCCATTGGAAAAAAAATGGCTCTACCAGTTTGAGTGTGTTTGTACTAGAGTTTCCTTTTCTTATTAGGACTGAGGACAGATTCACTGGTGATTTTCTCATATTTACTCGATGGGGCATGATGGCCACGTCTCTGCCTCTCAGTGCTGGAAAGACAGAATACAATTCTAGTGGCTCTAAGAACATGATCAGGTAGAAGTTATTGTCTCTAAATAAGACTGCTTTGTTGAATGCTTTCTTTTTGTTATTCACTTTCTCTAATTTGCCACCTTCTGACAGATTTCGAGGGAATCATTGCTAAGATAGAATGTCTGCTTCAGGCTCAGATTATGTGGCACCAGAATAGGGAGTTTATAGAAAACTGAAATCGCATGTTGAATTTTACAGAGGTAACAAAAAAAAATCAGTTATCAAGACACACTTTAGAAACATGTAGTAAAATTAAGATCAGATACTCTCACTCACTGTGAATCCCAACACTTTGACACATTTTAGATATCAAAATTGAAAGCAAATTATATATCATAGATGGGGATCTGTCTTAATAATGAGTTTCCTCAAAGGCCTCCTTCATGACCCTGTTCCTCAGGCTGCAGATAAAGGGGTTCAGCATTGGAGGGTCCACAGTGAACATCACAGAAGCAACTGCAGTTTTCCTGGGAGAGTCAGTAACTAGAGAGCTAATAAAAAGATATTCCATAAAATAAGGAAACAACAGACAGGTGAGACCCACAGGTAGAAAAGGCCTTATACTTTCTTTCTGATGAGGGCATTCTCAAGACAGAGGACACAATATGAGTATAATATAAAATGATTACAGAGAGGGGAACACCACCAAATATGCAAAATGCAAGATATATTAGTATATAATTGATGAGGGCATCATAACAGGCCAGACGGATGACCTGAGCAAGTTCACAAAAGTGGGGGATCTCAGGTTTGTGCAGATGGACAGACTTACCATCATCAGACTGTGCAACAGGCCATCCACAATGCTGATGGACAAGGACAACAGAATCAGCAGGACACAGAAGTGGGGATTCATGATGAACAAATACCAGAGTGGACAGCAGATGGCACATAGCGGTCATAAGCCATTACAGCAAGGAGACTGCTTTCCAATGCAGCAAAAATCAGGACAAAGCCAATCTGCCTCAGACAGCCTGTGTAACTGATGGTCTTACTCTGTCTCTGGATATTCACCAGCATCTTGGGGATTGTGGTGGTGCTGAAACACATGTCAGTGAAGGACAGGATGGAGAGGAGGAAGTACATGGGGGTGTGGAGGTGGGAGTAAGAGCTGACAGTCAGGATGATGAGCAGGTTCCCAAGCACTGTGACCAGGTACATGGACAGGAACAGACTAAAGATGACAGGCTGCAGGGCTGGATCATCTGTCAGTCCCAAGACAAGGAATTTTGAAACAGCTGTTTGGTTTCTGGTTTCCATGCTATTGATGAATCTAGTATAAAAGGTGGGTAACATCACAATATAATGAGAACATCAGCATTTATAATATGTTACCAGGTAATGGTGTTATTGCTATGGATCCAAGCACTCTTGTAAGATCTTAAGAATACTGATAATTATAACCCACTCAAGTTTTACCAAACCTCTGGGGTGAAGATGAATGTTAGATGTTCCAACAGGATCTTTCACTGATTCTAAAATTTGAGAATTGTTACCATATAAAACTCTTCTTTATGTTGAACCCCAGTGGATATTGAACTCTTTCTGTGCTTATTTCTCCTTCCATAGTTTCTGTCCCTGAATTTCTTTCCTGTACACTCTTACTCTACCAGGTTATTATTGAAGAGGTACAGCAGAAAATCAGCATTTGTTAACTCTGGAGAAGGACAAATGACAGTATTATAAAATTATTATAGTGTCTCTGTGATCATTATACTTTAAATATTCTATAGTTTTATAAAGGAGAAGTGGCAGGCAAGGGAGGTGGTCTACTGTGTCTGTCTAGTCTATACTTTCTTCCACAGTGTCCTCACATCTAGTAAATAGAGATGGCACCAAAGCTCTTCTGCACAGAGATGCATGTGGAGGTGTTGGGAAGATAAGGTGGAGCTGACCAGCACTTCCCCTGCTCTGCACAAGGATGCAGACACAGGACTGTCCAGGTATGATGGCCTTTGAATAAACCTAACTGGATGATGACTCAGTTCATGTTGGTAAGGATGGAAATCCTGATAACTGACTGAATTATGATATATATTGGTGGTTAAGACAGCAGGTTTTTCTGAACAATTGTGTATAGGGTATAAAGAAAAAGAGAAATAAGAGAAGATACTCAATGACAGGAAATGCTCAGTGCATGCAAAAATTTAATTACCATGAACTGTAGCCTGGAATATATGCATGCATAGAATATTTTAGGATTAATATCATATTTTAATGGCAATGTTAATTTTGAGATATCTATTAAGCATCCATGTGGGGATGTCAAGTGGGCATTTGGATATGCATATTTTGAATTCAAGGGAACCATTGTTTCAAAATTCATAAATTTGGGAATTATTTTATCTATCTATTTCATGTCCACTATTCTTCTACTTGCATATGATCTGTCATCTATCTATCTAATATATTTATACCAATGATAATATATTGAAAATATGTTAAAACTATAACCACATAAGACTAATTTAATATGTGGTTTGGTTAAATTTTAACTTATTGAGCATATTATAAACAGCAGTTTTAATATATTTGCTCTAGTCAAAATGTACTATTTAGTAGATATCTTACTTCCTATTAGAACTTCACTGCCATGTTTTCCAAACATCAGAATATTATCACATACACTCATTAAATTAAAGTAGAGGTCAGAGATTTAAATTAAGGGTCTGGATAGTCAATACATTGTCAAATATTTTAAATCAACAGAAAAACAGATAACTCTTTGTGATTATAACTAAAAAACTTCTAGGGCTTGTTCATTACGAGAGAGTTGGTTTGGCTGACTAATGAGCTCCAAGCCTGCAGACATATGGAAATAGTGCAGGGATAGAGACAGCAATCCTACTGCCCAGAAAAGAGTCCAGAAAATGTGGTCTCTTAAATGCACTCCTTCTTTATTTATTAATTTTTTTTTTATTTTTACAGTCTGCATTTTGATTCATTGTACACAAATGAGGCACATCTTTTCGTTTCTATTATTGTGCATGATGTAGATTCATACCATTTGTGAAGTCATATGTGTACATGATGTCTGTCTCATTCCACCATTTTTCATATCCCTGCCCCCTATTTCCCTCTATGTGCTTCTTTATTGTGGGATTGGCATTATGGTCAAAGGAAGGACTAGTTAATAAATGATGCTTAGTAATAAAAGTGATATTGATCTCTGTAGCACACCAATGGCACAAAAACTTTTCACATGGCTTCCACGTTGGCAGGACAGGACAAGACCACAAATCCCTATCATTCAAAGAAGGAGTTTCAAGATCAAGCATTACTGAGCGCAGACCATGAGCGAAAATACTGACAAGTAAACCACATTAAAACCAAGCACTAGAGGTCATGTGGTACATAGCATAACAGACATGCAAAAGGAGACATCGACCTAAAATAAATACACAATATACATAAGTATAAAGGATCGGTATCACAATTACATGAAGAACCATTAGGAATTAACTTCTAAAAAGACAAAAATCTCAATGGAAATATTGTAAACACTCATATTTCAGAAGAGAGATAATGTGGCATAGTATGTATAATGACTCTGAACCTCATTGTAGGAGAAAAGTAAAGTAATTAAATGATATTTTATACGCACTATATTGTCCTAATAAAAGAAAGTGTTGTGGGAAGATTCAGAACACCAGGAATATCTAATGGAATGGTTAAATGGTGCAGCCTCTCAGGAGATGTCTTCAAAAATGAAAACCAGAAGGAAAATTTAAATCCAATATCTGTCTCATGTGTATATATGGTTCAGTTCAGGTGTCCCTCAAAACTCACATGTGTGACAATGCAAGAATTTTCAGAGGGGAAATGATTAGATTGTGAGGTGTGACCTCCTCAGTGCATTAATTCAGTGAGTGATACGGATTAACTGGGTGGTCATCGTAGGCTGGTGTTGTGTGGCTGGAGGAGTAGGTCACGGGGTGCATGTCTCTGGGCTGTATTTTGTTCCTGGTGAGTAGAGCTCTTCCTACATCCTGATGCCATGTGCTGAGTTACTGTCCTCCACTGTACTCTGTGGTTCCCATCCACCATGATGTTCTCCCTCACCTCCGACCCAGAGCTATGGAGCGGGCATGTATGGACTGAACCTCTGCAACCAGGAACCCCAAGTAAACCTTCCCTCCTCTGTTGTGCTTGTTGGATTTTTTGTCACAGCAAAGAAAAAACTGACTAAATATAATTATTTTACTTTCTTCAGAAGACATAAATTATAATACGCAGTTTGGTTTATAACAGCAGAAAGATAGATATTTTTTTCTGGAAATATAATTAGTAATTCATCAACACCAGAAGAGCTTCTTATCTTTAAAGTCACAAAGCATAACTTAAGCTGTAGAGTTTGAAATGAGTCAACAAAATTCACTAGTTAAGAAAAAGCTATATACATGTATGATTACACAAATGGTATGACTCTAGTTTGGGTACAACCAGAGAAACAATAGTTGTACCCCATTTGTGTACCATGAATCAAAATAAAAATAAATAAGAAAATAAAAGAGAAATGTTAAAATAAAAAAGAAAGCTTTCACCAGGACTGTTTTGTACCACATTGCCATTGACTATCTAGGAGAACACATTCCTTGCTGAGAGTATTCCCATGTTTGGAACTATGTCAAGACTTGAATTTAAAAAAACAAAATGTTAAAGGTGGGATTTTTCAAAAATGTATCAAATAAAATAAAACAAACTTCCTGAAAAAATGAAAGTGAATGAATAACTGCTATACTCAATATAAAAATCTGAAAAGATGGATCATGGATAACGAAAAGACATGGAATAAATGGCTTAAATTTAAATTTTGGCAAGGTCAAAATAAGCATATTTATGTAAGAAATTTTACAGGAGTAGCTACAGGGGTGATAGAAATTCCTTGAAACTATATGAAAATGAGAGTTTTGTATGGAAAAATGGTCAAATATTGGCTGCACAAATCCAATTTCTACTTCCATGGTTTTAGGTCTCCTCCTCTTCTGCATTTCCTCTGCTTGACAGTCTGTCTTATACTGAAAGATGGAGTTACATGGAAGACCACAGACATAACCCAGGAAAGTCTTTTCAGCAAATTCTCTTTTCTCAAACAAGAAATATCATGCAATTTTTATATAAGGAAGTAGAAAATTAGTGTAACAGGTTCTGGGCCAAAGCCAAGAACCATTAGTAAATCTACCAGATTTAGTCTAACTCATCCATGGAAAAGTTACCTATCAATAGACTCAGGAATGGGGCTCAGTTTTCTATTTCTAATGTCATGTCACGTAACACACCTGAATGTGCTGCTCTCACCTGGTGACTTCAGAGGAAACCAGTCCTAGGAAGAGCCCACCTTGAGGAGGATGAACGAAAGATGTACTCCACACTGTACATACCCTACCTCAGGAATCCTTGCAATGCAAGATAATTCTCATTATTATTAGGCTTATTGATGTTAGACTTTACTTTTCACAAGACAGAAGGCACTTTCAAGGATGAGTTTGCACATTTTCACAACCATCTCAGACCACTGATACCACCTAGTTATGCCAATATTACACGACATGACACTGAACAGTATGCCATTATGACTTAGAAGGTTATACTTAGTGACTGAAATGATTGGATATTTGTTTGCAAGCTACAAATGGTTACTTATTTCCCTTACAATAAAATCAACTCTAGATGACATTAATGTGGCCCCACCCATATAATCACCTTGAAGTTTACTCTGTAGATATGAACACAGCTATGCTTCACTACACTTCTGGCCTCTTCAGCTTCTGGTCTTGAATGAATTGTAACAAATATTACTACAATTAGAATGCCTGCCCCAGACATAGCTCCTGTGAGGACACATCAAAAAATTGTGTTTAGAGTATTAAAATTATGTATGCTGCATCAGAGATAGACAAAAAATAGTCAGAGTTCAATCAGAGGAAAAGTGAACCTGGTCATAATGTCATCATTTTTGGAGAATGTATTGACAAGGTCCAACTTCGCTGGTTCATCAGGGATCCTGTCACTTTGACTTTCTCTAGAAACCCAAGTTCAGAGTAATTGAATCATCATACAATTGATGCTGTCCTGCTGATGAGTTTCTTCAAGGATCCTTTCATGTCCCTGTTTCTGAGACTGTAGATAAAGGGGTTCAGCATTTGAGGAAACACAGAGTACATCATTGAAGCCACGGCAGTCTTCCTTAAAGAATCAGACATGGCAGAATTAAAGTACAACACAAAACCTGTCCCGTAGAACAAGGAGACCACAGACAAGTGAGACCCACAGGTGGAAAAGGGTTTATGCTTCCCTTTTGATGAGGGCATTCTCAAGACAGAGGACACAATGTGAATGTAAGAGAAGATGATCCCAGAGAAGGGGACACCACCAAATATGGAAGTTGAAACATATACCATGGTGTTATCAATGATGGTATCAGAACAGGAGAGCTTTATGACTTGAGCAAGTTCACAGAAGAAGTTGGGAATTTCCAGATTTGTGCGGAAGGACAGACGCAGCACCCTCAGAGTATGGAACAGGGCAACTGTGATGCTAATGAGAAGACAGGAGAGAAACAGCAGGACACAGAGGCGGGGATTCATGATGAGAGTGTACACGAAGGGGTGACAAATGGCCACATAGCAATCATACGCCATCACTGCAAGGAGAAAATTTTCCACAAATGCAAATACTATGACAAAGGCAACCTGGCAGAGGCAGCTTATGTAAGTGATTCTCTGATCCTGTGTTTGAAGGTTCACCAGCATCCTGGGGATTGTGCAAGTGCTGAAACAGATATCGTTAAAGGAGAGTTTGCAAAGAAAGAAGTACATAGGAGTGTGGAGGTGGGGGTCAGAGCTGACCATCAGTATGATAAGCAGCTTTCCCAGGATGGTGACAAGGTACATGGACAGGAACAGGCTGAAGATCACTGGCTTCAGAGCTGGGTCATCTGAAAGTCCGAGGAGTAGGAACTGTGAAACGGCTGTTTGGTTAGGGGATTCCATAGTGTTGAAGGATCTGGTGGAAAAGACAGGGTGAGAAGACCTTAAGATGTGTGGAGAGCAACTGCAGTACTGGGAGGTGTTAGAAATGCAAATCCATGGCCCCACTCCAGGCAGACTCCTGAACCACCCTGGGACGAGGGCCCCAAGTCTACTTCAAGGGCTACAGGTGACTTCAGTGCATGCTGAATTCTGAGAAAGTGTATAGAACAGAAAACACCCCCCTGGGCACTGTGAACTCCAGTGAATATTCAGAAAATTTTCTCTGCTATTTTCTCAGTTAGATCCATTTTAATTCATTCCTGTTTCCCTCGACTCCCTTGATTTAAATAAATTTGTACTGAACACTGATTGTGTTCCACTTATTGTGTTAAATATGAGAAAGATACAAAGACTAAGGCATAAATTTTTGAACAGAAGCATTCCAATACATTATAAAAGAGAGAAGAATGTATTTTTAACTGTTTCTTGTAAAGCAATAATTCACTCATTTTGGCTTGGTTCAGAGTCATCTGACAGAGGAGTCAATGTGCACGTGGGTTATTTTTCACCATCATCCACATTTATGCATGAGGACACTTAGGTAAGGTGAGGTTATATCATGAACGTGAGATCTACATAGAGGGTTTGGTCAAGACTGGGTTTCAGCTCAGATATTCTGACAGATGAAATGATTCATGAACAATCTCTGTTAATGTGCCTGGATAGCACAGAACTAACATTCCTAGATGATCACTCAGATCTAATGATTTTTCTGTGCAATTTCAATATTTTCTTCCTGACCAAGGCCACTAGCCTTATCCCTGCCTTCAAAGTATCTCCATCTTTATCCATGAAATTAATCATAGCCTCTGAACAGCATCCATTCAGGTGGACCTGAGCAAAGACTAGAAAATGCTGCTTCTATACTTGAAGCTCAGGAGACTCCCCAAGGAAACATTAACCATCTCCTTCAGCAATTAATTAAGCATCAACATGACACAAGAGACTCTGTGTCTCCTCTTAAGGTAGCTCTACTATTTAGTTGATAATTGATATATCATTTAAAATATATTTCAGAAAAATGAGGAAAATATCAGTGAGTTGCAAAGAAAAACATGAAAGAAATATGAAAACTAAAACAATTTCCTGATATTCAGAAAACAAGCATAAGATAGCACAATTATAAGATAGGCAGGGACTACCAGGCACATCTGGAGTTGGAGAAGTCATCTTTTCAGTCAGAGACGTGCCTGGGACAGCTTTCAGCATTTGGGGTGATGTTGAATCCACACACACTGAATGAAGGTCACAGAGCCATGTAGAACATGATTTGTGAAAGGAAGCCCTCAACTCTGTGAGCAGCCTGGATGCTACATTTGTACAAAGGGAAGTGCAGGGAGATGTGTCAATTCATGCCATCGTAGTCGTCATACTGCAATGTATATCCCCATCCCACCATCACACTGTACACCTGGAACATTTACAGCTTTTATTAAACTATCTCCAATGAACATGGAAAAGACTGTGGGGATATTTCATGGTGAGAAATGAGTAGAGCAAATGCACCAGTGTGGGACTGAGATAGGGACTTTAACTTGACTTCCCCTACTGGTTTTGTTTTTACTGCCATGCACCTGCACAGAGCACTCTTCACTCCACAGAAAGAAGAATGTGTCTGGCAATTGAGGAATGAAGACCAAGAAATGCATCACCAACATCATAAATGCAAACATCAGGGAAGTGTGTACTGTGCTGAAATGATCTCTGGGATGGACAGGTAGGAAATCAAGAAGGAACTACTGATTATATCAATATTTGCTTGATAAGTTGATATGAGAAATTATAATGGAATTAAAATGAATTCAGGAATTACTAAATGAGATAATATGAAGCATTACCTAAGGAAGTATAATTACCAGGATGACATCAAGAAGGATCTGATTCAAAATTTCAACTTGATATGAAAGAAGCAAATGAGTTGTCAGGAAATACAGGTAGATTAATATTTCAGGGGATCCTGAGGAAGGCTCATCTCTGGGAGGAGCACAGGTGCTACTTCCTGGCTGGAACTGGGCTGCTGAGTGAGGTGGTCCCAGGTTGACTCCTATAGTCTCTGTATCCCCAGGCTTCAATACCCAAAGCTCCTCATTAGACCAGCTATTGTACTAACAATATGATCCCAAGAGTGCATGTCCTGGAAGACCAACTCTGCAGGAGTGAGGGATTCAGGGTAGCTTATTCCTGACCCCTCAGGCCATGTCTGCAACACTCAGTCCTCTGCACTGTCTTCTCAGCTGCACTGCTTGATATCTGCTCATGTAACACATGGCAACTCTCTAATGAATTCCAGGGCTCCTTTAAGTCTATACCATTTAATTAATGATTTCAGGAAGCTCCATTCCATTTTAGATGTGAAGACTTGGATAGGTTTAAATAGTATATTTATACATATTAGCGAAGACACTGTGATCATCAGCTTTCAATTTCTGTCACAAACTCCCAAGGTCATTCAACTTAAATTATGGAAAAGTTCCTCTGGCTCATAGTTCAGTGGTCTAATTCACAGTCACTGACCTATTGCCTTGGGCCTGTGACAGTGTAAGTCATCATTGACATAGTATGTGCCCTTGGGAACCACCAGGAAGTAATAAGAGATAGGGAGGCTAGAGACTTCATGGTCTGCCCCAACAACCCAATTTCATTTAACTTTGGCTCACCTCTGGAAGATTCCACCACTTTGAAGACGCACTGCAGACTGGCCACCAGATCTTTAATGCTTGGACATTAGGGGCAAACGAATAAGTTCTGACCTTGTAGAACTGCACAAACTCTGGGTGCTCCTAGTTAGTCATTAGGGGGTGTTTGCTGAACTATAATGTTTTCCCACATAGTTTATAAAGATTGTATTAGTATTTTATTATATTCCCTTTGTTCAGTGCTGACAGCCAAAATTGCAGACTGGACTTCTACTCCCTGTGTCCATCCATGCACAGCATTTTCAATTCCAACACAGTGGTTTAAATATACAACTTTCTTCACATTAGGGGACTCCGATGTAAAATTTCAGCTCTTGGTTTTTAAGTTATTAACTCCCGATATTTCAATTCTACACATACTTCAATGAAATTGACACCAGTGTCTTAAAACAGGTTGTAAATAATAATATAGACCTTTCATGTATATATCCATGTATAACATATCCATTGTTACAAATATCACTGTGTACTAATATCAAATAATTTACTAATAATGTCATATTTTATATATTTATGTTATATGCTCTTTAACTTTTTACAGATGTGCTACTTCTCAGATGATGGGACACAATGGGTTTTTTATTTCAACTACAAAGTCACCAAAGTCAGAGCTATGTGATATTCACTCAAACACTAGATTAGATTCAACCACCATTCAATAGGTGGAGGACTGGTTCAAGTTCATGTGCTTTTGAAAAATTCTATATTTAAATGCTCAATATTTTTCCCTGTTACTTTCTGCATTTATAATATATTAATTCTTGGGACGTGAATTTTTAATTTATGTGACATGCTACTTCAACTTATGCATTATCATGGCATATTTCACATGTTAACCTCATTTTCTTTCAGCCATTGGAACAATTGACAAAAGATACCCAGACATCAATAGGGTTTTTAAGCAACATCAGTGTTCCCGGGTACCACATAGAGAGAACAGTAGCGTGTAAACACAAGATGAAGCTTCCCAGTAGCAAGAAAAGAACCTCAGCAGGAGATGGGGAGTGAGACGAAAGCAAGGGACTCTATGGATTCACCTCCACGAGCAAGAAAGCCCTTCTAACCTCCAGCTTGGAAAACAATATTTTTGGGGGGTTATTTTCCAATGGCAGAAGCAGAGCTTCCTTAATTCACAAGTATTGCTGAATTAAGAGGTGATATCTGTCTAAACCCAATTCTGTGGATAGAGAACTCATGGAGGTCTCTGAAAATTCCCCAAAAAAGACCTTAATCAAGCTCACTGCTGGCTTGGTGAGGGCATGTGATAGTCTCCACATCACTGTGCAACAGAAGTCAGGAGCTTAATTCAGGAGGAAGACCAGTTGGCCATGGAAGAGGGAACTGTGAACCTGGAAATGAGCAATCAGAGCAAAGTCCTGCTGATGGACCCAGAAAATGGTGGGAGAAGACTTGGGGGAAGTGGGTCTAGAGTGCTGCACAGGAAGTGTGGCTGTAAAGGGAGAAGAAAAAGAGTTCCCACCCAGCAGCAGGACCAGAGTTTGCACACGTTCTGTTTTGTTCTCTGGTTTGGTTGTTTTCATTTTGGAGCAATGTGGAGACATTGAAGCATGTTTGAGTTCACGTTGACCTTATACCACCATCTGAAGGGACCTACGAGTAGCAACCCATTGGGATTACTGCAGTGTCAGCAAGACACCATCACTTGCCTGCTGAAAGCATCTACCAGAACAAAGACATAAAGGTGTCCTTTAGCTTTCAGTCTTCAGATAGGTAGTATACATCCAGTGGCAGCATCAAAACAGGACCTAGAGAATGTGCTTTCCAGTCCATTAGTCAAAAGGCCGGTGCCTTGTGGGACAAACCTCAGGAAAATAGGAGAGGAAAAGATTATGGGTAATGAGTATGGAGATCTGCTTTGAGTTGTTTTGCTACACATATGTAGCTTTTGAGGTGATGGGGATGGAACCCAGGGTCTGAAACATGCTAGTCTAGTGCTCAACCACTGAGCTACATCCTCAGCCGCAGAGAGTGATTCTGCAAGAGAAATTAATATCCTTTGAATTCTGAATGATAGACTTTGGAGGGGCCCACATGCCTTCAGGTCAGATGACCTCTGGGAAACACCATATCAGGAACACAGAAGTATCAGCAAGATACTTAGTTCTGAGCCCTCCCACCTGCAAAGAGCAGCAAGGAATTCTGCAAGTGCCATGGGCTTCTACTCTCTGTCCACACGGGTGGGTTTCACAGCTGCACCATCAAATGGGACCCACACACAGAGCCAGAGATTGTTTCCTGATGCCTCAGGTGTTATGGCTCATATTTTGATGAGGAATTCATAGCAATTTTTTAATGAACTATCACTACCAATAAAGTGATATGTTGCCCATGTTTTCTCCAAAACAGAGGAAATTAGAAGAAAGAAGAAGGTGCAGGAATTTGAAACAAACAAACAAGAGCAGAAGGAAACAGCAGCAATTTGTTTTTGCCATAAGCTGAATTTTAGGATAAAAGAACCCAAAGTCCCAGCACAAGTTTCCAGATTGCTTGTAACCCTCTCCTAAGAAACAATGCGAATCCATCCATGTGTAACTAAATTAAAAACTCACTTTAAGTTTTGCTGTCTTCTCAGTTGACACAGTGAGAACACAGAGAAAGTACAAAAAATACCCAAAACACTAGGGGGAGATTCTGCTTGTGTCCTTGAAAGTTGATCCATTATTTGTGAACATTTTTAACTATTTCTAAACTGTTTTCTGTAATCAATGTTGAGTAACTATGTAATCATGTTTCCTTATCTCTGTAGAGTTTTATTCCCAGCCTTCCCAATTTCATGGTCTTGACTTCAGGATGCAACATACTTCCAAATACTACATGTTGCAGATTTAAATAATGTATATTTCTTATCAGTATTTTGAAGAAAATTGCAACTCATCAAAAACGATATAACTTGTGGAAAACTTTGTTATTGTAATAAACATGTTTGTGGATTGTTATGTGCACTTACTTAATTGATGGGGCTTCAATAATGAGGACAGAAGACATAAGTTATTTCAGTGAGAGGTGCAGACACCCTATGGTTCAGAGAAGAAAGTCCAGAGAAATAACAACTCAGGAATGAACAGCTTATTTATTGCCAAAATATAGTTAAAAAAGAATGTGGATTTCTGTATCACCTAAAATCTAAAAAATAAATTCAAGGAGATTTCATACCTCTGAACTAAAAAGTAAAACTCAATCATTTGGATTGAAGTAAAAACAGGGTCCAATATCAATACTTATTGAAACCAATTTATTATGGAATATGTGGACATGTCAATATATATTAAAATGAACCACTTGTGTGTACCCACTGAATACTATAACCCTGAAGCTAAATGAGACAAACACATGAATAAGAAATTGACAAACAAGATAACTAAAAGGGATTGACTTTCTAGTTAAATAGACATCTTTGGCATAATAACAAAAAGATAAACGCCTCAACGGAAATATCTCAAACACATACTTTCAAAAAGGGGAGAAAAGAGGGACTCAAATAAGGCCTGAAAAGATTCTCCACCTCATAAAAGGAGAGATTCAAATTAGGAAAACAATAGTCCATGTCACCAGATTGCTTGGGTAAAAGACAGTATTTCCTGATGATGTGGAAGACCAGGCTCATCTAATGGCCTGGGGAATGAGTTCCTCCACATAAGCAAACTTCACGGAAATGCACAGTGGAATACCTTTACACACTCATAGTCAACAACCCACCACAAGGCTGGAGCTGGCTCACATTTCCTCCAGGAAGTGTGAATCAAGATGGAAAAGGAGCCAACTGATATATTGAATGGGACAGGAATGAGCACAGGGATGAGAGCTAGTCATTAGAACAGGCAAAATAAGCACATAAGCTTTTAGACAAATGTGTTCAGTTAATCAAAAACTGTCTGCCTTAGTTCAGTTTCTGGCTCTTCTTGTGCCTTCCTTATAAGAGTATGTGAAATTACATTTAAGGCCCCAGGGAAATGATCTGCATGACATCATTCTCTGCAAATACTTTTTTATATGAGTGACATTCACCCTATTAACACATAGGTTCCTATTAACAAGTGAGGAGAGTTAGGGTGTGCATGTGTCACTTCAAGAGGCATTTTCTAAGTGCAATAGCACGAAGTCTCTGAAGCCTGAATCCCTCCTTCAGGATCCTCTTTTGTGAAACTCAAGGAAATAATTTTTTTTAGAATATAAAAATCATGTGTCAAATGTTAAAAACTAAATAAAAAGAAATGTGAGGTTTTAAACCCAGATACACAGCACCTGGACACAATTTTGTTTCATTGTAAAAATAAAATAGAGTGACAGAAGAGTCAGGCATTCTGGTTCCAAAGGCATCATGTCACTTTTTCTTACTCTCAAATACCAAGTCCATGCAGATGGTGTATCATAGCAGAGAACCTATCCTACCCAAAGCTTCCTCAGGTCTTCTTTCATCTCTCTGTTCCGCAGGCTATAGATGAAGGGGTTCAGCATTTGGGGTATCACATCATACAATACTGCAAGCACAGCAGAATGCCTAGGGGAGTCGCTTACAGCTGAGCTAACGTACACCAGAAATGCTGTCCCATAGAACAAGCAGAAAACAGATAGGTGAGACCCACAGGTTGAAAAGGCTTTATGCTTCCCTCCTGATGAGGGCATTGTCAAGACAGAGGACACGATGTGAACATAAGAGAAAATGATTCCAATGAAAGGAACACCAGCAAATACACACACTGCAACTAGTACTGTAAGGTTATCAATGAGGGTGTCAAAACAGGAGAGTTCTATGACATGAGCAAGTTCACAGAAGAAGTGGGGGATCCCCTGATCTTAACTGAAGTTCAGCCGCAGCAACAGCAGAGTGTGAAGTAGGGTGTCAGCAACACTAGTGAGCAGGGAGACCAGAACCAGCAGGACACACGAGCGGGGAGTTCATGATGACCCTGCACTGCAGAGGGTGACAAATAGCCACATAGCGGTCATAGGCCATCACTGCCAGAAGAAAATTTCCCATGAGCGCAAAAATTATGACAAAAGAGACCTGGGAGAGGCAGCCTGTGTAGGTGATAGTCTGATTCTGGGTTTGGATGTTCACTAGCATCTGTGGGATTGTGCATGTGGTATAAGCGATGTCGTTAAAGGACAGACAGCAGAGGAAGAAGTACATGGGGGTTTGCAAGTGGGGTTCATGGCTGATCACAAGTATGATGAGCAGGTTCCCCAGGATGGTGACCAGGTACATGGACAGGAACAAGTTGAAGATGAGGGGCTGCAGATCTGGGTCCTTTGTCAGTCCCAGGAGAAGGAATTCTGAGATGGCTGTTTCATTTCTGAATTTCATGTTGTTGATGGTTCTGATGGAAAAGATGGGGAGACAAACCATAGAATGAATGACAATAGAAACAGATTTTTGACCCCAGGCCAATTTGTTTGCTGATACCCTCTGGTAATGAGGACCAGTAGTCTGTGCTTCCATCCAACCCTCTGGATGACTTTCATGTGTGTTGGGTTTTGAGAGTAAGTTAATGAAAAGAAGTCTTCATGGGTACATTGAGATTAAGTCCATATTCCATTGTTTTCCTCTGCCACTTCCTCTCCTCTGCTCCTCATTCATCTCCCTTTCCCCTCAGCTTCCTTCACTGCTGTCAATTCTTATGAAACACCTACATGGTTTCCTTTCCTGCCATAAGTGCTGAGCAGGAAGCACAGTGTGAAGCAGGGCTTAGCAGGCAGTTACCCCAGGCCTTCAACTACTACATGAGAATGAAGTTCAGAAATTGATTTTGTAATTTAGGCTTCCTTGGACAGACTTGTGGAACTGCAGGTGTGTAGCTGACTATCTTCCCCATTGACCCGTGAAGACCCTGAGGTGGTGTGAGCTGAGATCATGGATGCAGGATCCAGAGTGGTAGCTGGTCAGAACTGGGTTGGGCTCAATTACTCTGACTACCGTGTGGATTCATGTCTCATCGCTGTGAATGCCTCTGGATGGTACAGAACTATTATTCCTCAGGGATCACTCAGATCTCATCATTGTGTTTGCAATTCTAATATTTCCTCGAGACCAAGGCTCTAGTCTTCCCCTTGCCTTGAAACTTTATCTGTCCCAGTCATGTAAGTGGATGCATGTCTGTAATCCCTGCTACTCAGGAGGCCAAGGCAGCAGAATCATGAATTTAAGGCCAGCCTGAGGAACATTCCAAGACACTAAATCAAATAAACAATATTTCTTCAATGATTAAAAAGCGTATTCCATCTCTACCCAGGAAATTAATTATAGTGAGCTGATTACATCCATCCAGGGGAACCTGCACAAAGAATAGGTCGCCTCTATGCTTGAAGCTTAGGAGAGAGACTCCCTCATGGAAACATAGGTCATCTCCCTTAGCAATTACATCTAAAGGGATCTGAGCAACTCTGTCTATGAGATTCTCTATCTCATAATAAGAAATTCAACTATGGAGTTAAAAAATCGTGTATCAATTTTTTTAAAAGTGAGATTAATGCGAGAAAAATAGACATATGTAAGCATATGAGAAAAGATATGAAAATAGAAAAAGAAATCCCTGGTATTCTGAAAGTAGGTAATTCAAAGCTATAAAGTAATTTTGAGTCCTATTAGGAGTGTCCACGTACAAAAAATCCTTGTCTACACAGGGAGACAGATGTTTCAGAGACAGCACTTATATTTGTTGTAGTAGTGGATTCACAGAATCTGAATGTGATCCAGGCCCTAAAATTTCAGCCTCCCCACAGGCTGATGCACCATGGAAAATGCAAGAAGGAAGTGTTTATTACCTTGATGTGGTCATTATTTTGCAGTGTATGGTATTTCCAGCCATCCTAGTGTACACACAGTATGCGTGCAATTTTTATCCAATCATACTCAATAACATTGAAAACAAATGGGATACATGTTGTTTCTCTGTCTGTACATGTATCCCATTTGTTTACAATTTTATAATAAAAAAAAAAGAATGAAGAAAAAAAAAAAAAAAACATTGAAAAAATCTGTGGGAATGTTCCATGAAGAGAAATTAACAAATTAAAAGTACCTACTACAGAACTTTCCAAATACACAGCCTGATACTGACATTTCCTGTTGGTTTCTTTTGTCAATCTCAAGAATCACCATATGCAACACTATGCAGTTTTCAGAAAGATGCAATGTAATGGCAAATCAAAATATGAGAACCATGAGGGAACATCCTACTATGATAAATGCAAACATCAGGGAGGATTAATGTGCTGAAAAGTCTCTCTGGCTGAGAGAGTCAACTAGATAAATAAGGAGGCATCACTGACACCTGGGTTCATTTAACATGGTGTATGCTGAGACAGGAAATAAGATGAATTAAATAATAAATGAATTAGGTGATCTTGAATTGCACTTCTGAAGCCTCAACCAAGGGACTTTTGTTGCCTATTTGGCTTCCTGAAGAATGTTGTTCCACATCTCACCTGGAGACTGAAGATGGAAGACTGTCCTCAGGAAATGCAGCAGACTTAGTGAGTTCTAGGATCTTGAGGAAGGATCATCTCTGGAACAGGGCCCAGGTCTGCTTACTGGCTGGGGCAGGGCTGTTGAGTGAAGTGGTCCCAGGCTGACTTCTGCTGTCTCTGTGTCCCTGGGGCTCAATACCCAGAGCTCCTCATTAGATCAGCTATAGTACTAACATTCTGATACCAAGAGTGCACCTTCTTGAAGACCAACTGCAGTAGTGAGGGACTCAGGGTGGCAGGTTCCTGACCCATGAGGCCATGTCTGCACCACTCAGTTCTCTGCATGTCTCTGCTCAGCTTCTCTACATGGACCCTGCTCATGCAACACATGGCAACTCTCTAATGAATTACAGGGCTCATTTTCATCTCCAAACAAAGGCCTGCCAATTTAACTAACTGCTTCAAGAAGCCTGATTCTAGTTTTTGGGTAAACCTATGTCCTGTAGATGTGAGAATATATCAAAAAAATATATATTAGCTAAGATATTGTGTTAGTCGGATTTCTCTTGCTGTAACATGTATGGTAGATGAAACAACTTAAAAGTGGAAAGGTTTGTTTTGGCTGAGGACATTGGATGTGTTCCTTCACTGTTTCTTCCTCTGTCACTCTGGACTGTAACAGGGCAGTACCTCATGGAGGGAGTAAGTGGTAGAGGAGAAAGGAAGTAAAAAGAGAGAGAGGAGAGTCTGGGGTCCCAGCCTCCCTTTACCTGCCTTGCACTGCAGCTCTTCTGACTAGTGCCACCCCTCCTGTCATGTTGCAGGCTGGCAACGAAGGTTTTAGTGCATGGGGCATGACAGGACAGATATCCAAACTATAGGGTTGCAAAAATATGGAAACTCGGTTGTCCATGGAGAGAGATCCCCACCCCACCACACGTTCAGTGCTGGGATTGAATCCAAGACTGCACATGCTAGGCAAGCACTCTAACTGTGCTTTACCACAGTCCCACAGGGGGATTTGTACAAGGGAATTCATGTACATTTGACCTTGGGTTGTCAGAACTTGGAAGGTGCCATCTGCCATCACATGAGGTGACCTCTGAACACCAGCACCATGATAGGAACCCTGAATTGCCAACAGGATTACATTACAAGCCCTCTGAAATTTCTACAAGAGGGCAGCCACAAAGACCCCTTAGCTATCAAGGTCTTCAATTCCCCATCCACATACATGGTGTACATCTAGAGGCAAATTCAAAATTGGGGCCACATTCAGGAGCAGAGAATGGACTTACTGAAATCTCTTGTGTTGACCATTATTTTGATAAGGCAATTTTATCAACTGTAACTTTATGGTTAGATCACAGTCATTAATGTACAATGATCCACATGTTATTTCCCAAACAGAGGAATTAGAGGAAAGATGATGTATGCAGGAACTTGCAAAAAGATAAGAAACCAGCTGCAGATTGTGAGTGAGTCCTAACCTGCATCTTAGGGTAAGAGATACACAATGTCCCAGCCCCACTTCCCAGATTGCTTGTGTAGCTGCTAAAGGAGGAGGAGGAGGAGGAGAAGGAGGAGGATGGGGAGTAGCCCTGCTAGGAAAACAGGGGACACTGAGCTATATCACCTGGGTGCCTGAGTGAACCTCACTTGGAGGAATCCAGCATCCCATCAGCACAGCTAGCTCAGCAGGGACTCCTGTGCAGTGAGCTTCTTGTCCTCATGATCAGGACCATTGTCTGAGGAATTGGCTAGTCTGACAATTCCTCTTCTTCCCCAATCTGGCATTGACTTTGCTCTCAGCTGAGACACCTCGAGGGTGCTACCTTTTCCTTCTCCCTTTTTCTTCCTATACCTAACTTAACTGCCCAAAATACAGGAACACACCCTTCCTCTCTACTGCATTCACCATATCTCAGGTCAGGTAAATTTGAAGGTAATCTTATCCTAAGAAGCAATATCAGAAACAAACCATGTGAGAACAAAAGTAAGATAAATTTAATTTTAATGAAATTTTCCTATTTGCTGTATAAAAAGGTGCTAATATAGAGAATACCTCCTCCCCAATAAAGAGATAATTCTTGGTATGATTCAGTGACAATAGATCATTTTTTAAAAAATTTACCTGTTTCTAAAATTTCTGCACAACCAACATGGAAGAAGAATGTAATATGCATATGGTTCATGAAAGGAGGGCTTGGAGATTGTTAACACAAGAAAATAGATATTAGGAGTCACATTGTTTCATTAACGAAGACATAAGATATTAGCTCAGGGAGAGATGCAAAAACCTGCTCTTTAGAGGAGACAGTCCAAAAAACTAGTGACACAACGAGGACTTAATTTATTGGTGAATTGGAGGTAACCAAAAATGTGGATTTCTGGATCATTCCAAATTCTAAGTAAATCCAGTAGGTTTGATGCCACTAAAATTAAAATAAATAGGCTGCATTTATGACAAATCACTTTTGGTGTGTTTGGTCTATTTTTTTTTTTCATCAGCTTTATAGTGTTTAGTGGATGACCAGGTGTTCAGGTTTAAGATGGTTTATTTTTATGGGTTTATATTTTTATAAGCTTAAATTGAACTATGGCATATATACATAAAAAGCACCCAGATTGTCAATATCCACACACATTGATGAAATTTACAAAGCAAATTATCCATATATTCACCAATTGGACCGAGAAATAGAATGCTACTCTACCAGAATCTCTTACTTACCACCTACCAGTCATTTCCCCCTCCTGACATAAACCATATGCTGACTCCTCTTATATAGATGAGTTTTGCCTGCTGTTGGACTTTATGTAAATTGAATCATACAGTATGTGAACTTTTGTGTGTGGCTTTACATGGATGAACAGACTTCTGATATCAATATGTTCTTTAATGATTTGTTCTTCATGATAAAGGGTTGAATTTCCAGATAAATAAAGAGCTGTTATACTTTGACAAAAAGACAAATACCTCAATGGAAATATCTCAAACACTCATTTCCCAAAGAGAAGAAAAGGAAATGAGTTGTATAATAGATGTGAAGGACACCACCTCATTAAAAGAGAAACATAAGTTAGCAAAACATTATCTCCCAGCATCAGACTGCATAAATGAAAATGTATTGTGACAATTTGGAGCATCAAAATCACCTAATGGGCAGGTAAGTTTGATGGAAACGCACAAAAGCAGTTATTGACACCCTTGTAGCCAGTGAACCCACCACAAGATCGAAACTACCTTACAATTCCTCCAGCAATCAGGAAACAGGCTAGACCATCATCTTTATTCACAATAACAGAATAACTACCCAACTTTTATCAATATCAGAAAGACACCCTGTGATTCATTGTTACCTGAGGTCATGTAAAAATAGGACTGAAAATAAATGAGCACCTGCTAAACCCAAAAACAGGATGGAGTCTCAGATGCTCAGTGATGACATGACAACAAGCACCCAGAGATCAACCACAGCCTCGAAAAAATTTCAAGGTAGAAATGAAGTAAATTGATGTAATAAATTGAAGGGATTTATTAAAGGGTGGGGAAATATTCATTGGAGTACTCCAAAATAATATTTTGAAAGAAAAATAAGGAAATATATGCAATCAAGCACTGCTTGAATTCATAAACTTCCTGTCTTCTCAGAGTATTTCTAAGATGTTATGCAATTACAGTTTGGGCCGTACAGGTTATCAGGCATAAGGTTATCCTAGGCAAAATTCGTCTTGTAAAATGAATAATATTCACCCTTATCATATATGCTCATATATGATATAATATGATTTCCAGGGTCTCAGCTCAACTCATGGCACCACTATCTTCTGTGTGTCTCCACAGAGAGGTGGCCATGGAGAGACCAAGGAAAGGGTAATCAGTTGAGTGTCTCTGGCACCATATGTCCAGAAACAGCATCTGTTCCTGCTGATAATCCCTGGGGTCTCTGAGGAGAACAGGTCCTTGGAAGAGGCCCACCCCATGTAGGAAGCCATAAAGTCTTAATCCCCAGAACTAAGCACCCCCACTTTGAATCATCGTAATGAACACTAATTCTCTTTTTGTGCCAATATGTTAGACTGAGGGATTCCTTTGCTTTGAGAACTAGTTTCATAATCTATTGAGATGGTTCCAATATCACAGAACCATCTCCCTCACTTAGATATCTAATTATTTGAATTTCATGAATAGCAAAAGAGAGAAGAGTGAATGCTAAAGGGACCTTACATGGAAACATCTTTCCAGGGAATTACTCATTTATGAGTTAGTCAAGTAGGACATTTCAGCTATCTGACACAGTTCTCAGTTTGTCTACCTCTGAGATGCAAAACACAGCTGTGACCATGGAATTGGGCTGAACATAGACTCCACATATGCACTTGATCTTACACAAACCTTCCCTTCTCCTGTCCACCTTATACAGTGCTCCTTTCTGAGATTTATCCATATCTGGTCACTAAAATAGAACTGAAACCAAAGCAATGAGTTGAAGGTTAGAGACTTCATCATTTGCCAAACATCACAGAACTGTGCAAAACCAAAGACCAACGTGAAGTTCCAGTGGAAATGCACATAACTAGCATAGCCTCAGAACACTAGGACCAGGGGAAAACTGCACCCTATCCGAGAACCCAATGATGATTAAATGTTTTCCACCTGCTCAAATTCTCCAGCTTGCTGTTTTCTAAGAGTATGCCAGTACTAAATTTTCCAAAGCAGGAATCAGTCTCACAGTCTCTGCTTCTATGAAACTCAAGGAAAGAAGCTGATTTTAGAGAATTGAAATCAAGTGTCATTAGTACAGAGCTAGATAAAAAGGAAAGTCAGGTTTCAAGTCAAGTTAATATACACATGGACATTATTTTGTCTCATCAAAATAAATATTTTTAGAGAAAAATTGTGATGGATGTACCAGGCATTCTGGCTCAGAAGTAATCCTGACAGCTTTCTTCAGGGCGATCCAAGATGGAGGACCAGAGGGTGACTGCATCTCCATTCACTCCAGAACCCAGGATTCAAGAAGGGGAGGCATTGAGAGACTCGGACTAAAATGGAATCACGGGGCGAGACTTCCCAACCAGGTGAAGCTCAGTCGGGGCGGCAGGCCCGGATAGGGGCAGCTTATCAGAGCAGGGCAGGGTAGCTAGAGTCTTCCCCAGGTAACCCTGCTCACACCGGTGGTGGGCTACTCCCACATAGCCAGTTTCTCCAGCTTCTCGGAGCAGGCTGCCCAGTGAGAACCTTTCTGCACAGAACCATCTCGAAGTCCTGGATGCAACACAGCAAGCTCCGGCCAGCAGGCAGGTTCAGTGACAAAGACAGGGCAGCCAGGGCCTTCCCCAAGCATCCCGGGTCCCTCCGGAGGGAGGCGCCTTTCAAGGCTAGCTTCTCGGTGCAGACAGCCCAGTAAGAATATTTCTACACAGAGCCAGCCATAAGTCCCAGAGCCAGCCGAGAGCTCTGACCCACATGCAGCCTCTGGGACCAGGGCAGTGCATACAGAGAATTCTCCAGGCGGCCCTGTCCTCTCCGACTGCAGGCTTTTTCCACCGGGTGATCCAAGATGGCGGACTACAGGATGACTGCATTTCCAGTCACTCCAGAACCCAGGATTCAAGAAGGGGAGGCATTGAGAGACTCAGACTAAAATAGAGCTATGGTTGAGTCTTCCCCACTGGATGAAGCTCAGCCTGGGTGGCAGGCCTGGATAGGGGCAGCTTATCAGAGCAGGGCAGGTCAGCTAGAGTCTTCCCCAGGTGGCCCTACTCACTCCAGCGGTGGGCTCTTCCAACAAGTTCAGCTACTCGGAGCTGACCTCCAGTGAGAGCCTTTCCTCACAGAGCCCGGTGAAAGCCCTGCAACCAGTAGCGGGCTAGGGGCAGCTTTCATCAGGACCAGTGCATTATCAAGTTCCTCCAAGACTTCAGGCTACTGAAGGCTGAGAGGTGATATACTGGAAATCTACAGGGACACTAGAAGCCAATAGAGGAAATCTGCAATATCTCAGAGTCCCATTGACATATGAACAATATGAGAAAACAGGGAAAGATAATGTCCCAAACAAACCTAGATACTATATCAATTAAATCCAATGACAGCATGGCAGAAGAAATGTCAAAAAGGGAGTTCAGAATATACATAATTAAAACAATCAGAGAAGCAAACAAGGAGATGAAAGAGCAAATGCTGGAATTGAAGGAGGAGATGAAAGAGCAAATGCAGGCATTAAATGATCGCACCAATCAACAGTTAAAAGACCAAATACGGGAAGCAAGAGATCATTTCAACAAAGAGTTAGAGATATTAAAAAAAAAAAAAACAAGCAAACAGAAATCCTTGAAATTAAGGAAACAATATACCAAGTTAAAAACTCCATAGAAAGCATAGCCAATAGGGTAGAACACCTGGAAGACAGAACCTCAGACATTGAGGACAAAATATTTAATCTTGAAAACAAAGTTGACCAAACAGAGAAGATGGTAAGAAATCATGAACAGAATCTACAAGAATTATGGGATATCATGAAAAGGTCAAATTTAAGAATTATTGGGATTGAGGAAGGCTTAGAGAAACAAACCAATGAAATGAACAATCTATTCAATGAAATAATATCAGAAAATTTCACAAATCTGAAGAATGAAATGGAAAACCAAGTACAAGAGGCTTATAGGGCTCCAAATATACAAAATTACATCAGACCCACACCAAGGCATATTATAATGAAAATATCTAACATACAATATAAAGACAAAATTTTAAAGGCCGCAAGAGAAAACAATCAAATTACATTCAGGGGAAAACCAATAAGAATAAGAGCAGATTTTTCAATCCTTACCCTAAAAGCTAGAAGGGCCTGGAACAACATTTATCAAGCCCTGAAAGAAAATGGATGCCAACCAAGAATCTTATACGCAGCAAAACTTACTTTCAGATTTGACGACGAAATAAGTAACTTCCATTATAATTAAAAGCTAAAGGAATTTACAAAAAGAAAGCTGGCATTACACAACATCTCAGCAAAATAGTCCATGAGGAAGAGATGAAAAACAATGATGCAAATTAGCAACGGGAGGAACTAGCCTAAAGGAATAGCCAAATAAAGGAGAAACCAAACATGTCAAAAAACAAAAATGACTCAAATGACTGGGAATGCAAATCATATCAGAATAATAACCCTGAATGTTAATGACCTGAATTCATCAATCAAAAGACATAGACTGGCAGACTGGATTAAAAAGAAAAATCTAACAATATGCTGCCTGCAAGAGACTCATCCCATAGAAAGAGATACCCATAGACTAAAGGTGAAAAGATGGGAAAAAACATACCATGCACACGGACACAGCAAAATAGCAGGAGTATTCATCCTCCTTTCAGATATTGTGGACTTCATGCCAAAATTAGTCAGAAAGGATAAAGAGGGACACTACATACTGCTTAAGGGAAGAATAAATTAGCAAGATATAACAATCATAAATATCATTGCCCCGGACATTGGCTCATCCATGTACATCAAACAAATCCTTCTCAATTCCAGAAATCAAATAGACCACAACACAATAATACTAGGCGATTGTAACACACCTCTCTCACAACTGGATAGATCTTCCAAACAAAATTGAATAATGAAACCATAGATCTCATTAAAACAATCAACAATTTAGACTTAATCGACATATATAGAATATACCATCCAACAAAGAACAAATATACTTTCTTCTCAGCCGCTCATGGATCCTTCTCTAAAATAGACCATATTTTATGCAACAAAGGTATTGTTAGCAAATAGAAGTAGAGTAGAGTACCTTATACTCTATCAGATCATAATGGATTGAAATTACAAATAAATGACAGAATAAAAAAAGTAGAAACTTCTCCAATACCTGGAGATTAAATAAAACACTATTATATGATGAATGGATAACAGAATACAGCAGGAAGGAAATAAAAAAAAATTTAGAAGTAAATGAGAACAAAGACACATCATATCAAAATCTCTGGGACACTATTAAAGCAGTACTTAGAGGAAGATTTATTTCATGGGGCGCATTCAACAGAAGAAATAGAAATCAACAAATAAACGACTTAAAACTACAGCTCAAAGCCCTAGAAAAAAAAGAGAAGAAAAACACCAAAAGTAGTAGAAGAGAGGAAATAGTTAAAATCAGTGCCAAAATCGATGAAATTGAAACAAACAAACAAAAAAAAAAAAACAATTGGAAAAATTAACAAAATAAATAGTTGGTACTTTGAAAAAATAAAAAAAAAATTGATAAACCCTTAGCCACACTAACAAAGAGAAAGAGGGAGAAAACTCAAATTACTAAAATTCGGAATGAACAAGGAAATATCACAACAGACAGGAGTAAAATAGAAAATATAATTAGAAGCTATTTTGAAAATCTACAAACAAAACAGAAATCTACTCCAACAAAACAGAAAACTTCAAAGACATTAACAAGTTTCTAGAGACATATGAATTGCCTAAACTGAATGAGAAGGACATACACAACATAAATAAATCAATTTCAAGCAATGAAATAGAAGAGGTCATCAAAAGTCTACCAACAACGAAAAGTCCGGGACCAGATGGGTTCTCAGACGAGTTCTACAAAACCTTTAAAGAAGAGCTCATTCCAATACTCCTCAAAGTATTCCATGAAATTGAAGAGGAGGGAACCCTCCCAAATTCATTCTATGAAGCCAATATCACCCTGATACCTAAACCAGACAGAGACACATCAAGGAAAGAAAATTTCAGACCATTATCCTTAATGAACATCGACGCCAAAATTCTCAACAAAATTTTAGCAAGTCGGATACAAAACATATTAAAAAGATAGTGCACCACGATCAAGTGGGTTTTATCCCAGGGATGCAAGGTTGGATCAACATCCAGAAATCAATAAATGTCATTCACCATATCAACAGACTTAAAGTTAAGAATCACATGATTATTTCAATAGATGCAGAAAAAGCATTCAATAAAACACAACATCCCTTCATGCTCAGAACACTAGAAAAAATTGGGGTAGTGGGAGCATTCCTTAAAATTATAAAGGCCATCTAAGCTAAGCTCATGGTCAATATCATTCTAAATGGTGAAAAACTGAAAGCATTCCCCTTAAAAACTGGAACAAGGCAAGGATGCCCTCTTTAACCGCTTCTATTCAACATTGTCCTTGAGACTCTAGCCAGTGTATTTAGACAAACCAAAGAAATTAAAGGTATACGAATTGGAAAACAAGAACTCAAACTATCCCTGGTTGCTGATGACATGATTATATATTTAGAGGAACCTGGAAATTCCACCAGAAAACATTTAGAACTCATAATTGAATTCAGTAAAGTAGCAGGTTACAAGATCAATGTTCATATATCCAATGCATTTTTATACATAAGTGACGAATCTTCAGAAAGAGAAATTAGGAAAAATACCCCATTCACATTAGCATCAAAAAAAAATAAAATACTTGGGAATCAATCTCACAAAAGAGATGAAAGACCTCTACAATGAGAACTAGAGAACACTAAATAATGAAATTAAAAAAAAAAAAAAACCTTAGAAGATGGAAAGATCTCCCACATTCTTGGATAGGCAGAATTAATATTGTCAAAATGGCCATACTACCTAAAGTGCTATACAGATTCAATGCAATTCCAATTAAAATCCCAATGGTGTACCTTGCAGAAATAGAGCAAGCAACTATGAAATTCATCTGGAAGAATAAAAATCCCAGAATAGCTAAAGCAATCCTCAGTAGAAAGAGCGAAGCAGGAGGTATCACAATACCAGATCTTCAACTCTATCACAAAGCAATAGTAACAAAAACGGCATGGTATTGGTACCAAAATAGACAGGTAGATCAATGGTACAGAATAGAAGACATGGACACAAACCCAAATAAATACAATTTTCTCATACTAGACAAAGGGGCCAAAAATATGCAATGGAGAACAGATAGCCTCTTCAACAAATGGTCCTGGGAAAACTGGAAAACCATATGCAACAGAATGAAATTAAACCCCTATCTCTCACCCTGCACAAAACTCAACTCAAACTGTATCAAGGATCTCGGAATCAGACCAGAGACCCTGCATCTTATAGAAGAAAATGTAGGTCCAAATCTTCAACCTGTTGACTTAGGATCAGACTTCCTTAACAGGACTCCCATAGCACAAGAATTAAAAGCAAGAATCAACAACTAGGATAGATTTAAACTGAAAAGCTTTGTCTCAGCAAAGGAAACTATCAGTAATGTGAAGAGAGAATCTATAGAGTGGGAGAATATCTTTGGCATTTATACTTCAGATAGAGCACTAATTTCCAGAATCTATAAAGAACTCAAAAAACTCTACACCAAGAATACAAATAATCCAATCAACAAATGGGCTAAGGAAATGAACAGAGAACTCACAGAAGAAGATGTAGAAGTAATCATCATATATATGAAAAAAATGCTCAACATCTCTAGTAATAAGAGTAATGCAAATCAAAAGTACCCTAAGATTTCATCTCACCATCATTAGAATGGCAATTATCAAGAACACAAGCAACAATAGGTGTTGGCGAGGATGTGGGGAAAAAGTTACACTTATGCATTGCTGGTGGAGTTGCAAATTAGTGCAGCCACTCTGGAAAGCAAGTATGGAGATTCCTCAGAAATCTTGGAATGGAACCACCATTTGACCCAGCTATCCCACTCCTATACCCAAAGGACTTAAAATCAGCATATTACAGAGATACAGTCACATCAATGTTCACTGCTGCTCAATTCACCTTAGCCAGATTGTGGAGCCAAACTAGATGTCCTTCAATTGATGAATGGATAAAGAAACTGTGGCATATATATATACAATGAAATATTACTCCGCCATGAAGAATGATAAAATTGTGGCAATTGCAGGCAAATGGATGAAATTGGAGAATATCATGCTAAGTGAGATAAGCCAATCTCAAAAAACTACAGGAGGAATGATCTTGCTGATAAGCGGATGAGGACATATAATGGGGGGTGGGAGGTGTTAGCATTAGGGTTAGGGTTAGGTTTAGGGTTAGGGATAAGGAGGGTGCAAGAATGGAGGACGGAAGGACTGTATAGAGGGAAAAGAGGGGTGGGAGGGGTGGGGGAGAAGGGAAAATATAACAGAATGAACCAAACAACATTGCCCTATGTAAATTTATGATGACACAAATGGTATGCCATGACTCCATGTACAAATAGAGAAACAACATGTATCCCATTTGTTTACAATAAAAAAAAGAAAAGGAAAAAAAAAGTAATCCTGACATTTTTTTCTTATTCCAGAAATTTAAATCCAGGACAAGTGACACATCATTATAGAGAAATTATCCTATCCATGAGATTCCTCAAGGCCACCTTCATGTCTCTGTTCCTCAGGCTGTAGATAAATGGGTTCAGAATTTGAGGCACATCAGAGTACATCACTGAAGCCACTGCAGTCTTCCTGGATGAATCAGTCATGGCAGAGCTAATGTACACACCTGCACCTGTGCCATAGAACAAACAGACAACAGATAGGTGAGACCCACAGGTGGAAAAGGGTTTTTGCTTTCCTCCTGATGAGGGGATTCTCAAGACAGAGGACACAATGTGAATGTAAGAGAAATGATCCCAGAGAGAGGAACACCAGCAAATACACACACTGCAATAAGTATTATGAGGTTATCAGTGAAGGTGTTAGAACAAGAGAGCTTGATAATGTGAGCAAATTCACAGAAGAATTGGGGGACTTCTGGGTCTCTGCAGAAGGACAGTCACAGCAACTGTGTACCTCAGGGGGTGACAAATGGCCACATAGCGGTCATAGGCCATCACTGCAAGCAGAAAATATTCCCAGTATGAAGAAAGCATGACAAAGGCAACCTAGGTGAGGCAGCCTGTGTAGTTGATGTTCTGATTCCCTGTTAGGATGTTCAGCAGCATCTTGGCGATGGTGATCATGCTTATACAGATGTCATTGAAAGAAAGATTGCAGAGGAAGAAATACATGGGGGTGTGGAGGTGGGAGTCAGAGTAGATGGCCAGGATGATGAGCAGGTTTCCCAGGATGGTGACCAGGCACATGGAGAGGAAGAGCCTGAAGATGAGGGACTGCAGTGATGGGTCCTCTGTCAGTCCCAGGAGAAGGAATTCTGAGATACCTGTTTGGTTTGTGGGATCCATATTGTTGGTGAATACTATGGGGAAGATGGGGTACGAATTGGATGAAATAAATGGTTTCTCAAGCAGTAGAACTTTATAATCACGACAGTTCTTGGTACCACTATAGACTTAAATTATGATGATGATAACCTCTGAGTATGGGAACTGCAAGAGTATTCTGACAATCAATCTAGAAGAATTTGATAACTCTAAACTTTACAACCTTGTGCTTTACAAAAAGAAGGAAAAACAACAACAACAACAAAGAAAAAAACACCAAATCTCTGTCTCATGCGATTTGCACTAAAGTGAGTGTTATAATGCATCCCTGGCTTACTGTCTCCATTCCTCTTTACATCTTCTGCTAACCACAACTCCTTTTCATGGACACTTTCTCACACATACTCAGTGATGAGATTACAACAATTCCTTTAGAATTGTTCCATGCCTTGTACAGAAACAAGGCATATCCATATTCTAGAGCTTCGCTCTCTAATAATGTATGCTCATCATCATGAGAAGCATCATCAATCTCCAGATGAGGTAGTTCACGGACCTGTCAGCCTCATGGACCCATGAGGACTTGTCGTGGACATAATATGCACAGCTGGAGTTTGGCAGAGACAGATTTGTCTGACTGCTGGGTTGGCTGTCATGCTCAGTCTCTGGGAATGCCTCTGGATAGTTCAGAACTCTCATTGATAAACAACCTCTCATGTTTCATCCTTTCCTTTTATTACTGAAATAGTTTCTTACTGAACAAATCCCCAAGTTTTCCTTAGCTCTCAATGTATGTTCCCTTCTATGCATTAAGTTAATGGTAGCTGGTGATAAGCCCGCAGCCAGGTATTCATGAGCAAGCACTAGTAAGTATTGATTTTAAACCTGAAGTGTAGTAAGAATGTCCCTGGAAACCCAAGCAATCTGCCTTAGAAGTTAATTCTGCAAGAAACTCAGTAACTCTTTATGAGGCATTCTTCGTCTCATACTAAGAAAATTTCTTCCCTCAGCATGGTAAGTAGCATATCATTAAATCAAATAGTGAGCAAAAGGAAAAAAAAAAACAAGTGACAAAAAAAAATGCATGGATTCCTTCAAAAACACACGGGAAAGTAGTAATTTTTTTATCTTCACATAAGAAAAACAGGCTTAGATTATCTGATTTTCCAACAGGGATGTCCCTTAAGAGAACAGACTTCCCTTTTATAGGAAAGATGAAGCTGTGATGTCAATGGCGATCATTTGGTACAATATGAGACTAGCAGCTGGTATGGTGGCACTTGCCTCTGATTGTAGCAACTTGGGAGACTGAGGCAGAAGGATAGCAATTTCAAGGCCAGCCTGGGCATATTAGTGAGTACCTGTCTCAAAATAAAAAATGGATGGTAGGGTTTGTAGTTTGGTGACAGAACACTTGTCTAACAGATGTCATGCCCTGGATTCAATCTCCAGTATATGTAACCATCTATCTATATATATGTGTATGCATAGGGCACATATAGATGTATATGCATGCATATATATGCAAGTATGAATTTATTTCAGTGCCCTGCATTAGCGTTATGAAGGCAAACCATGTTCAACTAGATGAGAAGCCTGGGTGTTTTGTATTATTGAGCTGTCTGGTTGATGTTTTCATTAGCTACAGTGTAGTATGACTTTCATAGTCTACATGTTCCAACCAACACTTTGCATACACTAAATATGTACAATTGCTGTTTGCACAGATGTATCTCAATAAAGGTACAGGGAAGCATCATTGAACAGTTTGAATGAAGAGAAATTAATGGAGCCAAGCAACCCACAAAGTGCTGGGCAGGTGAGGCTCACACTCACCCTTCCCATTATGTGTGTGAGTGTGTGCCTTACAGGTAAAAGATCCCACAATACTCTTCATCCCATACGAGGACATTGGTTGGGACACTTGGGTGTAGAAGAAAGAAAGAGAGCATCTCTAGCTCAACAAATTCAGATTTCAGAGAATAGTTTGTGTGCTGAAATGATTTTTAAGAATCTTGATTTTGCATAAAAGTAAGAAAGGAAGAAGCATCCATGATACAAGTATTTATTTGCCCTGGTCGCAGATTGACATATAGAGCAATGAAAAGAAAATAATAATACTTCAATCAAACACTTGGTTCACGAAACCATGAATTTCCAAAGTAGGACAAACTTATTTACATAAATTCTATAACATGCAAAAATTAAAAATTTTCATAACCTATAAAAGTACATAAGTATTCATCATATTTAAAGTATGATGAATGATTTAAAGTATAATGAATCAAGAATGGATTGCACTCATTACTCAGCAGTCAATGCACATTTCATCCTTGCTTTTTGTATTTTTATTGCAGCAAATCAGTAAATGATATAGGCATCACTGAATTCCCTTGATTTCTGTACTTGCTTTCACTTCATTTGTTTCTTTCCCTATGGAAACAATCACATAATCTTTATAGATACTATTCTCCAAGAATTTTCATTAAGTCTGGTATTATTCTTCCAGAAGATAGCAGTTGCTTCATGTTGCATTTTTGAAACTTTATGTAAACAGAATCCTACTCTACACTGCATTTACAAGTGGCATTCTTAAGTACTTTATTCATTTTTTCATATTTTTATTGCTGCATTGTAATTACACTTACCATTAGGATTCTTTGTACTGTATTTGTACATGCTGAGGCACTTTATTTATTGATTGATTGATTGATTTATGCAGTTTTTCCTATATCATAAATTCCACTGTTAGGAGGTGATTAATTTCCTGCAGCTGTCCAGAGAGAGCAGGTGCCCACTATTATGAAAGATGATTGAAAATTGTCAAAAATTTGAAAAGAATGTGTCAGGAGGTGGAGTCGGGCAGCAGAGTCACGGGGACCTGCTTCTCCTCATCCTCTTCCTGCACTTCCCTCACTGCTTCCCTGGGAGGAAACTGGAGCAGAGCCCCTGACCTGTGTCCAAAGCCTTAACCAAGGGACTTTGAGCTCCCAGGATGGCTTCCCTGGGAATCACCCAGGATCTCACTTGGATGTGGAGAGAGAAATGTGTCTCAGGGTGGAAGACACACTCTGAGTCTATGGGCTCCAGCTCAGGAAGGACCATCTCTGGTTGAAGGCACAGCTGCTGCTTCCTGGTTTCCTGGGCTTCTGAGTGAGGTTCTCATTAGCTGACACGTTCAGTCTCTGTGTCCCTCAGGGCTCAATACCCACAGTTCCTCATTATACCAGAAATGTTTCTGTCTTTCTCATCCCAGGAGTGCATGTCCATAAAGACCAAATCTGTAGAAGAGAGGTAATCAGGGTTGCTGGTCTCCTGATCCATGAGGCCAGCCCTACATAACGTAGGACACTCCAATGATTGTGCTCACCTCCATTTATGCACCTAGTACATAAAACACATTGAACTTACATAAAAATACCTACCTTCCAATTTATGTGTTTCTACCCACTTTATCATATCGGGAAACAGGATTAATTAAATTATATTTTAATAATGTTATTTGTTCTAATTAGTTATATATCACAGTAGAATGTATTTTGACACATCATGCATAAATGGAATATAACTTCTCTTTCTTCTGGTTTTATATGCTGTATAGTTATACTGGTTGTGTAATCATATATGTGAATAGGGTAATAATGTCCTATTAATTCTACTATCCTCTTATCCCCATATCCCCATCTCTCCCTTCACTTCACTCTGTCGAATCCAAAGTATCTCTATTCTTCCCTAGCCACCTACTCCTTACTGTGAATTAGCATCTGCATATCAAAGAAAATATTTAATTTTTGGTTATTTGGGTTTGACTTATTTTGCTTATCATAATATTCTCCAACTCCATTCATTTACCTGCAAATACCATCATTTCACTTTTCTTTAAGGCTGAGCATTATTCTGTTGTGTATATATACCACATTTTCTTTATCCATCCATCTGTTGAAGGGCATCTATGTTGGTTTCATTGCTGAACTATTGTGAATTGTGCTCCTAGAAACATTGATGTGGCTGTGTTACTGTAGTGTGTTGATTTTAAGTCCTTTGTGTATAAACCAAGGAGTGGGATAACTGGGTCAAAGGGTGATTCCATTCCAAGTTTTCTGAGGAATCTCCATCCTGCTTTCCATAGTGGTTGTACCAATTTGCAACCCACAAGAACCATTTTCCCCACATCCTCACTAAAATTTATTGTTGCTTGTAATCTTCATCATTATCATCCTGACTGGAGTGAGATGAAATCTCAGGGTAGTTTTGATTTGCATTTCTCTAATTGCTAGAGGTTGAATATTTTTCATATATTTGTTGATTAATTCTCTTCTTCAGTGAAGTGTCTTTTCATATCCTTAGCCCATTTGTTGAGTGGGTTATTGTGTGTGTGTGTGTGTGTGTGTGTGTGTGTGTGTGTGTCAAGTTTTTTGAGTTCTCTATATATCCCGGAGATTAATGCTCTGAGGTACATGTCAAGATTTTCTCCCACTCTGTAGGCCCCCACTTCATGTTATTGATTGTTTCTTTTGCTGAGAAGAAGTTTTTTGGTTTGAGTTCATCTCCTTTATTGATTCTTGATTTTACTTCTTGTGCTTTAAGGGCCTTGTTAAAAAAGTCATGTGCTGATATGGTGAAGATTTGGGCCCACTTTTTCTTCTAGTGAACTTGGGGTGTTTGGTCTAATTACTAGGTCCTTAATACACTTGGAGCTGACTTTTGTTCAGGGTTAGAGATAGGGGTTTAATTTAATTTTGCTACTTATGTATTTCCAGTTTTCCCAGCACCATTTGTTGAACAGGCTATCTTTTCTCCAATGTATATTTTTGGTGGCTTTGTCTAGTAATACCTGACTGTATTTTTGTGTGTTTTTCTCTGTGTCTGCTATTCTGTACCACTGGTCTATGTGACTGTTTTTATGCCAATACCATGCTGTTTTTATTACTGTAGGTATGTAATATAGTTGGAGTTTTGGGGTTGTGATGACCTCTGCTTCACTTTTTTTTTGCTAAGGATTGCTTCAGCTATTCTGAGTCTCTTATTTTTCCAAATGAATTTCGTGATTGCTTTTTCTATTTCTATAATATTTTCATTGGGATTTTAATAGGGATTACATTAAATCTGTATAACACTTTTGGTGTAATGACCATTTCGACAATGTTAACTCTTCCTATCCAAGAGCATGTGAGATTTTTCCATCTTCTAAAGTCTTCTTCAATTTCTTTCTTTAGTGTTCTGTAGTTTTCATTGTAGAGTTCTTTCACTTCTTTTGTTAGACTGATTCCCAAGTATTTCATTATTTTTGAGGCTATTGTGAATGGGGTAATTTTCCTAATTTCTCTTGCAGTGGATTCATCATTTATGTATAGAAATGCATTTGATTTATGGATATTGATTTTTTTATCCTGCTGTTTTGCTGAATTCATTTATTATTTGTAGAACTTTTCTGGTGGAATTCTTGCTTTTTCTAAATATTAAATCATATCATTAGCAAATAGTGATAGTTTGAGCTCTTCTTTTCCTACTTATATCCCTTTAATTCATTCTTCTATCTAATTGCTCTGGCTAATGTTTCAAGGATGGTGTTCAATAAAGGTGTTGAAAGAGGGCATTCTTGTCTTGGTTCTAGTTCTTAGAGGGAATGCTTTCTATTTTTCTCCATTTATAATGATGTTGGCCTTGGGTTGAGCAAATATCACTTTTATAATGTTGAGGTATATTGCTACTATCCCTAGTTATTCTACCGTTTTGTGCAAGAAAGGGTGCTGTATTCTGTCCAATGTTTTTCTGCATCTATTGAGATGATCATATGATTCTTGTCTTTAAGTCTACTGATGTGATACATCGTGTTTTTTATTTCCTATGTTGACTAACCTTGCATACCCAGGCTGAACCCCACTAGATCATTTTGCTCTGTTATTGTAATATCATTTTTAATATGGAAATTTTATTACAAGTAAAGGGGAAAGTGTGTATACTGCTTGGGTCTCTGAGCATAGCCCAATGGTGCTGCCCAAGTACGTGATTTCCTTCTAGTACAGTGGACAGTATGAATAGTTTTTGACAAACCTGGGCTTAAATTTTGGTTCTGTCTATTTGTTACTATGAGCCCCTGAAAAGTATCTGACTTCTTTAAATACTCTGATGGGCACATGGGATGTTTCTAACTCTTTTCTTTTGTACATCTTATGTGTATCTTTTGATGAACATCAGCATTTATTTCTGTTAGGTGTCTAGTCATATCTATATTTAGATTTTTTTTGCCAGTTGTCCAAAATGGTTGTTCCAAGTTATGGAATCTTCACTGTAAGGCATTAGTGTACCCTAATGAAATACATAAAAATTAAAAAGAAGAAGGAATAAGGAAGCATAAGTGTCTGAGCAAACAACTCTGTCTATGTAGTTAGATGTGCAGATACTTTGCTTAATGCTGCCTATCCTATTAGGTGGCTTTGCATATCTCTTAAAACAATGGGGTGTATAAATTCTCTGACTTCTAAAGGATATTTTGAGAAAAACTTTTAAATACATATTCAAACCCACACATTGTGTGGTGTTCATTATAGATCATCCAAGCATAACAAAATTATAGAAAACAAAAACGAGGGGCTGGTCACCCCATTCAACATTATCAAATTCCCATCTTCACAGTCCTGACTTTAGATACTGTCATTGCAGCAAATGATACTCAAGCACCTGAAGTCTAGTTTGTTGTGTGATCTTATTTCTTTCCATTTCCCTGCTTAATCAGGACACTAATGTGATAAGTATAATTACCCTGTGATTTTCATTGTATTAGGGCTTATTCCTCTACAAACAATTGCTTCTTCTAATGTAAAAAGCTATATCTAATAAATATAATTATACTGTGCATATAATTTTATTATCATTCTATGTATTAGAGATTTAGCTCATGTTCAGCTTCATTTCTATTTAATTAATTTTAATTACCACAGTGATGAGCTGTATTATTATAGCATAATTCATTTCTCCATTTTTATTTGAATAATATGATGGTGTTATCCTTCCTCCATTTGTGTACAAATGAATCTGTTGTGACGTGAAGTCCAGCATTGGGCAACATTCCCTGATCCTGCCTCCGAGAAGGGAAGGAGGAGAATGGGGAGTGTGAGTGCTCCTTCTGCATATGTGCTGCTTGTGGAGGACGCAGGACTTGAAGCTTGACTTACAATGTGCACATTTGTAATTCTGGAATAGGGTGAATGGTAATATTTGGAAAATTATTATTATGATTTTGGTACTGGGATTGAACCCAGGGGTGCTTAACCAGGGAGTCACATTCCAAGCCTTTTTTGTATTCTTATTTAGAGACTGGGCATCCTTGAGTTGCTCAAGGCATCGCTAGGTTGCTGAGGCTGGCTGAGAACATGCAATCCTCCTTCCTCAACCTTCCAAGCCATTAGGATTATTGGCATGCACCATCATGCCCAGCTGGAAAATTATTATCACACTCTTCCTGCTGTTCTCACAACTTAAAATATTTTGTAGTTTTATAAAGGAAGACAGGTGTGTGAGGGATGTCATGTCCTGGGTCTACACTTCCTCCCCAGGATCCTAAGTCAGCTACCAGCGATGACACCAAGCTCACCTGGATGAAGATCTGGTGGAGATAACAGAAAGTGAGGTGGATCTCAGTGATGTGTCTCTCTTCCGCCTCCACAAGGTGCAAGGCAATGTGTTGCCTCCGCGGCAACAATTGCATGGGTATTTATCAGAGGTGGACTGAAAATAAACTACTTTTCCTATATTCACTAATTTATAGAGGAAGAGAGACTTTGAGAGAAAGATAGGCTTTGCTTATAGAGAAAGTTTTAGAGAAAGAGAGGCTTGCTACGCTTATCAGAGATCTATTTCTTTTTAGAGTTTTGCTGCTTCTTCTTAGAGGTGCAACCTGCATCCTGTGAACTAGTTGCTATCTATCTGTGATCTATGACCTAGAGGTGTGTTCTCAGTTTTCTGCTCTAAGATCTACCTTCTGATGCTGCCTACTTCTCTCTGCTACCTGCTTCTCCTAGCTGCTTCTTCTTACTGCTGCTTCTGTTTACTGCTGCTACTTCTCTCTACTAGCTGCTGGTTTTCTCTTCTAGGTGCTGCTTTTTGCCTTCTGCCTACTGCCCGCTGATATTCCCTCCAGGAGGCGGAGGGCAGGTCCATGCCAGTTGAGATCAGGCGAGGAGCCAGCTGCCCTATCATGGCAAAGGTTAAAAGGAGCAGGTCCCAGCAGGAGCACTCAGGAACACCTGTGCACGAATTGTGTGCATGGACTTAATTGAATATGGCAAATGACAAAACACCTGGGTGTGCTTATATTAATCAACCTCCTCATTGCTGTTGTGATCAAAACAACCTCCGGCTGGCCACCAGGCACCATCCTGGTGCAGCCCACAAGGCACAGCCCCCAATAGGAATGACGGATGGTGTTGTCACACACATCCTGTTTGCAACAAGAGGATTTGTACTCAAGAGGAAAATGGTGGCTGCCACCATGCACACAGAGCGGAAGGCCAGCTGCAGGACAGCTGCACTGAGAGGGTTTTCAAAGCTCCCTGAGAACACAGCTCAGTGATGACGAACAGGCAAGAGAAGCTCCGGGGGCTTGGGGTTCACCATCTTCTGCATGAGTTCTACTGACAACTTCCATGGGATGGAATGGTGGGGGACTCCTGACTCATTTCCAAAGCAGTGTCTAGGAGACTCGAGTTACTGGACAGGCATCATTGTGGAAAGAAGCTGGTCACCTTCCCTTGGTGTTGGATGAACACAGGGGATCATCCTATTAAGGGTAGAGGGATCAAGGGGACACTGAGCTCTGTGACAAAGTCGGCCTCTGAAGGACCGTCAGCTATTGTTTCCTGACTGGCCACAGAATGTGTCCAGTTCCTTGGGGGCTCAGGCTCCAACACCCTTCATTAGCAAACATTAAACTTGCTGTTTGACCCTAAGGCAGTTGTAAGTCCTTAGGGACCAAGTCTCTAGAGAAACCAGTCGGGAGGCCCAGGCCCTTACTCTGCAGAGCCAAGTTGTACATCCTCTGTCCCCGTCCCTGCTTCCCCACGCTTCACCTAACTTGCACACATGCATGAGCCACCCTTCTCTACCTGGGATACAGCCTTCCTTTAAGTACAGCAGTGGCAGTTCTCGAGTCTGATTCTAGCATTATATTTGAATCATAGGTTTGTTTTTGTTGTGGGTAAATGAAATATTTTTTAATATAACTAATACAATCCCAAAATGCATTTAGAGCAGTTTTACTCTGAAAGTCACTGAATGTTGCATGAATCTTAATCTTTATTCTATGTGTTTAGCTCATTAGATTCTCATTTGTGATTTACAATTAGTTATGATAGATCAATAGAGACATATTCTTCAATCCATTTTAAGAGTTTCATGATTGCTGTTTCAAATATCACCAAAGTTCCAGGGTACATTTTTTTACCATGTGAGAGAATCATGGGTTCAAATTATGATTAATTAAAAACAGTGCTTTGAGAGATTGTCTCACTGGCAAACAGTGGTGTGCTGGTTTATTGATCCTCCCAGGAGTCACAGTGAGAGATCAACCACAATGAATAGTGGAGACAGTGTCTGTGTTAGTGACTGATTACAGACATTTTATCACTAGTGAATTGAATATTTTCACATGTTCATCAATATCATTCACTCAATCTTAACTCTTTCTCATGAACTTGTTTTCTTAAATCCATCAAAATTTTATATATTATTTCATACCCATGAATCAAGGTTGCATTGCGGTGTTGTACTATAGTGCTTTGCCTCAATTAATTTGAAGCATGTGAAATAATAAATATGAAAAGGCATGGATGAGTGTAGACAATTACAAATAATCATAAAAAAAGTGAATATATGAATAGGGTACCTTGGGGACTGTAAAAAAAAAATCTTCATTCCTACGAGGAATGTACTTTAACTGACCTGTGAGGTACCATCTCTAAGACAGATGATATTAGTGCAAGGATAGACAGGACAGTTCTAGGGTTTAGAAAGGTGCAGAAAACATGAACCCATAAGTGAGCTACTTATTTATTTCCAAATTGGCATTACAGTAAATGGATAGTTTGATTAAAATGGTGCAAAGTACTGAAAATGATTCTGTTTCCATTCTTACATCACAGGCAAAAACAAATCTCATGTGGAACCAGCCTAGACTGGGAAAGGCAAGGTTATAACAGTTCTACTGAGGCAAAGTTGAGGTTTCAGGGTCAAAAACTATTAAGGACTCTGATGATAGGGAGTCATTAAAAAATATGAAAAGTCAAATATTTGAGAGCAGCTTTAAAATACCACAAAACACATGAAAAAAGCAGAAACGTGAATGAAGAATTAATTTACAAATTGTACAAAAAAGACTGATATTATGATTATGTAAAGAGCTACTAGATGTTAGGAAATATGAAATATTTTGAACACACATATTTCAGTCGGGAGAAAATAAATGATGAATATTATGTGAAATGACTCTGAAGCTTGTAAGAGAGTTGTAAAGTAAGTAAATGATGCTTCACAACCTTAGATGGTCAGGTAAGTGAAACATGTGAGGATGATGTGGGACACCAGGAACATGCCACTGGGAAGGGACAATGGAGAGGTCCCTTAGGAAATAACTCTCTGGAGCTTCCCAAAGGTAGAAAGTTACCCTGCTATAGCCAGTGATTCCAACCCACATGTGTGATTAAATTTCACTTCTTTCCAAAGACACAGAGAATATTCAGAAAAATATTCAATGTAAACATCAGATAAAGATACTGATATGTCATCAATATCACAAATGCTTATTTTCAGTGCTGCAAAACAAATTTATATTATGGAGTTTGAAACTGAATAAATAATTGCTTAACAAAACAGAACAGATCTGAAGTCTGACATGGGGATTACAGTAACACATGGAATTACCCTAGAAAATTCAAAAAATTTCCAAAAATGTATAGAAAATACACTTATGGAATATATAACCCTACAGAGTGATAAAAATACACCACAGTCCTGTAAAATGGCAGTTTTCGAGGGCAATAATGATCAAAAACTGGGTACATCAATGAGATTTCTATCTCCATGATTACTACACCTTCTCCATTTCTCCTGTCTTCTCTAATTCCTTCTCTCACAGGAAGATTGTAATTACACTGAATTCCCACCCATACATCCAAGAAAAGATCCTCATTTCTCCAATGATTAATATTCATGCATTTATAGAATAAGCTCATCATAAGTTCTTGGGAAAAATTCTGGACATATTTTGAGGCCACTATTTAGACAACTACAGAGATGCAGTCTGGTAGATTCATGAAAAAGCTATGTGTCTATTTGATAATAGACAAATAGGAAGTACAGAGTCTTCTGTATTCAGCATCAAGTTTAGGAACAATACCTGAATTTGTTGCTACCACCTGGTGTCTTGGAAGGCAAGTAGTCCTAACAGGAGGCCACCTGTGGACATATAGGAGGAGGATATATACAACCCCTACTCTGCACTGTATATTTCCTATCTTAGAAATCCTTGTAAGAAAAGGTAACACTCTTTGTAGTTAGATCACATTAGTGATAGACTGTACATATTATAGTAGGACTGAATGACAGCTTCATCGATAAGTATCAACTCGCTTCTGATCATGTCAAAAGACAGATATTATCTAATTATGTGAAGTTTATAGGCAGGAATCTGAATGTGGTGGACACTGTTTTGCTCTCAGAGGAATGTGATTTTAAAAGAAGTGGTTTTTGTATTTACTTCTGAAGCTTTGCAAGTCCATCAGTTAGATTACCATAAAAATGAAATTCTCGTGACTTCAATCAAGCAGTTAGATGGAAACAATTAGCTAATATCACTATAGATCTGATTAAATATTTTCCTGGCCCTTTCACCTATCACCAACTTTTCTAAGTGTGTACAGGAAGAAAATTTCCTAAAACCTATAGGTTCTACTTCTGTGAATCTCCAGGAAGGAACTTGTGTTTTAGCAATGGAAATCATGGGTCCAAACAAAAGACCCACACAAAACCCAAAATCGAATTTCAAGTCACCTTAAAATGTACCTTGTCAATACATTGTTTCAAAATTTTAGATGAAGCTTGGGCCAGAGTATCAGGCATTCATGGCTCCCTAGGAATCCTGTCACTTCATCTTACACTAGAAACCTAAATACAAAGCAAATGACTACTCATAAAAGAGAAGCTATCCTACTAATTAGCATCCTCACTGCTTCCTTCATGTCCCTGTTCCTCAGACTGTAGATGAAGGGATTCAGCATTGGAGGGACCACAGTGTACATCACTGAGGCCACTGCAGTCTTCCCTGGGGAGTCAGTTACTGCAGAGCTAATGTACACCCCAAAAGCTGTCCCATAGAACAAGGAGACAACAGACAGGTGAGACCCACAGGTGGAAAAGGCTTTATGCTTCCCTTCTGATGATGGTATTGTCAAGATAGAGGACACAATGTGAATATAAGAGAAAATGATTCCAGAAAGAGGAAGACCAGCAAATATGCAAGTTTCAACATATATCAAGATGTTATCAATGAGAGTATCAGAACAGGCCAGTTTGATGATCTGAGGTAGTTCACAGAAGAAGTTGGGAATCTCCAGAGCTGTGCAGAAGGACAGCCTCAGTATAATCAGAGTGTCAAACAGGGCATCAACAGTGCTTATGGACAGATATGTCAGGAGCAGAAGGACACAGAGGCAGAGCTTCATGATGGTTGTATAACTCAGGGGGTAACAAATGGACACATAGCGGTCATAGGCCATAACTGCAAGGAGAAAATTTTCCAAGACAGCAAAAATTATGACAAAGCAGACCTGGGAGAGGGAGCCTGTGTAAGTGATGCTCTGGTCCTGTGTTTGGATATTTAGCAGCATCTTTGGTATGGTGCTTGTAATGAAGCAGATGTCATTCAAGGAGAGACTGCAGAGGAAGAAGTACATGGGTGTGTGGAGGTGGGAGTCAGAGCTGACAGCCAGGATGATGAGCAGGATTCCCAGGATGGTGACCATGTACATGAACAGGAACAGGCTGAAGATGAGAGACTGTAGTGTTGGATCCCCTGTCAGTCCCAAAAGAAGAAATTCTTTTCGGTTTCTTATTTCCATGGTGTTAAATATTCTGATGGAAATGTTGGGGATCAAAAGATAATAAAATGTTTGGATATTGCAGCCTCGTTTGCATTAATGATAGAAATGAAGAGAAACTCTGGGTGATGGACCAGCAGTCTGAGCTTCAGCAAGCCCTCCAAATGACCCTTATGTATGCTGAGTGTTGAGAACCTGTTCATTATACACCAAACCTTTTCTGTGGCTGTAGTAGAATTCAGTGAATGTTCAGACTTTTCTCTGTTACTTTCTTCCACAGTTCTTCACTTACACCGATTTTGCCTCTACTCTCTTTAAATAAAATATTTTTCATGTGCTATGTTTCATTTGCTATTCTGAGTGCTTAGATAGAAACAAGCTCAAAGACATGCTATTCAGTCAGAATCATCCTCTGCCTTTAAAAATGTCATGAAGGCCGTTTTGAAATCCTTGTCTAATGCAATGGTTGCTTAACCTTAGTTTGCTTCAGAACCACCAGAAAGTCTTTTCAAATTGCAGATGTGTTAGTTCCTATGATCACTTCCATTTACTCCTGAGGACACCTAGGTAAGGTGAGGTGATGTCATGGATGTGAGGTCTGCAGTGAGTGCTTTCTCCAGACTCGGTTTGACCTCCGATTTTCTGTGTGCTGAGTTCACTCTGGACCAAGCTCTCTCAATACATCTGGATAGTACAGAACTAGCACTGTTAAATGACCACTCAGATCTCATAATACACCTTTGTAATAGTAATATTTTCTTTCTGACCAAAGCTTCTCGTCTTTCTCGGGCTTTCGAAGTGTGTCCCTCTCAGCCAGCTGCAGTGCCAGCTGCTTGTGATCCACGCTATGTGGCAGGCTAGGGCAGGAGGCCTGCAGATTGGAAGTCAGCATGACCAGCACAGCAAGACCCAGTGTCAAACACTCATGTTTCTTAAATATATTTTAAAAATGCCTTTACCCTACTCATTAAATTCCTTTAGCAGATGGACTGCATCCATTATGGTGGACCTGAGACAACTCCAAAGTCCTTCCTCCATGGTTGAAGATGAACAGACCTGGCTATGGAGGTTAAATCCTCCTGTAGAGCAGTGGATTCTGAGGGAAACTTGAAACTCTGTATGTGATGTTCTCTCTCATCCTCAGGAGTTCTTCCCTTAAGATGGCAGGTGGCATTATTGATTTTTCAAGAAAAAAAAGTTTGGCTAAATAAGAGGAAAACAATGAAATGTGTAGACATCTATGAAAATAGAAACCTTTTCTTCATCTTCAAAAAATGTGAACTTAGAAGAAACACACACAAGACTCTCAGGGTCCTGCTGGAAGTGTCCCTGTAGTACAGTGGCCTTTGTCACAGGGAGAGACAGAAGATGCTGTGACAGAATTTACCTCTTGGTGGGATATTGGTATCAAGCTCTCTTAATTTGATCCATATTCCACCACATGCTTTGAAATTGGAACAAATATTCAATTCAAGATAAGCCTGAATGTTGTGTTTCTATAGTTACAGCTACATGATTGATGTTTCAACTAACAAGATTGGGGTTTTCATTTGGTAATGTATACATACATAGATCCCACCAGCAGATTGAACACTTTGAATCTGTATGGGTTTTATTGAATTACACTTCAAGGAACCTGGAACAAACTTGGGGGATGTTTCATGTTGAGAAATGTATAAAAAAAAGACACTGGTTACAGTGCTGGCCTGTGGGACCCTAATAATTTTCTCTTGTTTTACTCTCATGGATTATCACAGGTAGCACTATTTATTCCTTGATAGGAAAGGATGTGTCAGGGCAATTGAGGAAAGACAAAAGAAAGAGAACCTTCCGAGTGTGATGAATGCAAATACCTGGGTAGGGATTCTTTTGCTGAAATGACAACTGGTAATGATGGTCTCATAGAAAAATATGAAGGAAACTTCAATTTTTTTGTGAGGCATATTTTGAAACATCAGAATAATAGAACTCTATTAAAAATGAATTCAATAGATATATTACACATGCAAAACTTTAAATATGGGACCTTATTTACCTAGCTGGATTCAAGAAGACCGTTTTCAACATCTCAGCTGGATATTGAAGACAGAAGGTGCATCTTTGGGAATTGCAGGCAGACGTCATGAGTCAGTAGATCCTACTCAGGAAGGCTTGTCTCTGGGAGGAGGCGAGGGCAGTTTCCTGGCTGGGGCAGGGCTGCTGAGTGAGGTGGTCCCAGGCTGACTCTTGCAGTCTCTGTGTCCCTAGGGCTCAATATCCAGAGCTCCTCATTAGACCAGCTTTGTACTGACATTTGAATCCCAAGAAGGCACGTCCTTGAAGACCATCTCTGCAGAAGTGAGGGATTCATGGTGGCTGATTCCTGACCCCTGAGGCACGTTTACATCACTTTTTCTGCCCATTTGCTTTGCCTGAGACTTGCTCACTAATTATGACACTTCTGGTAAATTTCAGTGCTCTTTACAAGTTCTAAACGAAGCTGTCACTTTTTATCTAAAGATATTAGGATGATTGCTTCAATTTTAAACATGAAGGTATGTCCTGTATACCCGGACATAAATAATACACTTTCAAATATTATCTGAAGTACTGTGATAGTTAGCTTTCTGTTCCTGGACACATACCTGAGAGGTTTATTTTGTCTGATGTTTTCACAGGTGTTTTATGCTGACTTGGCCTGTTGCTTTCAGCCAGTGACAATGGTACATCATGGAGAGAGAGCATAGCAGAGGTTCACTCATGTCAGCCAGAACATGAAATGAGGGAAAGGGAAGGAATTGAATCTTAATGCTCCCTTCAAGGGCAGGTGCCCTGTGACCAGCTTCCTTCCACTGTGTTGATTACTACACCATCCTCATCACTATAATGAAACTTGATGGGGTTGTTCCCATGATGAGAAAGGGACAGACCAAATCAGCCAATGTCATAATACATAACTCAAAATATGGTGTTTAAAAATGAATAAATAATTGCTAAATATAATGTTCTCAGGAACAAGATGAGAGTAACAGTAGACATGGAATTCATTTGAACTTTATAAAGGTCAAAGAGAAGTACATTTACATAATAAATTATACCAGGAGATCTATAGGGTGACAAAATGCACTGTGAAAATGTCAGTATAGAGAGCAATAGTGATTAATTCCAGCAATTGAGTCCTGGATGCATCTATGCAATTCCATGGTGACCATGCCTCCCCTTTGCTCATGTTCTCTCCACTCTGTCTTAATGCCCATCTAGATAATACAGGAGAAACTTCTCAGGAAATCTTTTCTCAAACAAGTAATGTTCACCCCATTATCATATAAGGTAATGATGAATTACTAGGACAGAATCTGAACATATTTTCAGGGTCAAAATTGAGTTGACTGCAAAGATGCAGTATGGTTGGTCAATAGCAATGTTACTCATTCATTGATCCAAGGAAGAGCACACGGTTTGCTATTTCTAGAATCAGGTTCATGTGCAACACCTGAATTTCCTGCTTCCAGTTGTTGACCTGAAAGTGTAGTAAGCCTAGGAAAAGACCAACTCATGGAGGAGTGATGGAAGTCGTACATTCTTCAGGTACATTCCGTTCCTCAGAAGTCTCTGTAGGGAAAGATAACTTTCTTTATCATCAGAGCATACTAATCTTAGACTACCCTTTTTTGATCAGGACTGAAGGAACCTCCATTGGTAGGTTTCAACTATTTCACGAGGATCTCAAGTTATTGAGTTCATCTAAGTACGCTGAGATTGTAGAAGATGATAATCAACGTGCTATTTTTGCCTTAGAAAGTAACAATTGAAGAGGTCTCAGAACTGTTTTGCAGGCTGGGAATGGCCACCCCTTTGCTTCACAATAGGACTAAAACTAGAAGTTAATGCAAACAACCTCAAGCAGATGATCACACAGTGCTTCTTCTCTAGATGGGACCACAGCTCTGCTTCAGTATTTTCCTGGTCCTTTTCCTCCAACTTGCTTTTTCCTAAGAGGGCAAAAATACAATATCTGCTAAAATTAGAACCCTCTTTGCAGGAACTCTTTCTGTGAGAGCTGACAAACTTCTTGTTTGAATGAAGCTATGTTTAGATAGTTAAAATTCTGCATCTAATTTCACAAAATGAGATAAAGAGAAAAGCCAGGGTTCAAGTCAAGTTAAAATGAAGCTGGTTATTATGTTACCATTTTAAAAGAATTATGTTATGTTAACATTTTAAAAGAATGCATTAAGAAAATTAAGACATTCGGGTTATCAGGAACCTTGTCATTGTGATTTCTTTTACAAATCAACCAGTGGATTATCACAGAAGAGAAACAATTCTTCTGATGTGTTTCTTCAAGGCTTCCATCATGTCCCTGTCCCTCAGGCCATAGATAAAGGGATTTGACGTTTGATAGACCAGAGTGCACATCACTGAAGTCACTGCAGTAGTCCTGGGGAATCAGTCACTGCAGAACTATGAAAACCTCAAAACCTGTCCATAGAACAATGAGACAACAGATATGTGAGACCCACAGGTGTAAAAGGCTGTATGTGTTCCTTCTCTGATGACGTCCTTAAGACAGAGGACACAATGTGAATCTAAGATAAGATGATCCCAAAGAGGGGAATGCCAATAAATACGCTAGAGGAAACATGTATCAGGGTTTTATTAATGAGGGTATCAGAACAGGCCAGTTTGATGAGCTTAGGCAGTTCACAGAAGAAATGGAGAATCTCAAGGTCTCTGCAGAAGGACAGCTGCAGCACCATCAGACTGTGCAGCAGGGCATCCACAATGTCGATGGATAGTGAGAACCAGCAGGACACACAGATAGGGGTTCATGATGACTATGTACCTAAGGGGATGACACATGACCATGTAGCAGTCACAGGCCATCACTGCAAGGACACAATTTTCCATGTCAACAAAAACTAAAAGAAAGAAGACCTGTGGTGAGGTTGTACATCATGGTGGGAGCATCTGGTAAAGCAAAGGTGTTCATGCCTCATGGGTAGGAATCCAAAAAAAAAAAAAAAGGTGTAACATCCCACTATTCCCTTCAAGAGCACACCTATGTGACCCAACTTCTTCCAACTGGGTTCCACTTCTTAAAGTTTCTGGCTCACCTAAAAAGCATCATTGTCTGGCGATCAAGCCTTTATTACATGGGCCATGGAGCACATTTCAAATCAGAATTATAGCAACTGGTGACTCTGAGGAGATCAGTCCTAGGGAACATCTAACTCATGTAGAACTCAGCGAAGGCCTAATCCCTGAAATGATGCATTCCCCACATCTGAAGTCATTGCAATGAAGAGTAATTCTCTTCATGGTCTGACCTTATCAAGGGAAGGGTTTCATTTTCTTATGACAACAGAAGGTAAACCAGAGATAAGTCCAAAATCTCAATTACCTCAAGACACTGATATAATCTAACTGTGTAGGTTGTATAAATAATGAAACTAAGTAAGGAGACTGGAAACACTACATCAGAAGGACACGGTTTTCCAGGGCAAGCCTCAGTTGTTATTTAATGGAGTGTGAAATGTCAGTTCTTTGCCACACGGTAGGTCTACATGTGGGATGCGGTCCACCTGGCCCTGACCATGAGCTCATGTAGAAGCTAGTCTGCAGATGTTAACACAGACTTCCTTAAACCCACCCCTGCCCCACCCACCTACTCTAGCATTCTTTTTTCTGGGACTGATCCACAGAAATTACTGACATTGAACCACGGACTTGGACTTGGCTTCTATGAAGTCACAGCAACAAAATGGAACCTTGAGATGGAAATCATTTGACAAAATCACGTAAGTGGACAAAAATCAGTCAGGTTCAAAGTTCAAGCTGAAATGAACTTACACATTGCATTTTCTAGTCATCATGGAAGAATGCAGTAGCAGAAGCATACTGCCTCACTACTGCCTCACCAGTATTCCTGTCACTTTAACACATTCTAGAGTCCTAAACCCAAAGCCAATGACAAAGTCACAGCAAAGGTATCCCAGTAATGAGATGTCTCAGGGCTCCCTTCATTTCCCTGTTCCTCAAACTGTAGATAAAAGGGTTCAGCATTTGAGGGACCACGCTGTACATCACTGAAGCCACTGCATTCTTAATGGAAGAGTCAGTAACTGAAGAGCTGAGGTAAACTCCAAAACCTGTCCCATAGAATAAGGACACAACTGAGAGGTGAGACCCACAGGTGGAAAAAACTTTAGCTCTTCCACCCCCTGATGGCATTCTCAAGATAGAGGAGACAATTTGAGAATAAGAGAAAATAATCCCTGAGAGAGGGACACCAAAAAATATGTTACCCACTGAATATATCAGGAGATTATTGACCAGAGTATCAGAACAGGCGAGATCAATGACTTGAACAAGATCACAGAAGAAGTGAGGAATCTCTAAGGTTGTGCAGAAGGACAGCTGCAGGATCATCAGAGTGTGAAGTAGACCAAATGCAATGCTAATGAGCAAGGAGACTAGAATCAGCAGGACACAGAGGTAAGGGTTCATGATTGCCATGTACCTCAGGGGGTGACAAATGGCCACATAGCGGTCATAGGCCATTACTGCAAGGACACAGTTTTCTAAACCACCAAAAATCAAGACAAAGCAGACCTGGGAGAGGCAGTCTGTGTAACTGATGCTCTGATCCTGTGCTTGAATGTTCACCAGCATCTTTGGGATGGTGGTTGTGCCCATACAGATGTCAGCCAAGGATAGGTTGGAGAGGAAGAAGTACATGGGGGTGTGGAGGTGAGGGTCAGAGCTGACAGCCAGGATAATGAGCAGATTTCCCAGGATGGTTACCAGGTACATGAACAGGAACAGGCTGAAGATGAAGGGCTGCAGTGCTGGGTCATTTGTGAGTCCCAGGAGAAGGAATTCTGAAACAACTGTTTGGTTTGTGGGTTCCATATTGTGGATGAATCTTATGGAAAAGATGAGTGAGAATAAATGAATAGTTTCTGGATGAGCAGAAATGGTATCACCTGGTGTATGGCAGAACTGATAGAAATGACAGAAATGAAGATTCTTAATGCCACTCTGGAGATAATGTTTGGAAATATCTGGGAATGATGAGAAATAGTTTTTGTTTTATCATATACTGTAGAAGAATTTGATATGTCTAAATTTTTAAGTGGATGATGATATATAATGGAGGTTGGGAGTTGGGGGTGAGAGAAGAATGTAGGAGCTTTAGATTACATAGATGGAAATGAGAGGGAGGACGGGATGGGATTATGGAAAACGGTGAAATGAGACAGACATCATTACTCTATGTACATGTATGATTACCTGAATGGTATGAATCTACATCCTGCGCAAACATAGATAGGAAAGAATGTATCCCATTTGTTACAATGAATCAAAATGCAATCTGTAAAAATAAAAAAAAAGTGCTTTAAAAGAAAAAAAATCTGATATACATTTTGTACCTACATGAATATTCAGATCTTTCCTCTGTTCTCTTTCTACCTTCATTCCTCTTCCATCTTCTCCTCTAATATCTATATTCATAAGTAAACACCAACACTTTTTCACACATGTGCCAAGTGGCTAGACTGTAACCAACCATAATACGTGGTTGTTCTTTCAGAATTAGTCCATGCATTGAATCAAAAAGTAAGATGAGGAAAAACATATCAAATCCATCTTCTAGAGCCATGATTCCTAACTTAGGCATGCCTCAGAATCAACCAAAGTGCTCACCAAATTACAGGTGAGTTAGTTCATGCTTCAGCCCCATGGGTCTGTTAGGACATGTACAAAGTACATCGCATTTGACAGGGAGTGGCTCAGAGTTCAAATCATCTAATTGTTCTTAACTAGTCTCTCTGGCAACCCTGGACAATACAGGATTACCATTCTAAACTGGTCACTCAGGTTCACAAATATTCTCTAGAATTGTAGTTGTTTCTTGTTGAAAAAAGCCCAAGCATCCTTCCTTTCAAGGTGTGTCCTCTTGTTCACATTGTTAATTTTAGCAGGTAGAGGATGTCCATCCAGGTGGACAAGAGCAAAGATGAGAAAATGTTGCCTCTGTACTTGGAGCTCCTGAGACTCTCCACTGAAATTCAAGCAAGTGTGATTGAGCAATTAATTCTCAGAGAAGCTGAGCATGTTGATGACCTTCTCTGCCTCATCCTAAGGAAACTTCTTCCCCTAAGGAGCTACATAATGTGTTGCCATCTGAAATAAGCAAGCAAACAAAAATTGTTAAATGAGAGAATGAAATTCAGAGGCTCCTATGAAAACAGATGGAAGTAAAAACATTTTCTTGCTCTTCAAAAGACAGAGACTTACAACATAACAGACTTGGAGGATCAGGCATCCTAATAGGAAGAGTGTCCCTGGAGAGCAACCATCTTCCTGTCCTGGGGAAGAGAAAAGCAGCTGTGGCAGCAACAGTCTACTAGAGTAATGTTAGACTCTCACTCAGAATTTGATTCCAGCAGTGACTGTGGGAGTGGGGAAAAAATCTTCAACTGGATGAGAAGCTGGCTATCCTCATTTGTATGAAGGGAACTGCTTCATGAATGTGCTCATTAACTGCAGTGTAATCGTCATTGACAGTGTGTATTTCTCAAAACATGACCACCCACACCTTAAATCTTACAATTTTATACCTCAAAGATGCTGGAGGCTAAAAAACTCATGGATATGTATCAAGAATGAGAAATGAACAGAGAAAAAACTGCCAGCACAGTTCTGGGCAGGTGGGACTCTCATACTGACATCTCCAATCCTGTGCTTGTGTGCCTGTGTGTGCATATGTGCACAGGAAATCCATAAATATCAGAACATGGTGGGCTTTACCAATGGGAAGGAATTGATGGGGTTGGAGTAGTTGAGGAAGGAGAAGAGGAAAACACAAAATCTTTAGCTAGCAAATGCTAGTTTGAGTAAAGAGTGTATGTGCTAATACTATCTCTTGGAATCTTCGTTATGTGTAAAGGTAAGGAAAGAAACATTGATGATACCCATTTTCATTTAGCATGGATATATTATAACATCTATTGTAATGAAATGAATTAAACAATAAAGGATTTAGACACATGCATGGTCAAAACTTATGAATACTCAAATAGGTAAAACTTAAAGGAATAAATTCTACACCATGATAAAATTTTTAATTTAATTGAAACTATACAGGCATGTAAATTTTTATCATGGGTTATTAGTGAATGATAGAAAATACAGAGAATCATTAAGGGTTGGCACCCCTCAGTGCACAATGAAAAATTCACATAATTCACTACTCTTACCTTGCATATTTTTATTACAAGAACAATCAAGGCATATTGAGTCCATTTCATGTGATTTTGCAAAAAATTTTTTCCTTCCACAGGGGAACCACCACATTAATTTGAGATAGATTATTCTCTTCCACTTTTCATTATGCTTTATTTATTGTTCCAAAGAACAACTGTATTATGTTGCATTTAAGATTCTTGTATACCCAGAGCAGTCTCTATGGGTACCATTGACAACTGGTGTCCTTAGGCAGCTTTCAGATTAAGACTGATTTGTGTAGATCTCTTTCCTTAATTTTAACTACCAGAGCATTCCACTCTATTTTTGTAACATGATCTTACTTCTACATTCTTCAACTGGTAGGTGTTATGGTTACTACCTATTATTTATGACTACATGTATAGTATGAAGCCATGCATGGTGGACATGCCCACATTCAAGATGGCACTCCTCAGAAGGTGGGGACCAAGATGGTGAATTCAGTACATTTATTATATTATTTCATTTTTTAAAAGACATGAGATGACAGAACATAATGTTGACATTGAATTTTTGTGGAAAAAGGAGTGGTCATGTTGTTAATTGAACTCTCTCTGCTATTCCAATTCAAACTTCTTGGTAGCTCCCAAAAGTGAACATGAGGACTAGAAAACTTCTTGGTGAGCCCCTCTGTGTCTACTCCTCAGACCCCAGAGCCCTAACAGCTCCACTAGAAGGATAGAACAAAGGCTCTCTGTGCATTGAATAACCAGCAAAGAGAATAAAGGAGGAACGAATTGCTAGGGGCTGAATTTTGTATTCTTAAAATTCAAATGTTGAAATCTTCATCCCCATTTAGAGAAGATATGACCATATTTGAAGAAAATTCATTGAAAAGAAAAGTTAACATGAGGTCATCATGGTGGGCCTAATCCAATATGACTTGTGTTACTAACAGATTAGGACACAGACACATGCAGAAACAGGGAGAAGACAGCCAGCGACAAGGTGAGGAGAGAAGCCTCGGGAGGAACCAACCCTGCTGACACCCTGATCTTCAAACTTTTAGTTTCCGCAACTGTGAGAAAATAAATCTCTCTTGTTCATCCACCCAATCTGTGGCACTTTCTTATGGCAGCCCTAGCAAACTGGTATACAGACAAAAACCCACAGACCACACCAAAAGAATTAAAGAGTAAAAACCTTTTTTAAAGAGCCATCATATTAGAGAAGGAACAGATTTCACTTTGGAGGAAAATGGTCCCTGCAGCTGTCCAGAGAGAGCAGATGCCCAGCAGAATGGAAGCTGCCTGGATGTTGGGGAAACTGTGAAGAGAATGTGTCAGTCAGGCAGCAGTCTCCTGGAACTTGCTTCTCCTCATCCTCTGCCTGTACTTTCCTCACTGCTTTCCCAGGAGGAATCTGGAGTAAAACACCTGACCTCTTGTCCAAACATTAACTAAGGGACATTCAGCTCTCTTGGCTTCCGTGATCATGACCCAGCACCTCACCTGGATGTGGAGACAGAAACGTGTTTTCAAGATGGAAGACACACTCTGAACCTGTGGACTCCAGCTCAGGAAGGACCATCTCTGTTGAAGGCCAAGCTGCTGCTTCCTGGATTCCTGGAGCTTCTGAGTAAGGTTTTCAGTAGCTGACACCTACAGTCTCTGTGTCCCTTGGGGCTCAGTACCCACAGCTGCTCATTATACCAGAAATGTTACTTTCATTCTGATCCCAGGAGTGCCTGTCCTTAAAGACCAAATCTGTAGAACAGAGGAAATCAGGATGGCTTGTTTCCTGACCCATGAGGCCAAGCCTACATCACCCAGTAATCTCCGTTTTTTCTGCTCATCTCCATTTCATGTACCTTGAACACCAAACACATTGAATTCCCGATGAATACCCACCTTTCATTTTACATACCTCTATCCATTTCATCTTATCAGGAAGCTTAATTGAATTTTAGGTGTGAAAATATAACTTACATATACATAGGCACACACAGTAGAATTGTTAATAGAGCTAAGATGTTGCCAAACTGCATACAAAGATGTCTCTTCCTAAGTATATAAATGTTTCTTGAACTGTAATTTTTATTACATTTATTTTTTACACAAGATTCTTATCTATTTTCGTTGAAGACTTTTGGCTGCACTAAAAAGAACTACTGTTTCCTAATTATTATTTATAAATATTTTTCCAATTCTGTCCCAATGTTTTCCACGGTTAGTTTTCTTCACCATGGGGGACTGTAAGGTGAAGGTATGGGTCTACATATTTAATGCAGGTGTGAATTCATTCACAATATCACTTCCAAGCCAGGTAGTGTGCAATTGGTTTTATTAGGCCACCATAAGATGGATGCCTGTTCAGACAAGATTACTACATGGGAGGATAAACCAAAGTACCCTGCATGCTAAAAAATTATTTAAGTGATTTCAGAAAATAAAATCCAGCAAGGAATGAAAAGGGATAATGGATTCTTTCAAGTTTGGTTTTGCTCCAGGGATGCAAGTTTAGTTCGTTGTCTGCAGAACCAAATCAGTCACCCCTGAAGCCTTGTTGGATCTGCTCTAAAGCCAACCTCTCAACGAAGTTTCTCCTAACCTATCACTGTTCAAACAGTACAGTACTTTAATATGTTATTACCCTACTTCCTGATGCATTAGTCAGCATCTAACAGACTATATTTTTTGGGGCTATTGGGGAAAGAGATTGACACAGAAATTAGTATGCACAGGTATATTAGGGTGTGTACACAGGTTCTGTTCCTGTGGAAGTAACAGGATGCAAACAAGATTAGAAAAGGGATAAACCAATGAAATTATGTCATTTGCTGGTAAATGAATAGAACCAGAGACTATAATGCTGAATGAAGTAAGTCAGTCTCACAAAGTCAAGGGTCAAATATTTTCTCCAATATGTAGAAGTTAGTCTAAATATGGGAGGTCTGGAGAGAGAGACATTATAAATGGGGAGAAGAATGTTACCAAAAAGAAAGAAAGCTCAAGGGAATACAGGAGGAGGATTGAGGGGAGGGAAAAGGGACAGGATAAGGGGAAAACAATGGGATGAATCTGACCTAACTCTTCAGTGTGCATATATGAATATACGACAGTGAATCTCACCATTATGTATATCCACAAGGTACTAATTTTTAAAAATGTAAATAAATAGAAAGATCTGAGCCGAGGAAAGGAGGAGGGGGAGCGAGGAGTGGGAGGGCAAGGGTAAGTATGGGGGACTTAATGGCAGCAAACTATACTCAATACATTTATAATCATGTCAAAATAAATCCTAAAGTTATGTATAGCTATTATGAGTCAATAAAAAGCATGGCAAACTCTCTACAATAAATATGCTACAATAATAATAGGAATAATAATAATAATAAAGGGATAAACTGAACTGTGAAACTCTCTCAATGTCACCATCCACTGGAATTATGGAAATGAGAGGTACCTTCTGAATTTTCTCAAGTTGTAGCAAGTGGACCCGGTCTTTAAATCCTGCATTGAATAGGCATTGATTGCATACGTGGGAAGGTACATGACTTTGAGTCAGTCTCTCCCTTCTGCTGAGGCAGTCCAAGAATGGGCCAACATGAAGGGCCATCTGCCAGCTGCACTCCCAGAGTGGGGTAGTAATCCCATCCTCCCTCACGGCTTCTCCAAGTGTACATCAGTGTCCACGCCTCCTGCCAGCTATTTCCTTTGTGGAAGAATGCTCCTGAGAACAAGGATTCGTACCAAGTTGTGAAATATCCTCAGTGTCCAGAATAAGGCCTGGTTACACTGTACTTTTTGTTGGTTTTGATGAATGAATGAATGATTAAAATAACTCCCAGGAAAATAATTATTCTCATTACCTCTGGAATTCAAGCGGCTCATCACAGGATCCTCCACACTTATCTCTCTGGTGAACTGAATTTTCTCTATTTGTGGGTAAGTGTATTTATCCAGCAGCTGGAGCTACTTTCACAAAAGATCATGGAACAGGCCAGTTAAAACATAAATATTCATTATCATAGTCGTGGAAAACTCACTGGAACTACCCAAAGGAGGAAGTTTGCCCACTTGTATTCAGTAACCCCACCACCAAATAAAACCATCTTACATTTCTGCCAGGAGACAAGAAAGAGAATTTTCCATCACCTCTATAACAGAAAAATAACTGTCTAAATCTCATTATTATCAAAACAACACTTGCTTTTTATTGTTGCTACATATCACATGAAAAAAGGACAGAAAATCAGCGAACTTAACCCCAAATATGACGAACTTTCATAAAGGCAGTGATGAACATGACAACAAAGTCCCAGATATCACTCATGACCTTGAAACAATATCAAGGTCAAACAGCAAATCGATGTAAATGATCCTGCAGTCAAATAAAAGTGGGTGAAAACAATGCACTGGATTTATACAAAAGAAGCTTTTTGGAGACAACATATACCACATGGGCAATCAAAAACTGGGTCCAGGGCCAGGGACGCAGCCTATCATACATGAGGCCCTGGATTTTCCAGTATTTAGACAAAACCTGGCTGCATTAATCTCTCCACTCCATCAGTGTTGTAAGAGTATGTGGAATTGCACTTAAAACCCGAGCACATAATCTGAAAAAAGATCACTGTCTACACAACTTCCCTTCCAACATGATTAATGCTCACCCTCTGATCATATTGGCCCATATGCATGAATGAGAGGCTTTAGTATAAGGAAGCATCATTTTGAGGACCGCCATTCAACTTAGGACACATATCTTCTGTGTGACTCCACAGAGAGCATAGAAGGATGGGCGCTCAGCTTTCTGCCTCTGGCCCCATGTCCAGGCACAGCATCTGCGTCTGCAGCCACACCTGGGGACTCTGAGAAGCCACCTACTGGGAGGAGGCCACACCATGTGGGACTCAGTGAACCCCACACACCTGAAACTACACATTTCTACTTCTGAAGTCTTGGTAATGAACAATAATTCTCTCCATTGTCTGAGTCTTATTTGAGTTTTCTCTGTGAACTGATAGCTTCTCCAAATCACAAAACCATGTCAAGTCACTAAGATAATCTAATTATGCAGATGTTACCAAAATTAAACTAAGCAGGGCGGATGCTAACATGGCCTCATAACAACACACTTTTTCCTGGATTGCCTCATTCTTGATGTAATTGGGTATGAAAGTTCAATTCTCTCACCTCACATTTGCTCTATCTGTGAGATGCAACATATGCAGTCCTATCCATGGGATCAGGTTGAAGACAGTCTCCAGACATGACCTTGACCTTGTGCAAACCTTCCCTGCCCTGTCCACCTTCTACAACTCTCTGCTCTCTGAGACTGATCCATAAAATATCACAAAAAGAAAACTTCCAAATCAGGCTCTGCAGGATGGAGTCAAAGAAAGGATGTGGAACTTAGAGGCTGAATCATATTGGAAACATCGCAGAACTACATAAAATCCCAAGAGGAGTTTGAAGTCCAAGTAGAAATGCACTTACCTATTATCCTCATGACCACATGACTACAAGGCCACTTCACCATTTCCCAACCCATTCAAGACCTCCAGCCTCATGACCCTTTTCTAAGTGTGTGCCACAACTAAATCTGAAAAATCAAGGACCTCCCTTTCAGGCTCTGTTTATGTGAAACCGAAAAGGAAAAAGTGTGTTCAGGTAATTGAAATCTTGTGCCACACATTGTAGAGCACACACCTGTCATTCCAGGGAGTTTGGAAGCTGAGGCAGGAGAATCACAGGTTAAAAGCCAGTCTCAGCAACTTAGTGAGGCCCTAAGCAGTTTAGTGATATTCTGTCTCAAAAAAAAAATTTACGAAAAGTACTCCTGGATTAAATCCCAGGTACAAAAGGTACAAAAGCAAAACAGCAAAGAAAGCAAAACACCAGGAAAAAAAATTATCATTTCTTATTTTTTAAAAGCACATGGCCACATATGTATCTACATATCTACCTAAACTTTGTATCATGGTTTCAGTGTATTATTTATATATTACTGGAACATGCTAACAAGAAATCAATCCAAAGAAAAATTTGAAAGATGCATTCCTATGTAAACAATAAGTAACCATTTCATTTATATAAAAGCAGAGCTTAAGAGTTCTAGCAAATGGAATGTCTAAAAAAAAAGAAGCAATGTGTTAAGGCAAATGAAGAAAGAGAAAAGAGAATGATAAATGAAAATATCAGGGAATTATTTAGTGTTCTAAAACTCCCTTTGGGAATTATTGTCAAGTTACAAAATGAGAAGGAAACATGAATGAGACCAATATTTGTTTGGCACTGGAATGTGATTAAATGTATAGGTAATAAGAAGAAGTAAATACTGAATGAATTGAAACATGGATTGCTCTCCCAAAGCATTAAGAGACTTTAGATACCTGTTTGGCTTATGTATGAATGCTGTTTGACATCTTACCTGGCTATTGAAGATGGAAGATGTGTCCACAGGAAATGCAAGCAGACTGAATGAGCCAATGAATCCTAGTCAGGAAGGCTCATCTCTGAGAGGGGACTCAGGTGCTGCTTTCTGGCTGGGGCAGGGATGCTAAGTGAGGCAGGATTGCTGACTTCTAGAGCCTCTGTGTCCCTGGGGTTCAATATCCAGAGCTCCTCATTAGATCAGCTATTTTATTATCATTCTGACCCCAGAGTGCACATTCTTGAAGACCAGCTCTGCAATAGTGAGGGATTCAGGGTGGCTGATTCCTGACCCCTGAGGCCTTGTCTACACCACTCAGTTCTCTGCATTTCTCTGCTCAGCTGCACTGCAAGGGCCCTGCTCACACAACAGGTGGCATTTCTCTAAAGAATTACAGGGCTTCTTTAAACTAGAAACAAAGCCATCACACTTTAATTAATGATTTCAGGATGCCTGATTCAGTTTTAGGTGTAAAGTTGTTTCCTGTAACAAGGGGATATACTTAATGTGTGTGTGAATCATTGTTAATATTTGTTGAACTATAATATTTTTCTCATATTTTGCAAAGATTCTAACATATTTTCTTTGATCACTGCTGACTATCAAAATGTAGACAGAGCTGTTATTTCCTGCAAAGAGTATAATAAGCACCATTTCAATTCCATCATAACATTTTCAATACGTTTTGCTTTGCATTAGGGAAACTTGAGGTCAAACTGTGTTTTTTTTTTAACTGATACTTCAATTACAAAATCAATGAGACTGAGGGCTATAGAGATGTTTCAGACACTCAGTACATTGGGTTAGATTTCATCCATCATGTAATTGGTGGAGTTGGCCTTCCAGGTTAGTGTTCATTTTAAACTCTTTTAGTTTTTAAGGCATTAGCATTTAAATTGACTGACTGATTAATTTGAAACATATAAATTTTTATTTTGGAAAAAGGCACTTTACTTTTCTATTTATTTATTTTTTACTTAATTATTTTTAGATTTATTTTTCCCATATTTTCTTAGGTGCATTTTAATTATAGGTAAAAGTGGGATTGCTGTTACATATTTCCATTGCACACAATGGAACATCTTCATTTGGTCAATGTCATTCTCTAGTACCTCCCCTTTCTGTCTCGCCTCCCTCCTCTAGGGCTTTTCCTCTAGAACTTTTCCTCTACTCTGCTGATCTCCCTTCTATGTAAAAAGTTCTTTAAACACTGGTCTTTCCAAGAATTGACTCAGGAAGAGGTTGCTGGCTTTGAATTTCTTAGGTCACTTTCAGATCCTATCAGTGAACTGAACCAGGATTTCCAGAACTCATTTAAGGTGAAAAAAAAAAAAAAAGAAGATGGTTTCATGAGACCTCTGTCTATGTGTACAGCCATATTGGCTATAAATAATATAGTTTTGCCTCCTTATTTGCAGATTTTGTGCTCTTATTGCTTTTATTATCCAGCTGTAATGGCTAGTTCTTCCAGAAAGTTATTAAATAATGATGCTAGTGGTCATGCTTATTTTTTCCTCGATCTTAGTAGGATCTCTTTTAATGCTTTGCTGGTGAGAATGACTAGCTGGTGATTAGTCTAATATATCATGTTTGGAAGTTAGTCATCCGTCTATTTTACTATGCCTTTCTTTTAAGTTAGTGTCAATAATCGATGTTCAACATCCTATTTTCTTCTTTGATGTATGAATACAAGGAAGCACATTGAAATTGCCTTACATGCCTGGAATACTGTTGTTCCTGGTGTAATTTTAAGTGTATTTTCTGATTATATTTCCTTAGAATGTCTACGTGTATATTCATGAATGAGGTTAATATGCGTGTTTCAGTCCAAGAACATGGAATGTCTCCCCTTTACCTGAGCACCTTCTGTGTACTTTAACAGAGGAAATGTTTTGTGGTTGTTACTGTTTTTGTTTGGTACTAGGGATTAAACCCAGGGGCACTTAACCACTGAGCCACATCCCCAGTCCTTTTTTATATTTCTTTAGAGACAGGAATCTCACTAAGTTGCTTAGAATCTGAATAAGTTGTTGAGGCTTGCCTTGAACATGCAATCCTCCTGCCTCAGCCTCTCTGACTACTGGAGTACAGGTGTGTGCCACCACGCCCGGATCTTTAACAGAGGTTCTAAGATTTCTTCATAAAGATCTTATGTGTTTTTGCTCCCTCTAATTTTTAAAACTGCTGTGGCTTTCTTGCCCTTGTGAATGCTTTCTTCCTTTTTAAAATTAGATTTTCCAGTGAGTTGTGGCTGGCATACATAGGACAATGCTATTCACTTTTGTAGGTTTTTCTTTTTGCTGGCAAGGATTCTAAATTCTCTTAACAGTTCTAATAGATTGGGAATGGATATTGATTTTTCCTAGAAATCTCTAACCTTCGCCTCATTGCTTTGGTTTCAGGTTCTATTTTAGAGATAAGTTATGGATCAATCTCAGAAAGTAGCATTGTATCCTGACAATTTAATGGGTATGAAATGTAACAATTAATTTCGATTTCTCTTTTAAGTTCAGAGTCACTTTACATAGAAGGGGTCATGTTTCTCTCTTATGAAAACATATGTGTGTATTATTTTTCCATTTAACTTTTTATCCATCTTAAAATTAATTACTCATGTTTCTTTTATAATTGTAATTGTAGTCATTTTTATTTATATTTATTGATAATTGATTCTTCATGTACATGTCTGTTTTTGCATGTGTATAGTACATGCCTACAAATGCTTTAATTTACTTCAGGTTCCCAGGTACACTCTACATTCACTATTCAGTTTACCACTCGGAATTAATTTTAATTCTGTTTGTGATGCTAATAATACGATGCATACCATCAATCCAGCCAAGAAGCTAGCACAGGCTTGGCTCCATTGCTTCTGGGTGGAGATGAAAAGGAGTCCTGTGATTCTTTAGAGAGTTGTCATGTGTTGCATGAGCAGGGTCCATGTAGTGCAGCTGAGCAGAGACATGCAGAGAACTGAGTGGTGCAGACCTGGCTTCAGGGGTCAGGAACCTGCCGCCATTAATCCCTCACTTCTGCAGTTGGTCTTCAAATAGGTGCACTCTTGGGATAAGAATGTTCATACAATCGCTGGTCTAATGAGTAGCTCTGGGTATTGAGCCCCAGGGACACAGAGACTGCAAGAGTCAGCCTGGGACAACCTCACTCAGCAGCCTTGCCCCAGCCAGTAAGCAGACCTGGGCTCTCTTCCAGAGATGAGCCTTCCTCAGGATCCTCAGACTCACTAAGTCTGCTGCATTTCCCGAGGACAGTCTTCCATCTTCAGTCTCCAGGTGAGATGTGGAACAACATTCCTCATGAAGCCAACTAGGCAACAAAAGTCCCTGGGTTGAGGCTTTGGAAGTTCAATTCAAGCTCACCTAATTCATTTATTATTTAATTCATCTTATTTCCTGTCTCAGCATATGCCATATTAAATGAACCCTGGTGTCAGTGATGCCTCCTTATTTATCTAGTTGACTCTCTCAGCCAGAGAGACTTTTCAGCACATTAATCCTCCCTAATGTTTGCAATTTATCATAGTAGCATGCTCCCTTATGGTTCTCTTTTTTTGATTTGCCATTACATTGCATCTTTCTGAAAACTGCCTAGTGTTGCATATGATGGTGCTTGAGAGATGCAAAAGAAACCAATAGGAAATGTCAGTATCAGGCTGTCTATTTGGAAAGTTCTGTACTGGGTACTTTTAATTTGTTAATTTCTCATCAGGAAACATTCTCACAGATGTTTTACAATGTTATTGAGTATGATTGGATAAAATTTGCATGCATACTGTGGGTACACTAGGATGGCTGGAAATACCATACACTGCAAAATAAAGACCACATAGTGTTAATAAACACTTCCTTCTTGCAGTTCCCATAGTTCATTAGCCTGTGGGGAAGCTTATGTTCTAGGGCTTGGGTCACATTCAGATTCTGTGAATCCACTATTGCAACAAATATAAGTGCTGTCCCTGAAACATCTGTCTCCCTGTGTAGTCAAGGATTTTATGTACAGGGACACTCCTAATAGGACTCAAAATTACTTTATATCTTAGAGTTACCTACTTTCTGAATACCAGGCATCTCTTTTTCTATTTTCATATCTTTTCTTATATGCTTACATATTTCTATTTTTCTCTCATTTATCTCACTTTTAAAAAAATTCATACACCATTTATCATCTCAATAGTTGAACTTCTTTAGCATGAGATAGAGAATCTCATAGACAGTGTTGCTCAATTCCCTTCAGATCTATTTTTTAAGGGAGAGGACCTATGTTTCCATGAGGGAGTCTCTCTCCTAAGTTTCAAGCATAGAGGCAACCTATTCTAATCTTTGTGCAGGTTCCTCTGGATGGATGTAATCAGCTCACTATAATTAATTTCCTGCATAGAGATGGACATACTCTTTCTAATAATTGAAGAAATATTTTTTATTTGAGGTAGTGTCTCGGAATGTTATCCAGGCTGGCCTCAAATTCATGATTCCACTGCCTTGGCCTCCTGAATAGCAGGGATTACAAGCACATGTCACTCACATGACTCAGACAGATAAAGTTTCAAGGCAAGGGAAGACTAGAACCTTGGTCTGGAGGAAATATTAGAAATGCAAATCACAGCGATGAGATCTGAGAGATCCCTGAGGAATGCGAGTTCTGTATCAATCCAAGGCATTCACAGAGATGGGCCATGAATCCAGAGGGCAGTCAGAGTACCTGAGCCCACCCAGTTCTGACCAGCAAACACTGTGGATCCTGCATCCATGGTCTACACTCACCCCACCTCAGCGTCTTCATGGGTCAATGGGGATGATAGTCAGCAACACTCCTGCAGTTCCACAAGTCTGTCAGAGGATTCCAAGTAAGCCTAAGTTACAAGAGCAATTTATAAACTTCATTTTCATCTTGTAGTTGAAGGCCTGGGGTAACTGTCTGCTAAGCCCTGCTTCACACTGTGCTCCCTGCTCACCACTTGGGGCAGGACAGGAAACGATGTCGTGTTCTATAAGAATTGACAGCAGTAAAGGAAGCTGAGGGGAAAGGTGGATGAATGAGGAGTAAGAGGGGAGGAAGTGGCAGAGCAAAATGTTGGAATATTGGCTTAAGCTCCATGAGCCCATGAAGACTTATTTTCATTAATTTACTCTCAAAACCTAACACACATGAAAGCCATCCAGAGGGTCTGCTGAAAGCACAGACATCTGGTCCTCGTAACCAGAGGGTATCAGCAACAATATTGGCCTGGGGGCCAAGAATCTGTGTTTCTATTGTCATTCATTCTATGGTTTGTCTCCCCATCTTTTCCATCAGAACCATCAACAACATGAAATCCAGGAATGAAACAGCCATCTCAGAATTCCTTCTCCTGGGACTGACAGAGGACCCAGCCCTGCAGACCCTCATCTTCAGCCTCTTCCTGTCCATGTACCTGGTCACAGTGCTTGGGAACCTGCTCATTATCCTGGCCATCAGCTCTGTCCCCCACCTCCACACCCCCATGTACTTCTCCCTCCACTGTCTGTCCTTTAACGACATCGCTTATACCACATGCACAATCCCTCAGATGCTGGTGAACATCCAAACTCAAGATCAGACTATCACCTACACAGTTTGCCTCACCCAGGTCTCTTTTGTCATAATTTTTGCACTCATGGAAAATTTTCTCCTGGCAGTAATGGCCTATGACCTGCTATGTGGCCATTTGTCACCCTCTGCAGTACAGGGTCATCATGAACCCCCACTTGTGTGTCCTGCTGGTTCTGGTCTCCCTGCTCATTAGTGTTACTGACGCCCTCCTCCACACTCTGCTGTTGATGCGGCTGTCCTTCTGCACTGACCAGGGGATCCCCCACTTCTTCTGTGAACTTGCTCATGTCATCGAGCTCTCCTGTTCTGACACCCTCATTGATAACCTTACAGTACTCGTTGCAGTGTGTGTATTTGCTGGTGTTCCTTTCACTGGAATCATTTTCTCTTTTATGCACATTGTGTCCTCTGTCTTGAGAATGCCCTCATCAGAAGGGAAGCATAAGGCCTTTTCCACCTGTGGGTCTCACCTGTCTGTTGTCTCCTTGTTCTATGGGACAGCTTTTGTGGTGTACGCTAGCTCAGCTGTAAGCTGTCTCGCTCCCTGCCCGCAGAGAGACGAGACACAAACCTGGTTCTTTTTGAGCTCTTTATTTTGCGCGCTTACTTACTTCCTTCTTCTCCTTCCACAGCTCAATATATCCAATCCTTTAACCAATCAGATACAAGTGCATGCGGGGAGAGCGTGGACAAGTACAGAGAGGCAATTAGGGCATACACTAGACATGCAGTGTTTACAAGGGAGCCTAACCAATCCAAACAACTTCCTCAAAGTGACGCTAGTTGTTGTCTCACAAGTCAGCTGCATGCAACCGCACTGGCAAGCTGCCAGGCGCCATCTTGGATACGCATCTAAGTAAGCCAAGCCAGCTATGCCACACCCAGGCAGCCAAGCCACACCCAGGGCCAGGGGTCCGCGGCGCCCCGACAGTTCCCCCTTTTTTCTTTTACAAGTAAAAAGGCTCGGGACCGTGCCTGTCTTAGGCGGAGTGGTCAACCACCGTCCTTACCCGTCATCGGATAACTGCAGAGCATGCTACAGCTCCTGTCTTAGGTTGGTACGGGGTCACCTGCTTCCTTACCCGTATGACTACCGGTCCAGCATCGTGAGCCATACTTGTGGGGAACTGCCGACCTCTAGGGCGGCCATGGCCTGATGGAAGATGATGCGATCTCTGTCTTGATCTTGGCGCATGTGCACGATAAAGCGTGTGAGGAAGACAACAGCAATAATCATTAACATACAAAAAGCTCCCATTCCTGCCCATTGCTTTACAAAACTGAAAGAAGAGGATAACCAACTTAGCACTTCAGACATTGGGGCTATATCAACTCTAGTAGCGTTAAGGCTAACAATTTGAGATCTAAGAATAGCAGTAAGATTATCAAATTTATAAGTCCAGTTGGTACGTAGCTGAACAGATAAGATCCTAGACAAGTCTGCTGCATAACTAAAGTTATGGTAAGCTACAGGTGTAACGCACAGTCCCGTCAGATGATAAATACATCCCACGTTTAACAGTTCTTGTAAGATATCCATCTGTTCCTGAAGCAAGTCCACTCGCTGGTTTACTAAAAGAATCCCTGCTTTTAAGTGTTGATCCACTGCTTGCTGAGTAGATAAGGCAGTAGCAGTCCGCTGAACCACATTATTGAGCGTAGCTGCAGACTGCACTGACGTAGTTAAAGCTACAGCCGCCGCAGTGGCTGCTGCCGCTGATGCAACTATGGCGGTAATGACTGCTGCGGTGATTCCAAAATCTCTCTTATTTCTGGAAAGCAATACTGGCAATTCATCATCCGTAACAGAGACTGGCATAGGCAAGAAGGTAGGAATACGCATAATGACAGCGCGGTAATATTTTGTTGCGTTCCAACACTGAGAAAGATAGCAATTAGTTCCAGAGCAGTTGAGGGTCGTGCCATTAGAATCATTAGTTAATAGGAACATAAAAGGAGGGTAGACACATACAGGAGTGGAATACAATGTTATAGTACTGTTACAAGCTATCTTATTGACCTGGGAAGGGCCTGTGCCTGTATAATCTGAAGTGTGATTCCAATAACAGGCCTTAAACGAGCCTCCTTGCAGAGCAAACAAAGGCTGAAGATTAGTATATCCTGCTTGGGAGGTAAATAGAAACCAATTATCAAAAGGATTTATACTTTGGCAAAAACCAAAGTAGACGAGGTTTTGGACAAAATTGTTTACAGATTGCTGGTATGTAAAGTTTGGGGTGAAATAAAATCCATGTTGAATAGGAGCTGCTCTTTCAGCATGTTGACAACCTGTCCAAATGGGAGGACTAGAAAATTTGGGATCACAAGGAGGGAAAATACAAGGTGTATGAAATCCAGTAGATGGCAGTTTCAGTCGCTTTGGAATCAGTCCTTCAAGAAAAACAACTTGCCCTGAAGTAATAACCTTACTTGTCCCTGTAACTTTACCCTGGGTTATGGTCATACTTTCTTGGAAACCAATCCCTTTAGTAGGCTGTCTTAAAAATAACCCTTGCACTTCACGCTGTAATTGAATGTAAGGCCTAAGAGAAGTGTCATTAACAAATTTGTTATTGGTAGAGATATCAAAGCAAAGGGTACCTGGCAAAGAAAGGGTAGAAAAATTATAAGGTTCTTCCTTGGGATCCATGATGACAGTTGGCAATCCAGTCCTAGGTCCTGTAGAAAACAAAGGTGGGAGGGTAGAGGAGGTGTTAGTTAGCGGCAAAGGATATGGCCAAGCTTTAACTATTGCCCACAGGTCTCGAGTCTTCACCGGCGTCATTGTCATCATCAATAGGATGCTTATCAGCACGATGTTCTTCATCATTGCTTTGATGCACCAGTCTAGTCAACCTTTCAGGTATCCAGATCGGTGTTTGTTGATCCTGCGGGAAGACACAAACAAACCCTCGGACCCACCGAAGAACTGGATCTGGGCCTTTCCATGTTCCTGTGAGAATATCTTTCCATTTTACCCACACTTGAGTACTTGTGGGATTAGCATGCCTCTCTGCAGCCGTACTTCCAATCTTATCCATATTTAAAAAAATTAAAATGAAAAGTAATAAATTTAGTTTATCTTTAGGTGCTCTAAAGTCAGCACCTATTCCCCCTTTTTGTTTTATTAAACAATTTTTTAACGTTAAATGGGTGCGTTCCACTATGCCTTGTCCTTGAGGATTATAGGGAATTCCTGTGATAAGCTGTATACCAAAATTTTGTGTAAATTGAAGGAAACTTTTGGATGTGTTAGCCGGCACATTATCAGTTTTGATGATTTTTGGAATGCCCAGGCTGCAAATGCTTGTAAGCAATGCTGTATAACATCTTTAACCTTTTCACCAGTGTGAGCAGAAGCCATGATCACCCCTGAAGCGGTGTCTATTGAAACATGAACATACTTAAGGTTTCCAAATTCTGAAAAATGAGTAACATCCATTTGCCAAATATGATTAGGTAACAGTCCCCTGGGATTTACCCCAACAGACTGTACTGGCAATAGAGGAGCACAGTGTTGACATGTTTTAACAATCTGTCTGGCAAGATCCTTAGAAATATTAAACTTTCTTCTAAGAGTGGTAGAATTAACATGAAATTGAGAATGAAACAGCTTAGCTTGTTCTGTTACTGTAAAAGCAAAGATAGTTTTTGTAGCCTTATCAGCTTGAGCATTTGCTTTAGCAAGTGGTCCTGGCAGTCCAGAATGAGCTCTAATATGTCCTACATAAAAGGGATCCTTGCGGTCTAAAATTAAGGCACGCAAAGTTCGAAAATAAGGAGCAACTGCAGATCCATCAGGAATGTATGGCACAGTTTCTAAACAAGACACTGATTGTACCACATAATAACTATCAGATAACAAATTAAAAGGCTGATTTACCATGATATTAAATGCTAAGACTACTGCAGCAAGTTTCACCACTTGAGCAGATGAAGGAGGAAGAATTATAGTTTCAATTTTATCACCAATTATCACTGCTCCCACTCCATTCTTAGATCCATCAGTGAATATAGTTTGACAATGAGGCAAAGGCTGTGTTTTAGTAACTTTTAGAAATATAATTGGAACATTTTTACAAAATTGTATCCAGGGATGTTTAGGATAATGGTTATCAAATGTTGCTGTAGTTGAGCAATACAAAACAGCCCAGTCATCATCATGTTGAATTAACCACTGAACTTGTAGTTTGGTATAGGGGATAATAATGACCTTAGGGTGGCCTCCAAATATAGTAACACAGGCCTCTAACCCCTTATATATCAACTGAGCTATTGCTTTTGGAAATGTTTGTAATTGTTCTGTAGGCGATGCTGGGAGATTAATACTCTGTAAAAGTCCTCCTTGCCACAGAATTCCATATGGACTATGTTGTTCTGAGATAATAATCAACATAAGAGGCTGGGATGGATCACATCTATCTGTGTAATCCATTTGTAATCTTTGTTCCACTATAGCAATGGCTCTTTTTCCTTCTGAAGTAAGGACTCTTGGAGAGTTAAGATCAGGATCTCCCTTAAGTATATCAAATAAAGGCTTTAATTCTCCTGTGGTAAGCTTTAAATATGGTCTAACCCAATTAATATCCCCAAGAAGTTTTTGAAAATCATTTAAGGTTTTAAGTGCACCAGTTCTAATAGTTAACTTTAAGGGCCTTACCATAGTAGCTGTAAGTTTGGTACCTAGATATTCTTGTGTTTCTCCCATTTGTAGTTTTCTGGAGAAATATTTAAACCATACTGTTTTAAGGTGGAGATCAATATTTGCAAGGCATTTTCTAATAATTGTTTGTTTTTATGACAGATAAGGATATCATCCATATAATGATAAATCAATAAATCTGGAAAGTCATCTCTTACAGGTTTCAAAGCTTTGTCTACATATATCTGGCACAATGTAGGACTATTAGCCATGCCCTGTGGCAATACAGTCCATTCAAATCTTTGGTCAGGCTGTGCATGATTGAGAGATGGTAACGTAAATGCAAACCGCCAACAATCCCTTTTGTGTAACGGAATAGAGAAGAAGCAATCTTTCAAATCTAAAATAATAGTAGGCCAATTTTTTGGAAGAGCTGTAACTAGAGGCAATCCTCTTTGTATAGGACCCATGGGAAACATTTGAGCATTAATGGCTCTCAGGTCATGTAATAGTCTCCATTTACCAGATTTCTTTTTTATGACAAATATAGGGGTATTCCAAGGAGAAGTAGAGGGTTGTAAATGTCCTGCCTGAAATTGTTTTTTTACTAAATCATGAGCCGCTTGTAACTTTTTTGTAGTAAGGGGCCACTGTGGGATCCATTGTGGCTCATTATTTTTCCAAACTATTGGAATCGGTGTAATAACAGTGGCCCCTACGAAAAACCCAAACCCTGAAAGTTATTTTTTGGAGGAGGCAATGGCAAGGGCTGTAACAATCCCTGTTGTCCTCGTCCTAATCCTTGGCCTTTAGTATATTGCATTTTCTTCATCATATGTTGTACAGGCTCAGAATTAATATTTGTAGTTAATTTGGCATTCATTTGGGTGAGGACATCTCTTCCCCATAAAGAGATAGGTATTTTACAGACATATGGTTGAAAAATTCCTGAATGTCCTTCATTGTCTCTCCACGACAACGAAGCTGCACTTTGGCCAGGCAACTGAGCTACACCTAACCCTTGTAGGTTCTGACTAGCTGTAATTACTGGCCAGCCTTTAGGCCAAACAGCCTCACTGATTATACTTTTATCAGCTCCTGTGTCTAATAGTCCTATGAAAGGTCTGTGCCCTACTATCAATTGCATGATAGGCCTGTCTTGAAGATCCATAGTAAAATTAGCCCAGGTCCTCCAGTAGACCTGAATCCTTTAGCTCCTCTTATTGTCTCCTTACTAGGCCACTGGGAATGCTGACTAGGTAAAACTAACATCTGTGCTATCCTATCTCCCGGGGAAATGACTGTAATCCCATTAGGTGAAGAAATTATAGCCTTAACTTGTCCTTTAAAATCAGGGTCAATTACTCCTAGATGAACTATCAGACCTCTTAAAGTAGAGGAACTCCTACCTAAAAGCAACCCTACTGAATCTGCAGGAATATCACCTTCCCAATCCGTGTCTATCATCTGAATTCCCATATCTGGTGTTAGTACAAGTCTGGAGGTGGCACAGACGTCCAATCCTGCACTTCCTGTGATTGCCCTTCTTTTTTGATTTTCATCCCTTTTTCTGTTGGCGGGTACCATTGACGCGGCATCTGCTGAATTACCCCGTATATTTGTTGCGGGCCCCGGGGTGGGCCCCTCACCCCGTTTTTTTGTAACTTGGGGTTTGGTGGCAATGGGTTTCCTTCTTTATCTCTTACAGAGTGACATTCTCCCGCCCAATGATTTCCCTTTTTACATCGGGGACAAATACCCAGGACTGGATTGTGGCTAGGATTTTGCACAGGAGCTTTATAAGGACAAGTAGCCTTCAGATGACCCATGTGTCCACATACAAAACAGGAACCTAGAGGTCCTCTCTTAAACCCTTGCTTTTCTTGACCACCTAAAGCTAAGGCTGTAGTAAGCGCTGAGGTCTGTCTGTCAATTGCAGCCACAAATGCAGCACTCTGTCCAGTGGACTCATTAATATCCTTACAAACTCTTAGATAAGTGGATAAATCTTTAGATTTCCATGGTCTAATAGCTTCCTTACACCATTTATTAGCTTGTTCATAGGCTAACTGTTTTATCAAAGGCATTGCTTGGTCAGCATCTCCAAAAATTCTTGAAGCTGTTTGAATTAATCTGTCTACAAAGTCTGCAAAAGGCTCATTACTTCCCTGGGTCACTTTGGACAATTGTCCCTGTAAGTCTCCAGATCCTTGTAAGGTTTTCCATGCTTTGGTAGCAGCCACAGCAATTTGAGCAAACACTGCTGGATGGTAATTAAGCTGTGCCTGTAACCCTTCATATGGTCCTGTTCCCATTAACATATCTCTATCTATCTGTGGATTCCCTGCTGCTGCATTACACCTTGCAGTATCCATGGAAAGCTCTTGCCAGGCTGTTTTCCACATAAGGTACTGTCCTCCTGATAAAGTGGCTCTAGCTAAATTAGTCCAATCTAAAGGTATGAGATTCTGAGACATCATAGTTTCTACCAGAGCCACTGTAAAGGCAGATTGAGGGCCATAAGTACTTACTGCCTCCTTTAATTGTTTTACAATTTTAAAGTCTAGTGGTTGATGGAAACGTTGATTTTGTACATCCTCAAACACCGGAAACATGGTGGGTGTATGAGATGCCCAGTCTAGGTGTCTGTTAGATTGCTCCCCATCCATAGAGTCCCTGGGAGGTGCATTAGGTATTAAAGGCACTAGGGGGCGCTCGGCCCGCGTGGTTAACTTCTCAAGAGCTTTTTCTAACTCCACCCCTGACAGTTCCCCTTCTGACTCTTTTCCCTCATCTGAGTCATACTTCCCCTCTGAGCGGTGAGAACGCTCCTCTTTAATTTCTTCTAAAACCTGACTTCCCTCTTCTAGGGGTCCCTTAATATTTCGTTTGTCTTTATGTTGTAGGCAAGATTTTATCAGAGACCAAATGGCCAGTGTTCCCACCGGTAATGTTTTTTGTCTATCTGCTATTCTTAAATCCTCTCCCAAATGCTCCCACTGAGGAATGTTTAATAAACCTTCATCTAAGAACCACGGAGAGACTTTTTCTATGGTATCCAGGAACATTCGAGCTGTTTTTGTTTTTAACGGTGTTCCATGGTTCTTTAACAGCTCTCTAAGAGGCTGCTGCATTCTATTTTTAGACAGTTATGTTCCCATGATTAAAACTTGCAACACTAAGAGCTAACCCAATCACACGAACAAACCACACAATTGATGTAACAAAGACACTTACTACACAGAAAATTTACCACCACTTCATACACACAGACAACACAAAACCCCTTGGCTAGTCACTGTTCCATGAACCTTTATAACTAGTCGCTGTTCCGCGAACTTTTATAGCTAGTCGCTGCCCCGCGAACCTTTATAACTAGTCGCTGCTCCGCGAACCTTTATAACTAGTCGCTGTTTCGCGAACTTTTATAACTAGTTGCTGCTCCGCGAACTTTTAAGGCCTTTTTACTGTTTAATTTACTTTATTAAATACTTACCTTATACTTACTCTAGAGTTATTTTTAGGGTTCCCGGGTTTCGGCGCCACCTGTCGCGCTCCCTGCCCGCAGAGAGACGAGACGCAAACCTGGTTCTTTTTGAGCTCTTTATTTTGCGCGCTTACTTCCTTCCTTCTTCTCCTTCCGCAGCTCAATATATACAATCCTTTAACCAATCAGATACAAGTGCATGCGGGGAGAGCGTGGACAAGTACAGAGAGGCAATTAGGGCATACACTAGACATACAGTGTTTACAAGGGAGCCTAACCAATCCAAACAACTTCCTCAAAGTGACGCTAGTTGTTGTCTCACAAGTCAGCTGCATGCAACCGCACTGGCAAGCTGCCAGGCGCCATCTTGGATACGCATCTAAGTAAAGCCAAGCCAGCTATGCCACACCCAGGCAGCCAAGCCACACCCAGGGCCAGGGGTCCGCGGCGCCCCGACAGTAAGCAACTCTCCTAGGCATTCTGCTGTGGTTGCAGGAATGTATGCCGTGGTTCCCCAAATGCTGAACTCCTTCATCTATAGCCTGCGGAACAGAGAGGTGAAAGAAGCCCTGAGAAAGCTTTGGGTAGGATAGGTTCTCTGCTATGATACATCATCTGCAAGGACATGGGATTTGAAAGTAAGACAAAGTGACGTGATGCCATTGGAACCAGAATACCTGACTCTTCTGTCACTCTATTTTATTTTTACAATGAGACAAAATTTGTCCAGGTGCAGTCTATCTGGGCTTGAAATCTGACATTTCTTTTTATCTAGTTTTTAACATTTGACACATGATTTCTATATTCTAAAAAAAAAATTTCTTTCCTTGAGTTTCACAGAAGAGGATCCTGAAGGAGCGACTCTGGCTTCAGAGACTTCGTGCTGGTGCACATATAAAATGCCTCTTGACATGACACATGCACACCCTAACCCTCTCACTTGTTAATAGGAACCTAGGTGTTAATAGGGTGAATGTCACTCATATAAAAAAGTATTTGCAGAGAATGATGTCATGCAGATTATTTCCCTGGGGCCTTAAATGTAATTTCACATACACTTATAAGGGAGGCACGAGAAGAGCCAGAAACTGAACTAAGGCAGACAGTTTTTGATTAACTGAACACATTTGTCTGAAAACTTATGTGCTTATGTTGCCTGTTCTAATGACTAGCTCTCACCCCTGTGCTCATGCCTGTCCCATTCACTACATCAGTTGGCTCCTTTTCCATCTTGATTCACACTTCCTGGAGGAAATGTGAGCCAGCTCCAGCCTTGTGGTGGGTTGGTGACTATGAGTGTGTAAAGGTATTCCGCTGTGCAGTTCCATGAAGTTTGCTTATGTGGAGGAACTCATTCCCCAGGCCATTAGATGAGCCTGGTCTTCCACATCATCAGGAAAAACTGTCCTTTACCCAAGCAATCTGGTGACATGGACTATTGTTTTGCTAATTTGAATCTCTTCTTTTATGAGGTGGAGAATCTTTTCAGGCCTTATTTGAGTCCCTATTTTTCCCCTTTTTAATAGTATGTGTTTGAGATATTTCCGTTGAGGCATTTATTTTTGTGTTAATATGCCAAAATTGTCTAATTAACTAGAAAGTCAATCCTTTTAAGTTATCTTGTTTGTCAATTTTTTATTCATGTGTTTGTCTCATTTAGCTTCAGGATTACAGTATTCAGTGGGTACACAAAGTGGTTCATTTTAATATATATTGACATATTCACATATTTCATAATAATTTGGTTACAATAAGTATTGCTATTGAACACTGTTTTTACTTCAATCCAAAGGATTGGTTTTTAATTTTAGTTCAGAGGTATGAAATCTCCTTGATATTATGTTTTGGATTTGAGGTGATACAGAAATCTGCATTCCTTTTTAACTATATTTTGGCAATAAATGAGCTGTTCATTACTGAGTTGTTTTTTTCTCTGGACTTCTCTTGTCTGAACCATAGGGTGTCTGCACCTCTCCCTGAAGTAACTTATGTCATCTGTCCTCATTATTGAAGCCCCATCAATTAAGTAAGTGCACATAGTAATTCCCATCCCTGTTTATTACATTCACAAAGCTACCTTTTCCACAAGTTACATCATTTTTGCTGATTTGCAATTTTCTTCAAAATACTAAGAAGAAATACACATTATTTAAATCTGCAACATGTAGTATTTGGAAGTATGTTTAATATTGAAGCCAAGACCATGAAATTGGGAAGACTGGGGATAAAATTCTACAAAGATAAGGAAACATGATTACATAGTTACTCCACATTGATTACAGAAAACAGTTTAGAAGCAGTTAAAAATATTCACAAATAATGGATCAACTTTCAAGGACACAAGCAGAATCTCCCCCTAGTGTTTTGGGTATTTTTTCTGCTTTCTCTGTGTTCTCACTGTGTCAACTGAGAAGACAGGAAGACTTAAAGTGAGTTTTTAATTTAGTTACACATGGATGGATTTGCATTGTTTCTTAGGAGAGGGTTACAAGGAATCTGGAAACTTGTGCTGGGATTTTGGATCTCTTTTATCCTAAAATTCAGCTTATGGCAAAAACAAACTGCTGCTGTTTCCTTCTGCTTTTGTTGTTTCAAATTCCTGCACCTTCTTCTTTCTTCTAATTTCCTGTGTTTGGGAGAAAACTTGGGCAACATATCACTTTATTGGTAGTGATAGTTCATTTACAATTGCTATGAATTCCTCATCAAAATATGAGTCATAACACCTGAGGCATCAGGAAACAACCTCTGCCTCTGAGTGTGGGTCCCATTTGATGATGCCGCTATGAAAACCACGAGTGTGGACAGAGAGCAGAAGCCCATGGCACTTGCAGAAGTCCTTGCTGCTCTTTGCAAGTGGGAGGGTTCAGAACTAAGTGGTGAAATCTTGCTGATACTTCTGTGTTGCTGATATGGTGTTTCTGAGAGGTCATCTGACCTTAAGACCTGTCTGCCCCTCCGAAGTCTATCATTCAGAATTCAAAGGATATGAATTTCTCTTGCAGAATCGCTCTCTGGGGCTGAGGATGTAGCTCAGTGGTTGAGCACTAGACTAGCATGTTTCAGACTCTGGTTCCATTCCCATCACCTCAAAAGCTACATATGTGTAGCAAAACAACTCAAAGCAGATCTCCATACTCATTACTCATAATCTTTTCCTCTCCTATTTTCCTGAGGTTTGTCCCACAAGGCACCGGCCTTTTGACTAATGGATCGGAAAGCACATTCTCTAGGTCCTGTTTTGATGCTGCCACTCGATGTATACTACCTATGTGTTCAGAGAACAGAAGACTGAAACCCAAAGGACTCCTTTATGGCTTTGTTCTGGTAGATGCTTTCAGCAGGCAAGTGATGGTGTCTTGCTGACACTGCAGTAATCCCAACGGGTTGCTACTCGTAGGTCCCTTCAGATGGTGGTATAAGGTCAACGTGAAGTCAAACATGCTTCAATGTCTCCACATTGCTCCAAAATGAAAACAACCAAACAAGAGAACAAAACAGAAAGTGTGCAGACCCTGGTCCTGCTGGTGGATGCGACCTCTTTTTCTTCTCCCTTTACAACCACACTTCCTGTGCAGCACTCTAGACCCACATCCCCAAGTCTTCTCCCACCATTTTCTGGGTCCATCAGCAGGACTTTGCTTGGATTGCTCATTTCCAGGTTCACAGTTCCCTCTTCCATAGCCAGCCTGGTCTTCCTCCTGAATTAAGCAACGGATTTCTGCTGCACAGTGACGTGGAGACTATCATATGCCCTCACCAAGCCAGCAGTGAGCTTGATTAGGGTCTTTGTTGGGGGATTTTCAGAGACTTCCACGAGTTCTGTCCACATTCTTGGGTTTAGACAGAGCTCACCTCTTAATTCACCAAGATTAATGAAGTAAGGAAGCTCTGCTTCGGTCCTTGGAAAATAACCCCCCAAAAATATTGTTTTCCAAGCTGGAGGTTAGAAGGGTTTTCTTGCTCATGGAGGTGAATCCATAGAGTCCCTTGCTTTCATCTCACTCCCAATCTCCTGCTGAGGTTCTTTTCTTGCTACTGGGAAACTTCATCTTGTGTTTACATGCTACCGTTCTCTGTATATTGTACCCAGAAACACTGATGTTGCTTAAAACCCTATTGATGTCTGGGTATCTTTTGTCAATTGTTCCAATGGCTGAAATTGAATGAGGTTGACATTTGAAATGTGCCATGATGATGCTATCTTATTATAAAGTTGAAGTAGCATGTCATATAAATTACAAATTCACATCCCAAGAATTAATATATTATAAATGCAGACAGTAAACAGGGAAAAATATTGAGCATTTAAATATAGAAGTTTTCAAAGCACATGAACTTGAACCAGCCCTCCACCTATTGAATGGTGGTTGAATCTAATCCAGTGTCTGAGTGAAATATCACATAGCTCTGCCTTTGGTGACTTTGTAGTTGAAATAAAAAAACCCATTGTGTCCCATCATCTGAGAAGTAGCACACCTGTAAAAAGTTAAAGAGCATATAACATAAATATATAACATATGACATCATTAGTAAATTATATGATATTAGTACAATGTGATATTTATTACAATGGGTATGTTATACATGGGTATATACATGTAAGGTCTATATTATTATTTACAACCTGTTTTAAGGCACTTGTGTCAATTTCATTGAACTATGTGTAGAATTGAAATATCGGGAGTTATTAACTTAAAATCCAAGAGCTGAAATTTCATATCAGAGTCCCCTAATGTGAAGAAAGATGTATATTTAAACCACTGTGTTGGAATTGAAAATGCTCTGCATGGATGGGCAAAGAGACTAAAAATACAGTCTGTAATTTTGGCTGTCAGCACTGAAAAAATGGAATATAATAAAATAGTAATACAATCTTTATAAACTATGTGGGAAAACATTATAGTTCAGCAAACACCCCCTAATGACTAACTAGGAACACCCAGAGTTTGTGCAGTTCTACAAGGTCAGAAAGTTTTCGTTTGCCTCTAATTTTCATGCATTAAAGATCTGGTGGCCAGTCTGCAGTGCTTTTTCAAAGTGGTGGAACCTTCCAGAGGTGAGCCAAAATTAATTGAAATTGGATTGTTGGGGCAGGCCATGGAGTCACTAGCCTCCCTATCTCTTATTACTTCCTGGTGGTTCCCAAGGCCATATACTATGTCAACGATGACTTACAATGTCACAGACCCAAGGCAACAGGTCAGTGACTGTGGATCAGACCACTGAGCTATGAGCCAGAGGAACCTTTCCATAATTTAAGTTGAATGACCTTGGGAGTTTGTTACAGCAATTGAAAGCTGAAGATCATGGTGTCTTCCCTAATATGTATAAATATACTATTTAAACCTATCCATGTCTTCACATCTAAAATGGAATGGAGCTTCCTGAAATCATTAATTAAACAGGATAGTCTTTGATTGTGACCAAAAAGGAGCTCTGGAATTCATTAGAGAGTTGCCATGTGTTACATGAGCAGGGTCCAGGCAGTGCAGCTGAGCAGAGACAGTGCAGAGAACTGAGTGGTGCAGACATGGCCTCAGGGGTCAGGAATAAGGCACCCTGAATCCCTCACTCCTGCAGAGTTGGTCTTCCAGGACATGCACTATTGGGATCAGATTGTTATTCCAATAGCGTCTCTAATGAGGAGCATTGGGTATTGAACCCTGGGGATACAGAGACTGCAGGAGACAGCCTGGGACCACCTCACTCAGCAGCCCTGTTCCATCCAGGAATTAGCACCTGTGCTCCTCCCAGAGATGAGCCTTCCTCAGGATCCTCTGAAATAATAATCTACCTGTTTTTCCTGACAACTCATTTGCTTCTTCCATATCAAGTTGAGATTTTGAACCAGATCCTTCTTGATGCCAACCAGGTAATTACACTTCCTTAGTTAATGCTTCATATTATCTCATTTAGTAATTCCTGAATGCATTTTAATTCCTATATATTTTCTCACATCAACTTGCCAAGGAAATGTTGATGTAATTGGTAGTTCCTTCTTGATTTTCTACCTGTGCATCCCAGAGATCATTTCAGCACATTACACACTTCCCTGATGTTTGCATTTGTGATGCTGGGGATGCTTTTCTCAGTCCTCATTCCTCAATTGCCCTGACACATTCTTCTTTCTGTGGAGTGAAGAGTGCTCTGTGCAGGTGCAAGGCAGTAAAAACAAAATCAGTAGGGGAAGTCAAGTTAAAGTCCCTATCTCAGTCCCACACTGGGGGCTTTGGCTCTACTCATTTCTCACCATGAAACATCCCCACAGTCTTTTCCATGTTAATTGGGGTTAGTTTAATAAAAGCTGTAAATGTTCAAGGTATACAGTGTGATGGTGGGATGTGGATATACATTGCAATATGGCGACCACGATGGCATGAATTGACACATCTCCCTGCACTTCCCTTTGTACAAATGCAGCATTCAGGCTGCTCACAGAATTGAGGGCTTTCCTTTCACAAAGCATGTTGTAGAACCTCTGTGACCTTCATTCAGCGTGTGTGGATTCAACATCTCCCTGAATGCTGAAAGCTGTCCCAGGCATTTCTCTGACTAAAAAGACCACTTCTCCAACTCCAGATGTGCCTGGTAGTCCCTGCCTGTCTTATAATTGTGTTATCTTATGCTCTTTTTCTGAAAATCAGGAAATTGTTTTAGTTTTCATAATTTTTTTCAGGTTTTTCTATGCAATTCACTGATATTTTCCTCATTTTTCTGAAATATATTTTAAATGATATATCAATTATCAACTAAATTGTAGAGCTACCTTAAGAGGAGACACAGAGTCTCTTGTGTCATGTTGATGTACAATTAATTGCTGAAGGAGATGGTTAATGTTTCCTTGGGGAGTCTCCTGAGCTTCAAGCATAGAAGCAGCATTTTCTAGTCTTTGCTCAGGTCCACCTGGATGGATACCATTTAGAGGCTATTATTAATTTCATGGATAAAGATGGACATACTTCAAAGGTAGGGATAAGGCTAGTGGCCTTGGTCAAGAAAAAAATATTGAAATTGCAAAGAAAAATCATTAGATCTGAGTGATCATCTAGGAATGTTAGTTCTGTGCTATCCAGGCACATTAACAGAGATTGTTCATGAATCATTTCAGCTGTCAGAATATCTGAGCTGAAACCCAGTCTTGACCAAACACTTGTGTAGATTTCACATTCATGATATAATCTCACCTTACCTAAGAGTCCTCATGTATAAATGTGGATGATAGTGAAAAATAACCCACGTGCACTTTGACTCCTCTGTCAGATGACTCTGAACCAAGCCAAAATTAGGGAATTATTGCTTTATAAGAAACAGCTAAAAAATACATTCTTCTTTCTTTTATAATGTATTGGAATGCTTCTGTTCAAAAATATATGCCTTAGTCTTTGTTTCTTTCTCATATTTAACACAATAATTGGAACACAATCAGTGTTCAGTACAAATTTATTTAAATCAAGGGAGTCGAGGGAAACAGGAATGAATGAAAATGGAACTAACTGAAAAAATAGCAGAGAAAATTTTCTGAATATTCACTGGAGTTCACAGTGACCAGGGGGATGTTTTCCGTTCTATACACTTTCTCAGAATTCAGCATGCACTGAAGTCACCTGTAGCCCTCGAAGTAGACTTGGCCCTCGTCCCCAGGGTGGTTCAGGAGTCTGACGGGAGTGGGACCAAGGATCTGCATTTCTAACACCTGCCAGCACTTCAGCTGGTGTCCACACATCTTAAGTTCTTCTCACCCTGTCTTTTCCACCAGATTCTTCACCACAATGGAACCCCATAACCAAACAGCCGTTTCACAATTCTTACTCCTAGGACTTTCAGATGACCCAGCACTGCAGCCAGTGATCTTCAGCCTGTTCCTGTCCATGTACCTGGTCACCATCCTGGGAAACCTAATCATCATAATGATGGTCAGCTCTGACCCCCACCTCCACACTCCCATGTACTTCTTTCTTTGCAATCTCTCCTTTAATTATATCTGTTTGAGCACTTGCGCAATCCCCAGGATTCTGGTGAACCTTCAAACACAGGATCAGAGAATCACTTACACTGGCTGCCTCTGCCAGGTTGCCTTTGTCATAGTATTTGCATTTGTGGAAAATTTTCTCCTTGCAGTGATGGCGTATGATTGCTATGTGGCCATTTGTCACCCCCTCGTGTACACTCTCTTCATGAATCCCTGCCTCTGTGTCCTGCTGTTTCTCTCCTGTCTTCTCATTAGTATCACAGTTGCCCTGTTCCATACTCTGATGGTGCTGCGTCTGTCTTCTGCACAAACCTGGAAATCCCCAACTTCTTCTGTGAACTTGCTCAAGTCATAAAGCTCTCCTGTTCTGATACCATCATTGATAACACCATGGTATATGTTTCAACTTCCATATTTGGTGGTGTCCCCTTCTCTGGGATCATCTTCTCTTACATTCACATTGTGTCCTCTGTCTTGAGAATGTCCTCATCAGAAGGGAAGCATAAAGCCTTTTCCACCTGTGGGTCTCACCTGTCTGTGGTCTCCTTGTTCTACGGGACAGGTTTTGTGGTGTACATTAGTTCTGCCATGACTGATTCTTTAAGGAAGACTGCTGTAGCTTCAGTGATGTACTCTGTGGTTCCTCAAATGCTGAACCCCTTTATCTACAGTCCCAGAAACAGGGACATGAAAGAATCCTTGAAGAAACTCATCTGCAGAACAGCATCAATTGTATGATGATTCAATTACTCTGAACTTGGGTTTCTAGAGAAAGTCAAAGTGACAGGATCCCTGATGAACCAGCGTGGTTGGACCTTGTCAATACATTCTCCAAAATGATTACATTATGACGAGGTTCACTTTTCCTCTGATTGAACTCTGACTATTTTTTGTCTATCTCTGATGCAGCGTACATAATTTTAATACTCTAAACACAATTTTTTGATGTGTCCTCACAGGAGCTATGTCTGGGGCAGGCATTCTAATTGTAGTAATATTTGTTACAATCCATTTAAGACCAGAAGCTGAAGAGGCCAGAAGTGTAGTGAAGCATAGCTGTGTTCATATCTACAGAGTAAACTGTAAAGTGATTATATGGGTGGGGCCACATTAATGTCATCTACAGTTGGTTTTACTGTAAGGGAAATAAGTAACCATTAGTAGCTTGCAAACAAATAGCTAACCATTTCAGTGGCCAAGAAAAACCTTCTATGACATAATGGCATACAATTCAGTGTCATATCGTGTAATATTGGCATAACTAGGTGGTATCAGTGGTCTGAGATGGTTGTGAACATGGTCAAACTCATCCTTAAAAGTGCCTTCTGTCTTGTGAAAAGCAAAGTCTAACATCAATAAGCCTAATAGTAATGAGAATTATGGGCTTTGCAAGGATTCCTGAGGTAGGGGATGTATCAGAGTGGAGTAAGTCTTTCATTCATCCTCCTCAAGGTGGGCTCTTCCTAGGACTGGTTTCCTCTGAAGTCACCAGGTGAGAGCCGCACATTCGGGTGCATTACCTGACATGGCATTAGAAATAGAAAACTGAGCCCCATTCCTGAGTCTGTTGATAAGTAACTTTTCCATGGATGAGTTAGATTAAATCTGGTAGAAGATTTACTAGTGGCTCTCAGCATAGGCCCAGAATTTGTTACCTTAATTTTCTACTTCCTTATTAAAATTGCACGATATTGCTTATTTGAGAAAAGAGGATTTGCTGAAAAGACTTTCCTGGGTTATGTGGGAGGTCTTCCATGTAACCCCATCTTTCAGTATAAGACAGACTGACAAGCAGAGGAAATGCAGAAGAGGAGAAGACCTACAACCACAGAAGTAGAAATTGGATTTGTGCATCCAATACTGGACCATTTTTACATACAAAACTGTCATTTTCATACAGTTTCAACAAATTTCTATCATCCCTGTAGCTACCCCTGTAGAATTTGTTACATAAATGTGCTTATTTTGACCTTGTGAAAATTTAAATTTGACATTTAATCCATGTCTTATTGTTACTGTGATCCTTCTTTTCAGTTATTCATATTGAGTACAGCAGTTATTCATTCATTTTTATTTTTTCAGGAAAAGTTTTTTGTATTTCAGTTGAAAAATTTTTGAAAATTCAACCTTTAACATTTTGTTTTTTAAATTCAAGGCTTGACATAGTTCCAAATATGGGAATACTCTCAGCAAGGGATGTGTTCTCCTAGATATCAGATAGTAAATGGCAATGTGTTACAAAACAGTCCTGGTGAAAGCTTTATGATTTGTTTTTTAACATTTGTCTTTTATTTACTTATTTATTTTTATTTTGATTCATGGTACACAAATGGGGTACAACTATTGTTTCTCTGGTTGTACGCAAAGTAGTGTCATACCATTTGCGTAATCATACATGTACCTAGCTTTCTTTTAACTAGTGAATTTTTGTTGACTCATTTCAAACTCTACAGCTTTAAGTTATGCTTGTGACATTAAAGATAAGAAACACCTCAGGTGTTGCTGAAATACTACTTATATTTCTAGAAAAAAAATCTACTAAAAAAAATCTATCTTTCTACTGTTATAAATCAAACTGAGTATTGTAATTTATGTCTTCTGAAGAAAGTAAAATAATTATATTGATTTAGTCAGTTTTTTCTCTGCTGTGAACAAAAGACCAAACTGAGGAGGGAAGGTTTACTTGGGGTTCCTGGTTGCAGAGGTTCAGTCCATAAATAAATGCCCACTCCATAGCTCTGGGTCGCAGCTGATGGAGAGTGTCATGGTGTATGGGAACAGCAGAGGACAGTAGAGGACAGAGGCTCAGCAGATGGTTTCAGGAAGCAGGAAGAGCTCTGCTCACCAGGGACAAAACACAGCCCAGAGTCATTGCCCCCCGTGAACGACTCCTTCAGCCACACACCACCAGCCTACAATGACCACCCAGTTAATCCGTGTCACTCACTGAATTAATGCACTGATTAGGTCACACCTCACAATCTAATCATTTCACCTCTGAAAATTCTTGTATTGCCACACATGTGAGTTTTTGAGGGACACCTCAACTGAACCATATATACACACAGGACAGACACTGGATTTAATCTTTCCACCTGTTTTGCATTTCTGAAGACGTCTCCTGAGTGGCTGCACAATTTAACCATCCCATTAGGTGTTCCTGGTGTTCTGCATCTTCCCCACAATACTTTCTTTTATTAGGACAATATAGTGGGTATAATTAGTTTACTCTTCTCTTACAATGAGATTCAGAGTCATTATACATACTATGCAACACTATCTTCCGAAATATGAGTGTTTACAATATTTCCATTGAGTTTCTTGTCTTTTTAGAAGTTAATGCCTAATGGTTCTTCATGTAATTGTGATAGTGATCCTTTATACTTATGTATATTGTGTATTTATTTTAGGTCGATGTCTCCTTTTGCATGTCTGTTATGCTATGTACCACATGACCTCTAGAGCTTGGTTTTAATGTGGTTTATTTGTCAGTATTTTCCCTCATGGTCTGTGCTCAGTAATTCTTGATCTTGAAACTCCTCCTTTGGCTGATAAGGGATTTGTGGTCTTGTCCTGTTCTGCCAAGGTGGAAGCCATGTGAAATGTGTTTGTGCCATTGATGTGCTACAGAGATCACAATCGCTTTTATTACTAAGCATCGATTTTTAAGTAGTCCTTCCTTTGACCATAATGCCAATCCCACAATAAAGAAGCACATAGAGGAAAATAGGGGGCAGGTATATGAAAAATGGTGGAATGTGACAGACATCATGTACATGTATGACTTCACAAATGGTATGAATCTACATCATACACAATAATAGAAATGAAAAGATATGAACCATTTGTGTACAATGAATTCAGTCTGTAAAAATTTAGTCCATAAAATAAAAATAATAATAAAAAAGTAGTATATTTAAGAGTTCATGTTTTCTGGACTCTTTTATGGGCAGTAGGACTGCTGTCTCTATCCCTGCACTATTTCCACATGTCTGCAGGTTTGGAGCTCACTAGTCAGCCAGACCAACTCTCTTGTAATGAACAAGCTCTAGAAGTTTCTTAGTTATAATCACAAAGGGTTATCTGTTTTTCTGTTGATTTAAAATATTTGACAATGTATTGACAATCCAGACCCTTAATTTAAATCTCTGAACTCTACTTTAATGTTAATGAGTGTATGTGATAATACTGTGATGTTTGGAAAACATGACAGTGAAATTCTAAAAGGAAGTAAGATATCTACTAAAAGTCCATTTTGACTAGAGCAAGTATATAAAACTGTTGTTTATAATATGCTCAATAAGTTAAAATTTAACCAGACCACATATTAATTAGTCTTATGTGGTTATAGTTTTAACATATTTTCAATATATTATCATTGGTATAAATATATTAGATAGATAGATGATAGATCATATGCAAATAGAAGAATAGTGGACATGTAATAGATAAAAGAATTCCCAAATTTACAAATTTTGAAACAATGGTTCCTTTGAATTCAATATATGCATATCCAAATGCCCACTTGGCATCCCCACATGGATTCTTAATAGACACCTCAAATTTAACATTGCCATTAAAATATGATATTAATCCTAAAATATTCTATGCATGCATATATTCCATGCTACAGTTCATGGTAATTATGTTTTTGCATGTACTGAGCATTTCCTGTCATTGAGTATCATCTCTTATTTCTCTTTTTCTTTATACCCTATACACAATTGTTCAGGAAAACCTGCTGTCCTTTCCACCAATATATATCCAGAAGCAGTCAGTTATCAGGATCTCCATCCTTACCAACATGAACTGAGTCATCATCCAGTTAGGGTTATTCAAAGGCCATCATACCTGGACAGTCCTGTGTCTGCATCCTTGTGCAGGGCAGGGGAAGTGTTGGTCAGCTCCACCTTTTCTTCCCATCACCTCCACATGCATCTCTGGGCAGAAGAGCTTTGGTGCCATCTCTGTTTACTAGATGTGAGGACTTTGTGGAAGGAAGTATAGACTAGACAGACACAGTACATCACCTCCCTAGCCTGCCACTTCTCCTTTATAAAACTATAGAATATTTAAGTTATAATGATCACAGAAACACTATAATAATTTTATAATACTGTCATTTGTCCTTCTCAAGAGTTAACAAATGCTGACTTTCTGCTGTACCTATTCAATACTAACTTGGCAGAATAAGTGTGTACAGGAAAGAAATTCAGGGAGAGAAACTATGGAAGGAGAAATAAGCACAGAAAGAGTGCAATATTCACTTGGGTTCAACATAAAGAAGAGTTTTATATGATAGCAACTCTCAAATTTTAGAATTAGTGAAAGATCCTGTTGGAACATCTAACATTCATCTTCACCCCAGAGGTTTGGTAAATCTGGAGTGGGTTATAATTATCAGTATTTCTAAGATCTTACAAGAGAGCTTGGATCCACAGCAATAACACCATTACCTGGTAACTTATTATAAGTGCTGATGTTCTCATTATATTGCGATGTTAGCCACCTTTTGTGCTAGATTCATCAGTAGCATGGAAATTAGAAACCAAACAGCTGTTTCAGAATTCCTTGTCTTGGGACTGACAGATGATCCAACCCTGCAGCCTGTCATCTTTAGTCAGTTCCTGTCCATGTACCTGGTCACATTGCTTGGGAACCTGCTCATCATCCTGACTGTCAGCTCTTACTCCCACCTTCGCAACCACATGTACTTCCTCCTCTCCAACCTGTTCTTCACTCACTTGTGTTTTAGCACCACCACAATCCCCAAGATGCTGGTGAATATCCAGAGACAGAGTAAGACCATCGGTTACACAGGCTGCCTGAGGCAGATGGGCTTTGTCCTGATTTTTGCTGAATTGGAAAGCAGTCTCTTTGCTCTAATGACTTATGACCGCTATGTGGCCCTCTGCTGTCCACTCAGGTATTTGGTCATCATGTATCCCCACTTCTGTGTCCTCCTGATTTTGTTGTCCTTGTCCATCAGCATTGTGGATGGCCTGTTGCACAGTCTGATGATGGTAAGTCTGTCCTTATGCACAAACCTGGAGATCCCCCACTTCTGTGAACTTGCTGAGGTCATCAGTCTGGCCTGTTATGATGCCCTCATCAATTATATACTGATATATCTTGCAGTTTGCATATTTGGTGGTGTTCCCCTCTCTGTAATCATTTTATCTTATACTCATATTGTTTCCTCTGTCTTGAGAATGCCCTCATCAGAAAGAAAGTATAAGGCCTTTTCTACCTGTGTGTCTCACCTGTCTCTGTTGTCTCCTTGTTTTATGGAATATCTTTTTATTAGCTCTCTAGTTACTGACTCCCCCGGGAAAACTGCAGTTGCTTCTGTGATGTACACTGTGAACCCTCCAATGCTTACCCCCTTTAACTGCAGCCTGAGGAACAGGGTCATGAAGGAGTCCTTGAGGAAACTCATTGTTAAGACACATTCCCATCTTTGATATATCATTTACTTTCAATTTTGATATCTAAAATGAGTCCAAGTGTTGGGATTCATGGTGAGTTAGAGTACCTGATCTTAATTTTACTACATTTTTCTAATGTGTCTTAAAAACTGATTTTTATTTTTTGCCTCTGTAAAATTCGATATACGATTTCAGTTGTCTATAAACTCCCTTATCTGGTGCCACATAATCTAAGCCTGAAGCAGACATTGTATCTTAGCAATGATTCCCTCAAAATCTGTCAGAAGGCGGCAAATTAGAGAAGGCAAATGACAAAAAGAAAGCATTCAACAAAGCTGTCATATATAGAGTCAATAACTTCTACCTGATCATGTTAGAGTCACTAGGATTGTATTCTGACCTACCAGCACTGAGAGGCAGAGACGTGGCCATCATGCCCCATCGAGTAAATACGTGAAAATCATCAGTGAATCTGTCCTCAGTCCTAATAAGAAAAGGAAATTCTAGTACAAACATACTCAAACTGGTAGAGCCATTGTTTTTTTCCCAATGGCTTCAGAGGCCTGGGTTGTGCTGCAAAAGAGAGCAGGGCTTCCTTCAGTCTTTCAAGAGATGGATGATTCCAGGGCTGACTCTCCTCCAAGTCAGCAGTGACTGCACACCCTGACTTGATGGCAGAAGCAGAAAACCAATGGTCCTCTTTTTGGTCCATTAAGCTCACTTTCCTGGATCAAGCAGTATGTCATCTTCATAGAGGTCTGAATGGTGGTCTTCAAAATGTGTCCATACTCTATCCCAATAATAGGTGGTTTCTTACATAATAAATGGGTGAAAGTTGTCTGTTTAGAAGTGGGTATGTGCAGAGGAAGGACTTCTCTTGGATTATCATGGTGCATGCAGAGTTTGACTACATTTCCATGTAATTCAGACTGAAGGGGGAAGACACCAAGGAAAGGAGGTAGCATTGTAACCATGTGGTAGAACTTGCATTGACACTCTGTGTTTGACAAATTCCACCCTTTGAAATGCATTTTCACAGAACTTCAAAACATTTTTATCACCCCTGGAGATAGCCCCATACAGTATTTTACATAAGTGTGTGGCTTTTTAAATTGCCAAAGTTCACCTTTAATGAATGAACTCCATGTCTTCTGTTGTTCTTTTTTTTTTTTTTTTTTGATTCTTTCATTGAACATTTATTGAGCATTTACTACACATGAAGTACTGCAACAGACATTGAGACTGTACCAGTGGATAAAGAAGACAAAAAATTCTGCCTTCAAAGAACATAACTTTTAGTGCAGAGGACATAGAAAAAAATAAGGAAATGAGCATTACATTTGTGTAACATAACCTTTGAGAACATAGTCCCAAATGATCTACTACTGCAAATTATATAAGATATCGACCTTCAGTTTCCTGATCTATAAAATGGGAATAAAATCATAATTATCTCTTTAATTTGTATCAAATTCAGAGGGGAAGAATGAGTGAGAAGATAGAAGAAAAATCTCAAAGAATTGTTTGCTCACAATAAGCCCTTTATAAGTCTTAGCTATTACTTATGGGGATATTGAGGATTTTTTCCCTTTTCTTTCTTTCTTATTTTGATGCTGAAGTTATTCACTCACCACAGGAACAAATGTCCACAACAAGTATAGAATGTGGTTTCTGTCTGCTACTATAAAAAAATTAAACGACAGGTTAAATAGCAATGGGCAGAGTCTGAAGGGAGGTAATCCTTAAGAACCTATAACCTGACATTAGAAACTCTTGATTGCCTGGGAGTTTACATTGATTTCCTAGGCAACCGTACCAAGATTCAGAAACTGGGTGGCTTGAAACAACAAAAACATTCTCACAATTCTGGAGGGTCTTCTGTTGTTCTGATCCAAGTGGTTTAGGATCAATCACGATTCCTTTGTTTGAGCAGGCATCCTTTTATTTTTAAGTTCTGAATTTTAAATTTGTGTAGGATGAGTTTAAAGTAATGATGTTGGTGAAACCTTGGACACTTTATTTCTGCTATTGTGATAAAACTGTTTGTACATTTCCCGCACAGCTCCTGAAGGAAATACAAGGTGGTTTTGTACTTGGAATGGAATTTCTGGCTTGCCAAGTTGGTGACTTCCAGATCTTTCCACAGTGGTCAAATGCCTTACCTTGCCATTAGACACCCTGGAGTTACCCAGCCTCCCACCAACATTTTCTTTAATTCTGACAATAAAATGTGTGCAAAACAGCTTGTAGTTAATGAATTTTCTCTTGCTAAGAGTTTGAGAGCCATTTTAAATATAACATGGCATTTGATTTTCTTTCTTTTCCTGTGTCAGCTCATGACATTTCAATGGAGTTGTTTATCTATTTTTTGAGTGAGAGAATGGGGGAACTTTAGATTATGTAGAACGAAGTGAGAGGGAGCAGGTTATGAAAAAAGGTGGAATGAGACAGACATCATTACCCTATATATATGTATGATTACATAAATGGTATGAATCTACATCGTGTACAACTGTAGAAATGGAATGATACACTCCATTTGTGTACAATGAATCAAAATGCAGTCTATAAAAAATTAAAAGATAAATTTAAAAATTTTAATTTTATTTGTTCAAAGAAGTTATGACAAAAGAATACATTCATACATTTTGATAGATCATACATAAATAGAACATAATCTCTCATTTTTCTGATATTGTAGAATCATATAGGTCATACAGTCATAGATGTACATGAGGTAATAATATTAGCTTCACCCTATAATTCTTGCCCCCATATCCCTTCCATTTCATTTTTAAATGGACTCAGAATAGCTTTTTCAGGTACTTAGTGTGGTAATCTTTAAATTTTACATATGTTAATAATTAACTACTTTCTCATGTGTCTCTGTTTCACACATTTCCTAGTATTGAGATGAGGACACAGGTGCACAGCTTTGACATGGTTCCATTTGTGTGTATTTCTGAGTTCATTAGGTCTGAGTTCATTAGGTCTCGATATTGAACCCCTAGAAAAGAATTTTAATCTTCCCTTTGCAAATGAGTCTGAGACCGCATGAAATTTATTTTACCTTAAATGCAAGACAGGAATCAATCATGCTTGTTTCTTAGCACTTTTTTGATAGCCCACTCATTGTGCCTAAAACCAGTTCAGAAATAAAGAAACGGATCATCTATGTGTTGCTGGTTCTCTGGACTCAATTTTCTGAACAATAGGATTGTTGTGCCTTTCCTGCTCCAATATTCCGTGTTTTGATGATTCTGTCCCATCAACTGGATAAAGTTAAGTTTGCTGTGGGATAAACAAAACCTAGATTTTTAAAGTTCACAACCACGAAGGTCTCTACACCACGGGTTAGCTGCTTTCCTGATAACTTACCATTTCTCCCAAACACAGTGGTATTGGAAGTAGGAAATGTGCAGGCAATTAGGTTATATGAGATCATGCAGTTGGACCTCTAAGGATGGGATCAGAACCCTGGGAAGGACAGCAGAGATGCCAGCGATCCATCTCTCTACCAAGGGAAAAGACATCCACGAGGTGTCCACCTGCAAACTACCAAGAGGGTCATCACCAGGGCCTAGATTTCTGGCACCATGACCTAGACTTTGCACCTCCAGCCTGTCAGAAATTGACTGCATTGTTCCACATATCCAGCCTGTATTGCAACAGCAGCCCTGTTGACTGACACTTACATTCATCCATGAATAGAGAACAACACAACCAATGAGGCAAATTAATATGCAGAACTCATGGTTTGGATATGAGTATTCCCCCAAAGGTTCCATTGATAGATGTTTCTTGGGTGTTTTTTTGTTGTTGTTGTTGTTGTTATTTTCTTCTTCTTTTATTTTTGAATTTTTAATTAGTTCTAATTTGTTGTACATGACAGGGAAATGCATTTTTGCATTTTGATAGATCATACATAAATAAAACTGAACTATGGTCATATCTAATAGTGGATAATAGTAAGGTTCATTTTTATGTATTTATAAATGTATATAACTTGTTTTCTATTTCAATCTCTAGTACTTCCCCTTCTCCTCTCTCTCCCTCCTTTTGGTCCCCTTTCTCTACTCCACTGGTTCCTTCTATTTATTTATTGTTTTTAATTGGTGGTTTATAGTTTTGCCTTAAAGTGGAATTCATTTTGATATGCTCATACATTCACCTAGCATAGTTTCATCAATTTCATTAAACCATTCCTTCCTTTTCCCATCCTGCCTCCCTCCCACTTGAATCCCTTCATCTTATTCACTATTGCCTTTTGTATTTGAATTCTTATTTTGACTTGGCTATTGGGAACTATAGGAGATGGGACCCAGGTGAAGTGAGTAGGCACTTGGGGACATGCCCTTGGGGACTACATCCTGTCCCCAGTCCCATACTCTCTCTTACTTTGCTTCCTGTGTGCCATGAGGTGAATAGTTACCTCTGCCACACCCTTCCAACATGATATTTCTTTCTGGCTACAGGCTTAAAGCAATGGAACCATCTGACCAGGAACTGAAACACCTGAAAGTAGGAGTCAAAATAAACCTTTCTCCTTTAAGTTGATATTTTCAGGTATTTTGTTGTAGCCATGAAAAGCTGACTAACACAGCACCATGTATTGTGCTCTTGTACATAAGAAGGCAAGGAGAAGCTACATGGAGAAATTAACAGTTGAAAATAGGCCTGATGAGTGTCAGAAGTGAATGATATGTTTCCATAGAGAATCAACCAACCTTGTATTCCTGCAGTTTTAAAAAAATGGCAGAATGCTTTATTCCTCTTTATTTTTTGCTAGATCTCATTTTCTGTAATTTTTCATAAGTGTTCTTCTCCTGGGTTACTTCTTTGTTGTGTTAATTTTTAGTGATTTAGGTATCCACATGTGGTGGCCTTAAAAATGACTAGAAGAGGAGTGGATATGTATCTCCCTGATAGATCACTTGCCTGATCTTAGAGATATCTACACCTCTTCATTTCTCTTCTTTATTTCTTTTTTTGAGAGCGAGACAGAGTATTGGTACCATCTTACATGCACTTTATCAAAATAAACATTTCCACTTGTGTAGAGCACTCCTTCATTCTTGCCTACTGTAGAGTATAGCTCTGGAGACTCTGTCAACTCCTTTCTCCATGATTAATTTTCCATTTCATCAGTGCATTTCCAACAGTATTCGATGTATTTGAATTTACCTTTAAAAATTCTCTATGGACCCACATCTTATTTAGCTATAGCCTCATTTTTCCTATTCCTTTGGTGAAAAACTGTCATGGTGATCTCTCTTCACTTTCTCCCTGTTTCTTCTCTTCCCACGTTTTTCTGAGATCAACTGAACCAGTGATAGAGACAGAGATTTATCACTCCCTCATACATCCTAACATTTTTCCTTTAAGTTTGAGATTAACTCTTCCTTTAAAGCTTGGCGGAAACTGCCTGTGAAATGGTTAGTATACCTTCAAAACTTTTCTTGCCTTATGTTTTCCAGACAGTAGTGTCCTATTTCTCCTTGAGAAGAAAGGAATAAGTTGTATTTGCACCTAAACAAGGTGCAGTAGAACTAAAACTCCCTGCTCCCCCAGGACATGAGTCATGTTATGCCCTTGTTCCTCCTCTTATATCATTTCTCCCTTTGATCAGTTGTTTTCAAAAGTCTCCAAATATGTTTGAATTCACTAATCTTAAAAACAACAGTGACAATCACAATGCATCTATGGACCTCACATCCTGCTTAAGCTGCAATCTTATTTCTGCTTCTCTTACAATATATCCCCCCAAATTTTCACTTTTTTTTTTTTGCTGCATTATTGAGGATTAAACCCAGGGCCTTGTGCCCACATGCTCTCCTAGTGAACTACATCCCTAACCCTTCCCTAAAGAAATCTCTACACTTACCCTTTCCAGTTTTTATTTAACCATTTTCTTTTGAGGTCAGTCTAACCAGAATTTGCTTCAGCAAGTCTTAGGATTTCTCCTGAGGAGTCACCAATAGTCTCTCCCTCATTCAGTCCAGGGTTAATTTTTGGTCCTTCACTTAATCTTCTGGACAGCAGCTCTGACTGTGTTTGTTCTCCACTTGTTCTTCAGCTTCATATGTTATTTGGATTCACTCTACATCAGTGTAGATTAGTTATGATTCTTCTTTTGAAGCCTGGACAAAGGTAGTTGATATAGATAATAAATATTAGGGTCCAATCTAGAAGGTGGGGTCTGGTGGGAAAGGAAAGGAAATCAAATGCTGATATCTCCAAAGCCCTTCCCTGTCCTCCTTCAACCTGTTGCTAAGGAAACCTACCCCAGGATTGTTCCTCCCTGCAGGGAGTTGGAGGAGTTGTCAATTAATGCCTCCAGGGGTGCTACCATCCTGCCTGGATCACTCTTTTAGGGTAACTGGTGCAAATATCCACAAGAGACACAGCTCAGTATTCAAGTCAAGGTGGATTGACAGAGAGAGTCTGTCAGGCTGCCCCTCTGCAAGGAGCAGCAGCCTGCAGGAAAGACTTCCAAACTATATAGTCATGTACAATGGAGTAGTTAAACAATATCGGGTCTGGCCCTGTGACTGTTACTTGACATCTTCTCTGGGGTGAGCGACTCTTTCGGGTTGGACCTACTGGGAAGGTCATGCCTGGGTGGGCAAGTAAGGGAGTAAATAAGGGCCTAGAGACCTAACACACTCCACCTTCACATTTTGGACCACCCTTTTGTCACATATGCAGGATGGGAACAGGAGAGAGGCAATATAAGAGGAGAAGGAGAGCATGAGAACAAAGAAAATGTAAAATGTATACAAGGGACTGGACACCTCCACTACTTTGGACACACAGCTCTGTGGCCCCTTCTCTGAAGAGAAGTCTGACTCAGTTCTATCCTTTACACAATACTTGCTTTCTACGTTTGCCTTGGTTTCTTGGGTGTTCAATATTCACATCTGGGAATCAGAACTTGGCCCTGATGGATTCCCATCACCAGCGGTGTCACTCTGACACACATCTCATCTCCCCAGACTGCAAACACTGGTCACCCTCCAGACTCAGAGCTTGGTCTCCTTCTCTGTTCTGCCTTCTTCCCTCCTTTATAGTAGCTTCTGCCTCATGGCTTTAAAGGTCGTCCACACTCTGAGAACTCCAAGACTCTTGTCTCCACAGAGAAACCCTACCTTGAATTTTGGGACTGTATGTCCAATTGCCTGGATGACCCAATATGGATGTCTAATAGGACCCTTAAATACAAATGTCCTATAAAATAATTGGCATTAATGCTACTGAAATTTCGGTCCTTGTCCCTAATGCCAATTCATGCCAATTTAATAATGAGGATGGGGTTTTGAAAAAAAGGAAAAAGAAGGTTTGTTTCTTTGCACGCGGGACTCCAGTCCCAAGGGCTGGGGTTCTGTCCATCTCCCAGGGAACGGGGCCTTTTAAAGAAGCTCTTTAGAGGCTGCATTACAGGAGAGCTGTGACACGGGTCCCAGGTTTTTGTAAGCAGTGAGTGAGAGAGGAAACAAGTTTGGTTCCAACAAGTGGATTTTATTCATGCAATGTACACTCAACTTAACATACCTAATGATAACAAGTCACAAATACATTGAAGATTCACTCCCTTGTTCACCTAGAATCCAATCCCTGTGGACTTACCCCATGTAATACCTCTTAGCCAAGAAGTCAGTCAGCAAGACCGAGGGGATTCTTCTCAGCTGTAGCTTTTCTCAGCTCTTTGGTTGTCTTCAGATGTCCTCAGGTGTCTGATAAGTCAGAGCCTGGGTGGCAGTGGTCACTGTGGGTGAGGTGGTCAGTCATCTGGCCTCAGTGACAATGGTCAATCAGCAATCAGTGATGGAGTGGACAGCAGCCAGGGCAGTCAAAAGACAGACAAATGTGGAGTCCTCTGGTCACGGTGCTGCTGACAGTTTGCTCTAAAAGTCCAGGGGATTAAGTAGGGATTTTCAGCCCAGTCATGCTCTGGTCTTCATTGATAAAGACCAGAACACGAATAGACTAGGAGCCACCATTCAAATCATACACAAAGATTCATATTGGCCTTGTACAGGAGAGTCATCCTGCCACACATCAAGTTTGTCACCAGGTGCCTTTATTTTAGTTTTACATGTTGAGGCAAATAACAAACACAGCTTATTATTACTGCCTAACACACAATGATAGCAATTCCTATTATTTCCTTTTCTCATTACACAGGTGCACCATGATTGTGTGCTGAAATTCACTTGTTAATTTGGGAGACAGTTACTTCCTAGACCTTCTGGCAACATCTCCTTCCTGTGTTGGGTGTATGCTCAAGGACAGATAACTCAGATGGGAAGAAAAGTAATTTTATTCCCTGCCTCCAGGTTAGTGAGGGGGAGAGGGAGACAAGAGAGAAAAGGCATGTTCCTTTTAAAATAAGGCTCGTAGCAGAGCAGCAAGGGCTACATTCAAAGCATGAGGTGACCACTGTTACAATCTGGTCTCTCTGTTTTTCCTGAGGACAGATCTGTGTCCATCCAACATCCAGGATGGATTGATACTGCTGTTTACTGGTGACGAGTTCTGCTTTCTCAAATGTTGAAGTCTGAACATTAGAGAAGCATGGCAAGGGAGGTGAACTATGCAGGTTTTATTTAAACTTAATAACACAGACTTCTCCCAGGAGGGAAAAGGGGACTATGGCTCATATTCTAGTACCCCAAGAAGTGAGCATCGTTTAAAGACTTACATCTTTTAGAGACTAGGGTTTCCTTTGTTCTGGTCTTTACCTCCTTATCTCTCTCCTTCCTGCCTACATGACTAGGTCCCAGGAGTTGCTGGTGACACAGCAAAAAGTGTGAGCAGCAGATGGCGGGGGAAGGACCAACTGGGGATTCAGTTAGGGACCCAGGGGCTTCAAATAGCAATTCCCTGCCTGCAGCATTTTGGGAGGGGTTGTTCTGCAGGTAACCTTGGTGACCAAAAGGACTCTGGAGACACTGACAGTCCAATCTCCCAAGGGCGGTCTCCAACTTCCCAGACTCTGATGGCCTCCTTTCCTCAATTTGACCAGATTTCCTATTCTGCTCTAACAGCCTGTCCTCAATTCCGAGTTTGAGATGTCGAGCATCCCTCCACAGTCATGTCAGTCATGGAAACCAAGGTCTCTCAGACAATGCTTTGGAAACAGGGCAGGCGTCCACTATAGTTTCATCGTGGTTAAGCTGTGAGGAAGACAGATGCAGAAGACCAGCTATACCAAGTCTTCCAACAGAAACCTGTCTAACTGTTCCTGAGACCAGAGTGTGAGATGAAATCAGATTTCCTGCTTCTTTTTAGCTGTGGGAGTTTGGCAGGCTGCAGTACTTACCAGTTTGCTTCTTTGTGCTTGTCTCACAAATGTGAAGGAAAATAATCCAAGGACAATAACTGAAGGCCTGAGAAACAGTGGGATTTATTTAAGTGGGAAGAGAAGACAGCATACCCATTTTGGTGTGCTAAACCAACAGTTTATATATTTTCAGGATATGAACTTCGACTAAAACCCACGTTAACAGGTATTGAAGAATAACTGTGTTCCACAGCCTCTGCGTTTGAATCCTTCACTCAGAATCAGGTTCACTCCCACTTCCATTCCCCCTGCCTCTGGGCCAAAGCAGTTGGTGGGAATGTCTCTACAGGTTAGATTCATGGAGTTTTCTTCACATTTGAAGAAAGGTTATGATGGGGCCCATTCCTGTTCCTTCCTGTTAACCTCATGGGGTTAGCCTCATGCTGTGGTCTTTGCATTTGAACAAGACCTTCCTTGGGGCCCTGTACTCAGCATGCCTGACCATTGACTATTCTTATTCTGCACCATTGTGACAGCTCTGGGTACCTTTATAAAACCACTTAGTGCAGCCCCTTCACCTGCTGTTCTACTCTGTCTATATGATGCCAGAGCCATTTTGTTCCAGAGCATAATCCTCTTTTCAAATAGGATGAGTGTGACAAATTTCTCTGACATCCACTTGCATCCTTGAGGGGCAGAGGGGACAGGCAGGCACTGGTCAGCTTCATGTTCTTTTTATCACCCCCCCATGCACCTCATGGGTGGCTTTGGTGGTATCTCTGTTTACTGCTTTGAGGATGCAGGGGAGGAAGTGCAGACATGCACAGCCACAGGAGGTTACCCACCTGGTCTAACTGCTCCTCTTTATAAAACTATGAAACATTTTAGATTATAATAAGAGCAGAGACAATGCAATAATAACTTTTAAAAGACACCACTACTTACTAATTGCCAGAATTACCAAATGCTGATGTTCTTTTCTATCAGCTTCGTGTCCTTTCTCCTGGGTATGTGACTCTCCCAGGGGAAATTTGACCACATGGAATTCATTGTCCCTAAAATATGCAGTAACATTGTGTCTCCATCAATGAATAAAGAGGAATGGAATTTGGTTCCAATGAGTGGATTTTATTCATGTAATACACACTCAACTTAACATTCCTAATAATAGCAAGTCAACTTAATATTCGTAATAATATTAAGTAACAAATACATTAAAGGTTCACCCTCCTATTCACCTAGTCCCATCCCCATGGACTTACTCAATGCAACGTCTCTTAGCCAAGAAGTCACTCAATAAAACCAAAGGGATTCTTCTCAGCCATAGCCAATCTCAGCTCCTTGGATGTCCTCCAATGTCCTCAGATTGTCTGATGCATCTGTAGGCTGGATGTTCAGGATGGCAGTATTGGTCACTGGAGCAGTGGTTATTCATACAGGCTCAGTGACATTGGTTGATCAGCAAGCAGCTATGGTGTGGACAGGGGCCAGGGTAGTCAAGTGACAGATTTGGGGTCCTCTGGTCATGGTGCTGCTGATAACTTGCTCCAAAAGTCCAGGGGTTTAAGTAGTGATTTTAGTCTACTCATGTTCTGGTCTCATATACAAGGGTTCATATGGACATTGGTCAGGAGTATCAGCCTGCCACACACCTGCCATCCTTGACAAGTTCAGGCAAATACCAAATACCACTTATCATCACTACATAACACACGACTATAGCAATTCCTATTATTTTTCTTGTCTCATTACACATTGCTAAGCACAATCTCTATTCTTTTCTCATTTTGCCTCACTGCATACTCCCCTGCCAGGATGAAACAAGTCAGGAGGCTTTGTCTTGGAAAAAATCCTAATGGGAAATGCCCCTGTGGCCCCATGTGCCCAGCCCTGTGCTGCCCAGTTTCTACCCATTTATTCCTCTGCATTGAAGCCAGCTGGGGGGAGGGGGTTTAGAAAGCAGAGGCCTCTGTGGCAGCCCAGATGGTGGAAGAATCTTCCTCATTTACAGAACAAGTGCTGGAACTGGATTTGATTGACAGCATAGTCTAAGCATGTCCCTGAATGATTTCTGCTCACATGTGTAAGTTCATGACCCACAAATGACAGAGGCAGGAGACAGGAAGAAAATCTGGGATCAGCAAGCTTTCTTTTATCCTGCAGCAAAGTGCATCTACAGGAGTGGGAGGTCTCATTCTCTGGGTATGGAGCTTGTCCCCACGCCATGTCCCACAGAAGGAGTATAAGTGTTTATAGTGTCATTGGAGCCTGTGAACCTGCCGTTTTGACAGTCAGGGGCTAGTCATACAGATTAGAACTTTAACTTAGGAAGGTAGTTGTAAAAATGTTGAAACTCATTATCTGGGGAGAGAGGAGATCATAAGCTGAGAGAGGAGAAGTCAAATCTTGCCCATTGCTTTTCTTTCTCTGGGATCCATAGTTTCTCAGAGTTTCAATTAGTCCATTTAGGACTACTTTGTTATAGGGAAAGGTCGAAGTTTAGGGCCCATCAATCAGCATTTGTTCCTTTCCTTTAGGGCCTATTGTTACTGGGAAAGGAGGTACTTGGAGAGGTTTAATTACTGGCTAATTTCCCCTCCTCCCAAATCTCACTGTCCCTCAATTTTTTGGGGGAACTGTCTTGTAGGAATATTATTTTCCATAACCCTTCAATATGGTCACTGGCCACTCTTGTGTCTCCCAGAAGGAGACGGTGTTCCACAGGGAGTTTCCAGTAAGGATGCCTGCTGCTTTTGTTACCAGGTGAGCCTGGTTCCTCTGAGCACCAACAGATTGTTGCTGTGGTCTTACATGCTTTGGGAACACATGCTTTCATTTTCCCTCTACTTTCATTTTTTTTTCCAGAATCATAGCCACCTGCGATATTAGGGTAAGAACTTTCCTGACCATGAGGTAGACGTCATGAGTCCTTTGTATATGTTTGTTGGAAAGTATAAAGTAATTTTGAAAGAATAAAGCCACATCTTAGCATTCATTTCCAGAACTTGCTGAAAGTTGTGAGTCAGTGCTCCATCCCAAGGGGCAGAATGAGCATGTGCAGGGGGAAGGGAGGGAGAGAAAGTAGAGAGAAACAGGAGGAGGGATCTCAGCAATCACCTGAGTTCACAACATGGAGGGATTTTTCCAGAGAAGCATTTCTCCACGTTGTAGGAGAGCTTGTTCAGCCATGGATGGAGCTCATCCTTGGAGCTTTGATCAGTAGACCAGGACTGGGTTCCAACACCAACATTTCTGACAAATGCCCAGGCGATGCCACCACTGCTGTGGACCAAGGGATTGTCTGTATTACTGTAGAGTAGTCCCTGCTTTACACTGGGTTCCTTAGTACCATGAAATCCAGAAACCGAGTAATGGTTTCAGAATTCCTTCTCCTGGGACTGAAAGAGAACCCAAACCTGCAGTCCCTCCTCTTCAGCCTGTTCCTGTCTAGGTACTGGTCACCATCCTGGGGAACCTGCTCATCATCCTGGCCTTCAGCTCTGACTCCCACCCTGCTGTCTCTGTATAATTTTTTCCTCCAATCTGTCCTTCTCTGTCATCTCTTTCATCACAGCATGTTTCCAATGATTATTGTAAAACTTGAAATACAGGAGGAGAACATCATGTTCACAAAAATGCCCTCCCAGGCCTGCTTAGTCTGCATCATTTGGTGGTTTGGAAAATCGTCTCCTTGCAGTGATGGTCTGGTACCACTATGTGGCCATTTGTCACCTCCAAGGTAGAGAGTCCTCATGAGTCCTCCCTGTGTGCCCTGCTGGTCATGCTCTCTCTGCGCATCAGCGCTGTGGATGCCCTCCTGCACACCCTGGTGGTACTGCAGCTGTCCCACACAGACCTGGAGATCCCCCGCTGCCTCTGTGAATTTGCTCAGATGATTAAACTCACCTGTTCTGACACCTGGTCAATGACATTGTGGTTCATTTTCCCCTCCCTGCAACATGGGAGATAGTTCTCTCTCTGAGGACATTTTCTCAAATACTTGAATTGTCTGCTCATTTTTAAGTATGCACTCAGCTGGCAGAAACTACAAAGCCTTTTCCACCTGTGGGTCTCACCTGTCTGTTGTCTTCTTGTTCTGTGGGACAACTTTTGGGGTGTACATTAGCTCTGCAGTGACTGACTCCCCCAGGGAGACTGCAGTGGCTTCAGTGATGTACACTCTGGTCTATCACGTGCTGAAGCCCTTTACTTACAGACTGAGGAATGGGGGCGTGAAGGAAGCCTTGAGGAAAGTAATTAATAGGATAATTTTTTTTGGTGATTGTCATCATATATAAAACAGGTGATAATGCATCTGAATGCCCAACTTGGGCTGTCCTGTAAACTACTTAATGTGTTTTTATGAGAAAATATATTTTGCTGTGGATAAATAATTTACTTTTTGGAGATATGTAGTGTAAAAGAAAGAGAGTAGCACAATCAAGGGGAACCTGTCTGTATTAAGGTGCATCAGTTTCCCACAATCAAGAAATTGGCACACTAACTAAAAAGACAGTTCTCAAATAATACAAATGGGCAGCAAATGTATGAAAAAATGTCCAGCTCCTTAGCAATCATGGAAATGCAAATGAACAATGTACTGAAATTTCACCTCACTCCAGTTAGAATTGCAATTATCCAGAAGGCAAATAATAATAAATGCATATGAACACCTTTGATCAAAAGAACAAATACGTTTTTGGTGGGACTTCACATTAGTGAAAGCAAGACAGGAAACATGAAAAGTCCTCTAAAGAGTAGGAATCAATTATCTATTAAAAATAAGAATCTCAATGGAAATATCATAGACATTTTTCAAATAAGAAGAAAGTAAATGAGCCATAATACTTGAAATGACTGCCAATCTCATAAGACAAATGGGAATTAATTCAATGCTGTTTTATACCCTTTAGATTATCAGGACAAAGGCTATGTTCATTGGATAATGTGGAATACCAAGAATGGTAAGGTACATTGATTTCACTATTTAGAAGAACTCATTGGAAGTACCCCAAAGTGAAAACCTACTCTGTTACATCCAATAATCATACCCAAAGTATGGAAATCTTGTTAATTCCTTCAGAGCACATGGAGAATGCTAACACGTATTTATTGTAATAGAAGATAAATAATTACCAGACATCATCACCATCACAAAACCTTTTTTATTTTTTAGCTCATCACACAAATAAACAAATACAGAGCACTGGCTGTAAATGAATAACTGTTAAATGGCATGATTAATGTTTGAAGCATAAGGCTGAGACTAACAAGATGTGGAATTCTTCCACTAAGTTTGACCTTTAACAAGGTCGAATGGAAAAACATTTGTGTCATAAATACTTTCATTGATGAGTTTGTGAAATGTCACCATCATGTCAAACCTGCGATGTCATCTATTGCATCAATTTTACAGATATCAAAACTGAGTCTAGTGGATGGTTTTACTACGTGGGAAAGACTGACTGGCAGCGACTGGTCTCAGTGTTTACTTCATAGGACATGAGCACCCACTCCTTTGCCTTTCAGTATCAGTAAGTCTAGAATTTGGCTCTACTCACATGATCTGGTAAAAGTTTGGTCTAAATACAACCACAACTCTGTTTAAATACTTTCTTTGTGTTCTTTACCTTCTCTAACGTGCCTTCTTTGAGATTACCACTGACAAATTGCTAAAACAGAGTCTCTGCTATGGGGTTAGATTATGTGGTAACAGACGAAAGAAATTATGTTTAGAGAATTGAAGTCTTATGTCAATTACTGCAGAGCTGGACAAAAGGAGGAGGTGAGATACAAGCCAAATTAAATGCAGGTAGCCATCATGTTATTTAGTCATCACATTAATTTTGTTTCAATTATTTCATTGCTAGGATCCATCCAAGGGTCTCATGCAAGCTTGGCAAGTTCTCCAACACTGAGTCATATTCCCACCCTATTAAGGCATTTTACAAATATGTAGTGATAGAAGGATCAGGTATTCTGGCTCACCATGAATCTGGTAAGTGTAGTTTACTCTACAAACCCAAGTGAAAAACAAATGATACATCATAGAAGAGAAGGGATCCTACCCATGAGCTTCCTCAAGGCCTCCTTCATGTCCCTGTTCCTCAGGCTGTAGATAAAGGGGTTCAGCATCTGAGGGATCACAGAGTACAACACTGAAGCCACTGCAGCATTTCTGTGTGAGTCAGTCACTGCAGAGCTTATGTACACCCCAAAATTGTTCCATAGAACAAGGAGACTACAGACAGGTGAGACCCACAGGTGGAAAAGGCCTTATACATTCCTCCTGATGAGGGCATTTGCAAGACAGAGGACACAATGTGGATATAAGAGAAAATGATCCCAAAGAGAGGAACACCAGCAAATATTCCAGCTGTAATATATATCAGGATGTTATTGATGAGGGTATCAGAACAGGCCAGCTTGATGACCTGATCAAGTTCACAGAAGAAGTGGGGGATCTCCAGGTCTGAGCAGAAGGACAACCTTAACACCATCAGACTGTGCAGCAGGGCATCCACAGTACTGATGGAGAAGGAGAAGAGAACCAGCAGAACACACAGGCAGGGATTCATGATGGCTGTGTACCTAAGGGGATGGCAGATGGCTGCATAACGGTCATAAGCCATTGCTGTGAGAAGAAAGTTTTCCAATCCAGCAAAAATCAAGACAAAGCAGACCTGACTGAGGCAGCCTGTGTAACTAATGGCCTTTCTCTTTCTGTGGATGTTCACCAACATTTGGGGGATGGTGGTTGTTCTTATACAGATGTCAGCCAAGGAAAGGTTGGAGAGGAAGAAGTACATGGGGGTGTGGAGGTGGGAGTCAGAGCTGACAACAAAGAAGATGAGCAGGTTCCCAGGATGGTGACCAGGTACATGGACAGGAACAGGCTGAAGATGAGGGGCTGCAGTGCTAGGTCATCTGTCAGTCCCAGGAGAAGGAATTCCGAGAAAAGGGACATGTTTCTAGCTTTCATGTTGTTGAATAAGCTAATGGATAAGATACAGTTGAAATATGATAACAAGAATGGAAGGCAGTGGCAATATCAGTTAAAAAGGTGTTAAAAATGTAAATTCTTGTTCCCACTCCAAAGTTACTGATGATAAATTCTGGGCATGCAGACTAGCAGTCTATGCTTCAACAAATCCTCCAGATGGTTTTGATGTATATTGAGCTTTGAGAACCAGTTCAGCAAAAACAAACACTTCATCATCTGTATCTTGAGCTCAAATGACTGTTCAAATAGTTACTTCTTCTCCTTCCTCATACAGTTTTTTAGCTGAGCCTTCCTTTTCCCTTCACTCTCTTCATAGCAACTGCTCTCCACTGAGTACCAGTTCTTTCCCATGAGTTGTGCTAAGTGCTGAGAATAATTAATAGGATAAGGCTTTTCAAACAGAATTTTGCTATTTCTTCGAATGAACAAAGAGATAACAATGACCTTATTAACCGTCTGCTTGAACCATGGTTCACAAAGTTTGGAGTCTTTCAAAATCACTTTAAGATCTTGCCAAATTGTAGATGCATTAGCTACTCCATCATTCCCATCTACAAGTCCCAGCAAGTGCTCGCAATGACTGGGACAAACTCAGAATGTCTCACTGAGGAGCTGAATCTTGACCAAGCTCTGCTAATGATTCTGGATAACACAACAAGCATTCCTGAATAATCACTCTGGTCTCCTAATTTAGTTTTGTAATTTTAGTATTTTCTTTGCGAGCAAAGCCTAAAGACATTCCCTGGCCTTCAAGGTTTTTTGACTTCTCCCCAAGAAATTAGTGGGTGGCATTGTTCCATGTGTCCACCTGAAATCTTGCCTCTATACTTGGAGCTTGGAAGACTGACCTATGGAAATGCAAGTCATCTCCTTTAACATTATTCTAACAGGAGCTGGGCAACTCCATCCATGAGATTTTGTCTCAGCCCAAGTGGATTCTTCTCTTATGGTAATAGGAACATAGAATTTTTAAAATAGAGCAACTAAATGAGAGAAAGACTGTAGTGCAAAAACTCTTAAGAAAACAGGTGGAAATAAAAATGATTCTCTGCTCTTCAGAAAACAGAGACCGCATAACACAGAATTATTACATATTTATGAATACATATAATTAGGTTGCTACCAGGAGGGTCCCTGTAGACCAGTTGTCTCTCTATAGGGTGAAACAGGGTTGTCAATTACAGCAAATACAACTAGAAGTAATATTGGGCATGGAAACTTTCTAATCCATGCTCCAGAACATGCTTTGTGAATGGGTAAAAATCTCCAACTGTCCAAGAAGCCTCTATGTTCTACATGGACAATGGGAACTGCATCATGGTCATGCTCATTACCTGGACTGTGGTGATCATTTTGCAATACATGAGTATATGGGATCCTCACACCGTGTATCTGAAATATGTTTTTTAATTAATTATGCTTCAATAAGCTGAAAAATTGGAGGATGATGAGAAATGAATGGAACAAAAGACATCAGCATAGTTTACACTATGTGGGACCCTTATACAGACATTTCTTACTGGGTTATTTTTTTCTGTCATGTATATTTATACCTGGCACCTCACATTCCTCAGAAAAAAGCAAAGCGTAGGGACAGATGAGGGAAAAAGAAAGAGAATATAACCTATATGATAAATGCACTTATCAGGGATGCATTTATGTGAGGAACTCCCCTCTGTGAGTGCTGGTCTTGTAGAAAATTGAGTGAAGAATCATCAGTCATTACAATATTCTTTTGCCATGGTTATGTGATGAAGCACATAACAACTAAACTGAATTAAATAATATGTGAATTACATATACGAATCTCACCAAAAATTACTTCCAGTGCATTAACTAAGGGACTGCATGTTACCTGGTCGACTTCAAGAGGAAGGATGCTCAGTGCCTCATCTGTGTATTGGTGAAGGACGATGCATGCTCAGGAAGTGCAGACAGATTAAGTCAGCAGGTCCTGGTCAAGAAGGATCACATCTCTAGGAGGAGGCTCCTGTGTTGCTTCTCCACTGGGACAGGGCTGTGCGGTGGGGTAGCCACAAGCTGACTCTATGCATTTTCTGTACCCCTGGGGATCAATATCCAAAGCTCCTTGTTAGACTAGCAATTTTACTGCCCTGCTGATCCCTGGGGTGCATAAACCTTAAGATCAAAGAAAACAGAAGACAGGCTTACAGGCTGGCAGGTCCCCTGATCCCAGAAGCCAGGTGCAGATCACCCAATTCTCTCCACCATTTCTACTCTCCTCCGCCTTGAGAACACAGCACATAGCATTTTCCAATAAATTGCAAAGTTCTGCTTTAGCTTTAAACAAGTGTCACTATCTACTCAAGATATCAAGAATCTTGACATCATGATTTGCTTTTAGGTGTGAAATAGACTTCATATGTGGGGTATAAATAACATGACTACAAATAGAGCTTAGAGTCTTTAAAATAAAAATAGAGGTTTCTCTAATTGTCATTGATGACACCTGAGACTTATTTTTTTTTTTCGGAGACCTTTGTTATGTTTTTATTAGTGCATTATAGTCAGTTATAAATAACATGGGGGTTCATATTAACACAATCATACATGCCTGGCTTATAATTTGCTCTTTTTAAGTCCCCAGAACTTCTTTCCTTCCCTCCTCTCTCCTCCTGTTCTACATCCTCTATTCTACTGATATTTCCTTCTATTTATTTATAGTTTTTTATGTTTTAATTTGTGCTTGATAGCTACACATAAAGTGAAATTCACTGTGATATATTTGTATGTGTACATAGTATAATTTGGTCAATTTCATTCTGCAGTTCCTCCTTTTTCTCCTCCCTCCTCCTTCCATCTGCATATCTTACCTCTGATCTCTCTTTTATTTGCAGGGATTCCCCTGCCTTTGTCTTTATTTTGGTCTAGCTTCACCACATGAGAGAAATTCTTTCTGAGTCTGGCCTATTTCACTCTCAGTTCTATCCGTGTACCAGCAAATGCCATGATTTCATTCTTCTTTATGGCTGAGTGAAACTCCATTGTCTGTATGTCCCACATATCTCGATGCATTCATCTGGTGATGGGTACTAGCAGATTCTAATCTACTTCCTTAAAGATTGCCAATGTCATCACAGTTCACTTTCCTTCACATAAGGAAACTGTGAACTGAGATTCAGGTTCTTCAGTTTAAGATGATTAATTCAAGTACAAACCCAGCAAAAAGTAGTAGTAGGCAGATGTGTCCATACAATTAGTAAATCTGGTTGGATCTCAACCTTCTTCTATGATACAGAGATGGAGTTCCATGTCAGTGCCCATTTTAAACCTTCTTTCTATATTTAAGGACATCAATATTTCTCTATCTTTATCAACTTGTTTTATCACTTGTTTCCTGTTCCTACATGAACTTAAAATTTTAAAGATCCATTATTTGAACCAGGCACAGAGGCACACAACTGTAATCCCAGAGGGATTACAGAAAGATTGCTTGCAAGGATGGTTCTTGAGTTCAAAGCCAGCCTCAGCAATTAGGGAGGGATGCTGAGTAGAGAGATCTCCTTTGAGGAGTTTTGCTACAAAGTGAGAAGAGACTTCAGTTAGAGCAGACTGAGGGGGCTAGAGATCACTTCCTCTTATTTTCAGGGCAAGTTCATATACTTTTACAATAAGGATGTCAGACTTCACTGGTGAACTTATACCACCTTTTTAGGTGATCTCTGAGAAGTCCTAGTTTAAGAAAACTGAAGTGTCACTGGACACTTCCACCTGAATAGAGACACACAGGAACAGTCAGCTCTCAAGGTCTCCAGTATTCTGGTCACAAAGGTCCTATCCACCAAGGGGTAGCATCTGAATAAGATCCACACTCTGGGCTCCCTACTTTTTAGGACTCATGCTTACTGTTTTGGTGAGACATTGTTTTCAGTAATTTCTTGAAGATTCAATCTCTATGAATTAAGGTGACAGGTTGCACATTTTCTTTCAAAATAGAGGAATAAAAGGAAAGATAAATATATGGGGAATTTAAAACCTGAAAAAGTAGCAATATTTGTAGCTGTGTCCTAGAGCAACTCTTAGGAGGACAAACGCAGAGTCTCCCAGAGTTGGTGTCCAGGCAGTTGTTGCAGTGGGAGAGGACAATACACCCAGCACATATACCTTGACAACAAATAGGCCTCAGGCAAAGAATGACTGATACCTCAACAGCTGTCACCCTTCAGGAACTTTAAACATTTCATTAGCACTAACTGCTTAGCAAGGGAGTCCCTTGCTGAATATGAGGCCCTCACTAGTTGGTATTTGTTTGAGCAATTCCTGACTTTTCCCAGTGTGGTGATGGCTGATCCCACATTGTGAGCTACCAGGGCTGTGTCCCTCACTTCCATTCACCTTCTGCCCAGGTCCATTGCAAGGACCTTCCACACTTGGACATGCCTTCCTTCTGTGTGGATCCTAGTCCTCCTTCCTCAGCCATTCCTGTAGCCCCAGCTAACACAACCTCAGGAAAACTATTGCCTTTCTTCTCAAAAATAAAATATAGAAGATAGTTTCTATAATTATATAAAGTAATATGGATAGTTATCATTAAGAGTATGGGGTGTGTATTCATACATATTAACATATGCATGTGTTTATAAATATAACTTGTATATATTAATATAGATAATAAATGCAAGAGATAAACATGAGTGATAATGCAGTAAATAGACCATTACAATCCAACTTTTTAATAAAGGCAAATTCCAATGTAATTCCCTGAAATTTTTTTTATTGATTCTTTCCAGTTATATATAACATTATGATACAATTTGACCTAATCACACATAGAATATAATTTACTTTAATTCGGTTCCCAATATGTCCCCCTCCCCCTCCTTTCCCTCTGCTCCCCTCCCTCTTCTCTACTGATTTTTCTGCAAGTTATTTATATTGTTTTTGTTAGGATCTTGTGTATAAATTTGAACTTCCAGAAATTTGAAACTGAGTTTTTATATTACAAAGCAATTTCTCACAGGGTCAACACTCCATCATGTAGATGCAGGCACCAACTTCCTTAACAAGATACCTAAAGTTCAAGAAATAAAACCAAGAATCAATAGGCTCGATGCCATCAAATTAAAAAGCTTCTTCACAGTCTAGGAAATGATTAATAATGCAAAGAGAGAGCCTACAGAAATAGAGGTCTTTTCCAGCTTCTTCTCTGACAGGGGATTAACATGTAGAGTATATAAAGAACTAAAAAAAAAAAAAAACTAAAAAAATTAACCTAATGAGTAAATAGGCAAACGAAAGAAACACAAATAGCCAACAAATTCATGAAAAAATGTTCAAAATCTCTAACAATCAGGAAAATGATAATCAAATCTATATTGAGATTTCATTTCATGTCACACCTGTCAGATTGGCAACAATCGAGAATACAAATAATAATAAGCAAATGCTGGTGATGATATGGGGAAAGGGTATATTAATATATTTTTAAGGGGCTCAAAATGGTTAGTACAACCATTTTGGAAGCAGTATGGGAATTCTTCAAGAGAATAGACATGACACCACGTGATTCAGCTATCCCATTCCTCAGTATCATCCAAAATAATTAAAATCAGTATACTATGCTGATACCTGCTTACCAATGTTTATTGCAGCAAAATAGCCAAGTTATAGAACCATTATAGATGAATGGATAAAGAAAAGGTGGTATATACACACAATGGAGTTCTACTCAGTCATAACGAAGAATAGTCACTATTCTATTACTTTCTACAAAGGAGTAGGAATCAAACCTACTTTTGGCCAAAACTAATGTGTCAATTTGGATCCCAAAATTTTATTGTTCTGACCATGTACTAGTTCTTCCATTTTATATATTATGGATGGAAAATGTAATAAAGGAATTGCATGTTAAAAAAAGAACAGAATTGCTGATATACGGATGGAACAGGAGATCATATGATAAGTGAAGTAAGTCAGACTCAGAAAGTCAAGGGTCAAAAGCTTTCTCTCACATGTGGAAACTGAAGAGAAAAAAGGAATAAAAAGGAGGATCTCACAAAAATAAAAAGGGGATCAGTAGAGGAGAATTGGGGAAACAAGAACCAGAGAATGAAGTTGACCAAGTTATCCCAGGTGAATGTATGAATATACCCCATGCCTTCCAAATTTATATATAAATATAATGCATCAATTAAAAATAAATAAACAAACAGAGAAACAACATGTATCCCATTTGTTTACAATAAAATTACAAAAAAGAAAAAAATAAATAATAAATAAATAAACAGAAGGAAGATCAATAGAGTAGAAGAAGGGCATCAGAGAAGGGATGAGGGAGTAAGGCAGGTAAGGCAGTGGTATTGGGGATTAAGATGAGAAAACAATGTAACACACACTTATGATAATGTCACAATGAACCCCATCATAATGTATAACTATAATGCACTGAAGATAAAAATAAGTAAATAAAATTTAAAATGAAGGATAAAATGGATAAATAAAATGCAATACACACACACACACACACACACACACACACACACACACAGAAGGGAATTTAATCAGCCATAAAGAAGAATGAAATTATGTCATTTGCAAGGAAATATAAGGAGCTCTTTGTGAGGTGAAATGAACCAGACACAGAAAGTCAAGGGTCATGCGTTTTCCTCCACAGGTGGAAACTGGCAAGAAAAAAGCTAAAAACAACTTCATGAAAATAGAAGGGAAACCAGAAGAGTAGTGAAGGAGGATCAGGGGAGGGTAAAGGGAAGTGGCAGGGCAGGTACTGGGAGATGAAATTGATCACATGTTCTATGCATGTCAAATAAGTCACAATGACTCCTACTGCTATGTTCAGCAATTTAAAAAGACAGACAAACACCTGAGAGTCAAAAAAGAAATGCAGAACCATAATTTCACCTCACAATCCCCTACTATGAAGAAAAGTGTAATGAAACATTTTTGTATGATCTATCAAAATGTATAAATGCATTCTACTGTCATGCACAACTAATTAGAACAAATAAAATTTAAAAATTAAAAAACAAATAAAATAAATTATTTAAGATGGCTAAAAGAGAGAAGAAAATGGTATTCATAAAACCATAAGCTTGGAGAGAGAGCCTGTTGATGTTTTTCACCATCACCAATGATCAACGAAAATATATTGAAATGTTTGTAAAATGTAGGGTAGAAAATGTACAGTTCACAAATATTCAGTGATGGTCAAGAAGAAACACCCTGAGTGTTTGCCTTTCAACCATGTGATAGTTTGGATATCAGTCCAACCAAAGCAAATGTGTTAAAGGTTTAGTCTTCACACTGTGGAACTCTTGGGAGGCGTTAGGACCTTTCAGCGGTGGGATGTAGCAGAAGGTAGTTAGATCACTGGGGACTGTGCATCTGAAGGGTAGTGGGAAGCCCCCTCCTCTCTAGTTTTTATGTTTTCCTGTGGCCTCCTCTGCCTCACCTTCCCTCCATGATTTTCTGCATGATCCCAGTCCAAAGCAACAGGAGAAATGATGATAAAGTAAAACCTCTGAAATGAGTCAAAATAAAACTTTCCTCTTTTGGACTGATTTATCTGAGGTATTGGTTAAGCCATAGAAAGCTGACTGATGCAATATCTTATCTAATATTTATTAGCAAATTATCGGTGCTCACTTATGGAATACAGTTCCTCATATGAAATGGAATAAGACTTCCTGAAATCATTACTGCATAAATGAAATACATAATGCAATATGTAAGAGGAGCCCTGGATTCATTAGAGAAACCGATGGTGGTTTCATTGTACCACAGTGGCACATGTGTAAAAATTGAGTTTGATCAATTTCACTCCCTATACCTCCCACAACTTCCTCTTCTTCTTCCTCCCAGTCCTTCTCTAAACACTAATGCTCACTGTTCAACTTTCATGGCATTTATCTCCCTTTCCCCACTTTTCCCTCTAGTTTCCACATATGAGAGAAAACATATCATACTTTTTCTCCCTGAGGATGACTTATTTGGATGGACTAAGCTCTGTATATCCTCAAGGTGTACAAGGTGAGGGCTGGATGTATGTACAACCTGCAAAATGATGACCACAATGAAGCTGATGAAAACATCCCCCATGCAGTTTCCACTGGACAAATAGAACACCCAGGCTGGTCCTAGAGAGGGTGATGTGTCCATCCACAGAGCTGTGCTGGAGTCTGGATCAAATTCAGAGAGTGTGAGAGCAGGATCCCACCAAGTGGTAGGTAAGTCCTTCACAGTTTCTTCTGTGCCCCCTGGGTCAGAGACCACTGCTCTACAGGATGCTTCTAGTTGGACCATGATTGTTTTAGAAGCATCAGCCTCCTTATAAGATTCTTCTGAATACCTGGAAACCATTGTATTTTAGATGTCTGTGCATTATACTTGTTCTCTCATTTAGCTATTTAAAAATGAAAAGGTGTACCATTCATCAAATTAAGGGAAGAACACTCTTAGGATAAGACAGAGGATTTTATAAATAGATTTCCTCACCTTCTCCTAGAATTAATTGCTAAAGGAGACAAGGACCACTGTACTTGTAGTTCTACGAACTTAAAATGTTTTCCTGTCCTTTCTTAGGTACAAATGGATTAATTCCATCTCCCCACTGTGACTAATTTCATGAGTAAAGATGGACATGTATTTAAGGCAGAGGGAAAAACTAGAGGCCTTGTTAAGGGAGAAAGCGTTAAAATTGCACAGGATAATGATGATACTTCAGATATCACTCAGAAAAATACATGACTAGGAACCATGAGTTTTTTTTTGTTTGTTTTTAATGCATTGGTTCTCAAAATTCAGCATATATCAAAGTCATACATTTGGGCTAATTAAAACAATGCTGTCCTTGTCGCCAAATAGGATAAGCAGTGATTCTGCAGTGAGGACAAAGAGTTCACATTCATAGTCCTCCCAAATGCCACTGGTGCTGTCTATATACTTTTGACTCTTTCACCCCACAATTTTTTATCAGATTTATTCACAACATGAAACCCAGAAGTGAAACAGCTGTTTCAGAATGTCTTCTATTGGGACTGACAGATGACCTAGCACTGAGGTCCCTCATCTTCAGTCTGTTCCTGTCCATGTACCTGGTCACCATCCTGGGGAACCTGCTCATCACCCTGGCTGTCAGCTCTGACCCCTACCTCCACACCACCATGTACTTTTTCCTCTGCAGCCTGTCCTTTAATGATGTCTTCTTAAGCACATGCATAATTCCTAAGATGCTGGTAAATATCCAAACACAGGATCAGAGCATCACCTACACAGGCTGCCTCTCTCAGGTCTGCTTTGTCATACTCTTTACAGTCCTGGAAAATTCTCTCCTTGCAGTGATGTTCTATGACCGCTATGTGGCCATTTGTCACCCCCTGAGGTATGCAGTCTTCAGGAAACCCTGCCTCTGTGTTCTGATGGAGTTAGTTTCTCTGTCTACCAGCACTGTGGATTCTCTGCTGCACATGCTGCTGTTGCTGCAGCTGTCCTTCTGCACAGACTTGGAGATCCCCCACTTCTTCTGTGAACTTGCTCAGGTCATCAAGCTGGCCTGTTCTGAAATCGTCATCAATAACATACTGATATAGATCTCAGTTGACATATTTGGTGGTGCTCCTCTCTCCGGAATCATTTTCTCTTATTCTCACATAGTGTCCTCTGTCTTGAGAATGCCCTCATCACAAGGGTAGTATAAAGCCTTTTCCACCTGTGGGTCTCACCTGTCAGTACTTTGCTTATACTATGGAACAAGTTTGGGGGTGTACATGAGCTCTGCAGTGACTGACTCCCCAAGAAAGACTGCAGTGGCCTCAGTGATGTACACCATGGTCCCTCAGATGCTGAACCCATTTATCTACAGCCTGAGGAGCAGGGCCATGAAGGAGGCCTTGAGGAAACTCATTGGCAGGACAGCTTCTCAGCTGTGATGTGAAATTTGCTTAGTTCCTATGTTTCTAGAGTCAGTCCAGTTAGAGGATTTTTGATGAGGCAGAATGCCGAGTACTTCCATCTCTGCGTACTTTTACGTGACAGGAAAACCTAATGACCAGATGCTGTTTAACTTCTTTTGAAGCCTGTTATGACTTCTTGTCCAGTTCTCTGATATTCCATGCAATTCTTCAGACAATTTCTTTTCTCTGAGTTCACAGGAGCAGAGCCTGAAGGAATGCTTCTAGTTTTAGCAAACTTTGCATTGATGTGCTCTTACAAACAGGTGAGCTGCAGGGGGGAACAGTCCGGCAAACCGTAAGCAATGCTTTGATTGTTTGTACACCAGATTCTCCCTGATCATGTGATTGTGAGAGGGGGACCGTGTATTGCATTTCTACTTGCATTTTAAGCTTGTATTTGCTTTTTGATCAGTCCTGTGATGTTTTAACAAATGATATCAACCTCCAAACTGTACCTCATTGCTTGGACTCCGTGAAGCCAAGCTGGATTTGGGGAATGCTATTTTGGAATTTTGTGGATTTGTCTCCAGGAAGGAGAGTTCTAGAAGGTGAACAAAACAGAGAAAGATGAACACAAGGTCAAGGTCATAGATGGAGACTACCTTCAACCTAACTGCAGGTTAGGGCCACACATATTTCATTTTGCTGGTTGACCTACTATGAAGGAAATGAACCGATCTTTTATATTCAGTTAATTACCGAGAATTTCCCTGAAGAAATATATCCCCTGTGATCAGATTGGCATCTTCCCTGCTAAGTTTCATTACTTGTAAAATTCATGTCATTAGATTTATCTCAGTAACTTGAGATGGTTTTGTGATATGGAGGCTTTGTGAAACACAATCGATTCTCAAAGAAAAAGAACCCCCAGTTCTAACACCTGGGTCAAGAAAGAGAATGTCATTCATTACAAGTCTTCAGAAGGGGGAATGTGCTATTTTAGGGATTAAAGCTACCCTGAGACTTACACAAGGTGGCCTCTTCCAAAGACTTGTTCTCCTGAGTCCCAAGCTGGTTACAGAGGATGCAGATATTGAGCCTGGAGGGATTATTGTGACAGATGTAGAAAACCAGTGTCCTTCCCTTGGTCTACTGATGCTATAACTCACTTTGGAGTCATGCAGGGGACAACTGCATTATAAATTGATAACACCATTTGATATCTCCATCTCATCTTCCCCTCACTTGTTGATATGCACATACATGGTCAGAGGGGGAATGCTACTCGTGTTGAAAGAGGATTTTTGCTAAGCATGATCTCATTCCTTATTTTCTGTGTAGGCATGAATTGTAATAACATAATATTTTATAAGAGAAAGAGAAAGACAGAAATTGGATTAATGCAGGCAGTTTCTGATGGTACATATTTTCTCAAAGTATTATTTTTAAAACTCTAATAAATAGTCATCACCCCTCTATAAGTGACCATACAATTTACTACATAATTTTCTTGTTGTCCCTCATAAACATTCAAGGTCATGACTGATGTCTGCATCTTGGCTGAGAGTCCATCCTGTTGTTGGGTTTAGCAGATACTCATTGGTTTTCAGTCCTATTTTTACATGATGTGGGGTGACAGTAAAAATCAGGAATCCTTTCTGTCATTACTTCTCCTGTTGAAATGTAAGATAGTTTTATTCTTGGGATGCATTTACGGGATACAGGTTGTAGGTTTTCCTTTTGGAAGATGAAATTAGTTTTCCTAAGTGTCTGAACTAACTTACCTGCCTTTGGATGATTCTGGTGCTTAACATCATCACAGTCTGGAGAGGTAAAATAATGCTTTGTTAATTTGTACTTCTCTTTTCATGAGGTGGAGTGTCTTTATACATACTATATGAGACTCTTACTTTTCCCATTTTGGAAAATATGTGTTTGAGATATTTCCATTCAGGTGCTTGTCCTTTTGGCAATGTGTAGAAGTTCTATATTTAGTTGGAAATTTGAACATTTTTAAGTTATGTGGATGACAATTTATTATTGTTTTGTCTGTCTTATTTTGCAACAGTTTTAAAGCATTTAATATTTGCACACAGGTGGTCAATTTTAAGGCAGCTTATCATGTCAATATTCCCGAATTTTGAGGGCTCAATAATCAATTTCTTCACATTTTTACTGGTGCATTATAATTATACATAATAGTTGGATTCACTGTTATATATTTATACATATACATGATATAAAAATATAATTTGGTCAATACCATCCCCATTATTTCCCCTTTAGCTTCCTTCTTCCCTCCCCGGTCCCTTTCCTCTACATAGATCTTCCTTTATTTTTCACGAGTGTCCCACCCCCATGTTTATTTTCCTTTACCACCTTCAGCTTTTCATAAAAGAGGAATAATATGACCCTTGACTTTCTGAGTTTGACTTATTTCTCTCAACACAATGCTCTTAAGTTCCATCCACTTTAATTCTTCTTTACTACTGACTAAAACTCCACTGTGTATAGATACCACATTTTCTTTCTCCATTTACTCACTGATGAACACCTAGGCTTGATCCGTTATTTGGCTTTTATGAATTGTGCTGCTGTAAACACGGGTATGCCACAATAGTGACTCCAGTTCTTCGGGATAAATACTGAGGAGTGGTGTCAGTGAATTGCTTGATGATTCCATTCTAGTCTATTGAGGAGCCATTATCCTGAAATCCATTTGGTTGTGCTAATTTACAACCTAACTAACAGAAACAGTGTGCCTTTTCCCCACATCCTCCACAGCATTCATTATTGCTTGTATTCCTCAGGGCGGCCATCTTAACTCAATCATTCTTGATAACGAAAGCTGTACTTACTTCAGTAAAAAGGATTTAGAGTTTTACCTTTTAGTTTATTGTCATGAAATGTTCTTTTTTGACTTTTGCTCCTAAGTTGAAACAAATCCACATTTTTTTTTACTACCAGTTCAACGATAAATAAACTATTCATCCTTGTGCTGGTTTTCTTCTGGACTCTCTTGTCACAACAATAGGATTGATTACTTGTCTCCCTACACTAAGGTCGATGTCTTCATTATTGTAATACACCTGACCTATAAAAGCAGTTTGCTTTTGGTAACAAACTTCAATTCTTTTTGGATACTTTGTACCACAGGTATTCATCTTTTCTGTTAACTTTAAATTTCCTGCAAGAATATTGATAACAAATCACATAACTTAAATAGATGACCTGTAATATTTAGAAAATACATATATTGATGCAGATGTTATGATATTGCATAAGGTTGATAGTGGAAATATACAAAGATAATAAACCATATATCTTATACATGCTTAGCCCATATTGATTAAAGAGAATGTTTTAGAAACAGGTAAATATAATACTAAAAATTATTAAATTTGAACCATATGTAAAATGATCCCTTTGTAACACTTTTAATTTTTGGAAGGGTACATTCTCTGTTATAACTTCTATTATTGAGGAAACAGACATGTAGACATCCTTAAAATATTTTGTTTCTCTTCAATCCTGTTTAAATTCTTCCCAATATATCTATGTATCTATATGTCTAAATATTGAACCCCATGTTTATACAAATGAGTACAATTATACATTTTAATTATATGCATTTTATTGCATATCAATCATACCTCAATAAGGTTGTGAACAACATAAAGGCCATTTTCTACTTGATTACATTTGATTAGTAAACATTTTTTCATCTATATATTAGTAACTGTTTGATGTAATATGCAAATTAATAAACAGAATAAATGTTCACGAGCCATCCATAGTATACTATCCATAGTATTGCTATGAAATTTTATTTTATTTATTATTTTATTGAATTTTTAGCATGCATTTATTATTTTATCACATGAATTTTTACAAGTAAAATGAGCTATATTTATAGACTTAAATATCATATTTTTCTAATATTGTTTTCAGAATGGAGATGCCTTAAATATACAAAAATAGGAAGAAAATAATCCAATAACAGAAGGAGAATGTGTTGAGGTGTATAAAATGCTTGAAGTGGGGGTGAACCTAAGCAGGTAGAGGGAAGAAGGCATCTGCTTAGCCTCTCCATGTGGGAGAGTCAGTCAAAGTAAAACTCTCCATCAATCAGGTTTGCTCATTAAAGATTTTTGCTGTCGTATGATTGCATAAGATTAAAAGTCTTTGACTAATTAGGACCTTTGGATATTGAAGCCCCAAGTGTCACAGAAATGGCAAACTTTCTGCCCATGACCACCCACTCAACACCTTGCCCAAGGGAGAACACAGCTCACCTGGCCCTGGCCTCAGGACCATCATATCTGCCCAGGAGGCAGGTGCTGCCCTGTCTCTCTGTGTTCCCTGAGAACAGATCATTCATCATTCTCCTCTATACCCAGGGAGGAACTGAATGCCATTCCTCAGTGATGTCACCCAGGTAATAAGAAGTCTACCTGCTTGTGATTTCCCATAGTGACAGGTATTTTTCTGCTTACTCATTCCAGAACTGGGTCACTTGTGAGGTGTCTGTCTGATTCTCCATCATCTCCATGTTTCATTTGAGTCATGCACTGATATCTGAGTAAGTTGCATTCTACTAATGTCTTATTCCAACCTTAAAGTCCAGGGACTTTTGAAATTCTCAACATCCATTAACTCTTGCTCATTTTGAAGGATGTTTTAGAATTTCCTAAACTTTTCTTTAATTTATCTGGCAAGTGTTAAAAGTAAATGGCCAGTTTATTTTTACTTTTTCCTTCCTGGATCACAATACCCTTTTGTAGACCAAATACCTGGCTGACACTATTTCCTGTTTAATAATATTCTGATAAATAGCCACAAAGAATAAAATTATGGTATTTGCTAGAAAATGGATGGAACTGGAGAACATCATGCTAAGTAAAATGAGCCAGGCTCAAAGTCAAGGATGGAATGTTTTCTCTAGTATGTGGAAGCTAGAGAGTATAAAAGGGATTAAAATGAAACAAAAAAATATAAAGAAGACCAATGGAGTAGAAAAAGGGGATTTGGAGAGAGGGTGGAGGAAAGGGGAAGGGGAAGAACTGGGGGATAAATGAACCAAAGTTATGATGAGTCAAAGTATGAAAATACATGGACACAATTAATCCCAAATTTGTGTATAATTATAACGCACTAACACTTAATTATAATAGCAGTAGAAGGGGGACCAGTGGAATGGAGCCAGGGGTTCAGGGGAAGAGAGGATGCGAAGAGACTACATACTGGTCTGCCTTATTTTCTCTATTAATCTATGAAGTGCTGAAATTTGAAAAGGGAGAACAGCACAGAGAAACACAACAAATAAACACATATGCACTCTTCCAAACTGAGGCTGTTTTGACACTGAGCCATCAGAGCTCTTTACTATAAATAACAAAAGAGCACGCATAATTCTAATGGACCTGTAGGTCCCTCTCCATTCTCTCTGCTTGCAGAGGCAGCATGGCCTTAATGAGACTTCACATGATCTTTTAAAAATTTTACACATTGCATACTATTACTTGTGAGCGTGCTTGCATTTCACATGGCTATGCATATGTATGTGTGTATAAGTGTAATATATACAGTTATGTATACATGTGTTGGTTTACATATGCATTGTACAATGTGTACTGTGCCTGTTTGTGTTCATGTATGTGTTATTTAATTTCTTAACAATATCTAACATGGCAATACATTTACTTTAATGAGTGTTGAATATCCAGGTCTTTGTTAAGTTTATATTTATTTATTTATTTTTTTCAGAGCTGCTGAGGCTCGTTCTTATTTTTGAACTGCATTTTGAATACTTGAAATTTTTTATAAAAATTTAAATTTTAATATCTGTAGTATTATAATTGTTAAATTTTACCATGCTGTAGATGTATTGCTAAGCAATAGTGTTTTTAGAGTTACATAATTGTTTTGCTACATCTAGGTCTCATTTATTTATTTTAATTGACAGATCTTTTATTATAAGTTCATAAGAAATAAACATTGATGTCATGATGTTCACCGAGGTGTTCACTCTTCATGCTCCTCTGTGGATTTTGCTGACAGTGTCTCCTGTCCTCCAGTATTCTTGGGGAGAGCAGGTGGAGAGTAAGGGAGACCCAAGACTTTGATCTAGCATACAGGATTGTCTGTAGCATTCTATGATATATTTAAATTTTAAAACTCCAAACAGCACAGAATGATAGACAAAATAATCATGAACACGTGCTGCCAGATTTAACCAGATTTTTTCCTAAAATAACAAAACTATGCTCATTGATACACCATATGCTTCACATTCCTCTCCACTCTTTTCCTTTTTCAGAGGCAAACACAACCTCAAACCATCCTCATATGTTTAAATTGATTCCTGTATTACAATCTTTACATATGTGTATGTGTGCATAGGGAATGCATAATAGAAATGCCTCTTGGTTAGAGAAAGCGTAAATTAGTAGTGAATTAATAAAATATTGGAATGGAGTAAGGTAGTTATGCTAGAGAAACAGAGAAAAATATACAAAGACTAAGAGTTGATTAAAATATTATTAGAACAATTAGAACAATGCCAAGGCTCAGCATGCAAAGCTTTAAGATATAGGATGGCAATGTGATTTGCTGTTGCTGCCCGTGGCAACAATCCCGCGGATATTTGTTACTGCCTGCAGCAACAATAGCGCGGGTATTTATCGGAGGTGGACTGGAAATAAACTACTTCTATTTCTGTGCTGCTTCCTTGCTTGCTTGCTTATTCCCTAGCTTATTGAGGAAAAATAGGCTTGCTTGATTTTAGAGAAAGAGAAACTTTGAGAGAAAGATAGGCTTTGCTTATAGAGGAAGTTTTTAGAGAAAGACAGATTTCTATGCTTATCAGAGATCTATTTCTTCTTAGAGTTCTGCTGCTTCTTCTTAGAGGTAGGTCCTGCATCCTGTGAACTAGATGATATCTATCTGAAGTGCTTCTTAGTGGTGCATCCCGCTACTGCGATCTGTGATTTACAACCTAGAGGTGTGTTCTCAGTTCTCCGCTCTAAGATCTGCCTTCTGCCGCTGCATGCTGCTTACCGCTTGCTGCTTCTTCTCTCTGCTAGCTACTTCTTCTCTCTCCTAGATGCTTATCTGAGGTGCTTTCTATAGGTGTGTGTCTTATATACCTAAGGCAGCCAATCAGCTTAGGATTAGCACAATTGAAGCACGCCCCTCAGTACCAATCAAGAAAGAATGGGGAATATCTGTTGACCACTAGCACAAAGGAGACATTAACTAATCAGGCAAAAGTAGATCACGCCGTGTTAACACTAACTATGCACCACATCTTGGCTGAACACCAGCCACATCTGAGGGTTACTCAAACATGTCTTCTGCAATTTGCAGATGCAATCACTCAGAATATTGGAAGCCTGGGGGACAAGGCGTCATCTGCAGCACAGCACAGTTCCTTGGGGAACACAATACACACAGTCTTCCTATGATTGAAGATACAAAAATAAATGTATATTTTAAATCAAAAATGACATTATATTTTAATTTGATGGTTAGTGGTGGATACTTGGCTGTTTATTGCTATATGTTTTGAATAGCTCATATATTTTATAAAAAATTATAATGTTATTGTCAATGGTATTTTTAAACTTACTTAAATTTTGTTATGCTGCTTGTGTCTTTTAAGAAAATTTTCTTGCTTAATCATTTTCTATTTGTGTTGCTCCATCCAGCTCTTATTTATTTTATTTCTAGATGTATTGTTACATGCACAGGAGAATAGAGATATAAACATTAAATATAATAGATATTCATTGAATCATTTGCTTTTCCTGCTTCTGCATATGTGTGAGATTCTTGGGGTAGGGGGAGATTTAATACACTGATTCTTCCCTGAAATTGGCAGTTAACAACTAAAGATGCTCCATCTTTCATTTTTATACATTTGTCCCATCCATCACTTCTCATCTACTATGATGGGTACAGGCACTCTGGTCATGTCCACAGCAGAAGCAAGTAACAACAACAGTATTAAGTGTCATGGATAACTAATTAAACAAATTAAAAAAAAATAAACATAACGTATCAACAGGGAAAAAAAAAAAGAATGTCTCATATCAAGTCCTTCGCCCAAAGGTTTCCTCATTGTGCATCCTCATAACATTCCCATGGAGTCTCTTAATGGCTCTGGTTATACAGATGTGGAGACTGAGTCTTGGCACACAGTGAACCAACCAGTGAAAGTGTTTCACTGGTTGTGAACCAAGCACTGAAGCCAGAGTCTAACTTGGGTGTGTCTACCTTAAATCCTGACTAACACTGTTTTTGTTAACTAAAAGTTAATGTAGTTTGGTTTTGATTTTCCTGATGGTTTGAGGCTTAGGAAATGTTCAGGGTATAACTAATATATGACTTTGTATTTTATTTCTAGTCATTAGTACAATGTGGAAAAGAGTGGGCATTCCAATAAAAATTCCAGGCAATCACGCAGGGTGTTAGAGAGTAGGACAGAAAGTAAAATGTTTAAAGAAAAAGGGAGGAAAGAGAGAGAGAGAGAGAGAGAGAGAGAGAGAGAGAGAGAGAGAGAGAGAGAGGGAGAGAGAGACACAGAGAGAGACTAGCAATACTCTCTTCACAAAGTTTATGTGAAAGCTTTTCAAAATAACAGACCTTGGCACACCTACTCTGTTCCATCATCTTTTCTTTTCTCCTCAGCAACATGAAATCAGAAAACAAAACTGGTGCAGTAGAATTCCTCCTCCTGGGTCTCTCAGATGATCCTGAACTGCATTCCATCCTCTTTGACCTGTTCCTGTCCATGTACCTGGTCACAGTGCTTGGGAACTTGCTCATCATCCTGGCTATCTGCTCCAGCTCCCACCTCTGCACCCCCATGTACTTCTTCCTCTCCAACCTGTCCTTCACTGACATCTGCTTCAGCACCAGCACAGTCCCCAGGATGCTGGTGAACATCCAGAGACAGAGCAAGACCATCAGTTACGCAGGCTGCCTCACCCAGGACTGCTTTGTCCTGGTTTTTGCTGGATTGGAAAACTTTCTCCTTGCAGCAATGGCTTATGACCGTTATGTGGCCATCTGCCATCCCCTCAGGTACTCAGTCATCATGAACACCTGCCTGTGCATCCTACTGATCCTGTTGTCTTTGACCATCAGCATTGTAGATGGCCTGTTGCACAGTCTGATGGTGCTGAGGCTGTCCTTCTGCACAGAACTGGAGGTCCCCCACTTCTTCTGTGAAGTTGATCAGGTCATCAAACTGGCCTGTTCAGACACCCTCCTTAATAACATTTTGGTATATGTATTGACTAGCATGTTGGGTGGTGTTTCTCTCCTTGGAATTATTTACTCTTACATTAAAATAGTCTCCTCCATTCTGAGAATTTCATCCTCTGGGGGAAAGAATAAAGCCTTTTCCTCCTGTGGGTCTCACCTGTCTGTCGTTTCCTTGTTCTATGGGACAGCTTTTGGGGTGTACATTACCTCTGCATTTACTGATTCAATCAGAAAGACTGTGATTGCTTTATTGATGTACACGGTGGTCCCTCAAATGCTGAACCCCTTTATCTACAGCCTGAGGAACAGGGACATGAAGGAGGCCTTGAGGAAACTCATTAGAACCTCTCCTTTCTTGTGATTGCAGAATGAGTCAATGTGAAAAAACATGGAGTAAGCCACATGGTGAGTTCTTCCACCATCACGTTCCTATGCTACCACGATTAGATTCCCTTATGCTACCAGTGTTCCAACTTAGACTTGAAAGATGACTTTGTCTCCTGAAAACACCTGTGACCATTCTAAGCTTGATCTGTTGGTCATCTTTCATAGTAGCAGAACATAAGCAAAGGATTTTCCTCTAATGATTTGGAGGTATTTCTCAGGTGAAGGTTAGTGACAGCAGGTCATATAGGGCAAAGGAGTGAAAGAAAGATCCAGGCGTAGCTGAAGGTCTAAATTTCACCTCAGTCCATGAAGTTATTCCCAGTTTAATATCCTTATTACATTCTGAGCTTTATCACCGGGGCTGTGATGGCTGATTATCTGGACAGGATACTATTGAGCTGTGATAATCCTCGACAGAACACTGCAGCTATGCATTGCTGTCCGTTAACCCTTTCTGAGCACACAGCCCAGAGGCTGATAAATATTCTGCCTGCACAGCACCCAGACCACCCACTGCCCTAGGCTTCTCATCTATGAAATCGGGCTGAGTCGTCCACTCACAGATTTGACATGGCTATGACATTTTTGATTTCTATCCATAAGAATGACTCTATTTCAAATAAGAAAAAAAATGCCACTCAACTTTGCTCCAAAAAGATGATCATCTTGAATAAATTAGACTTAATTGAGGACCTCAAGGCACAGCTCCCTGGAATCAGCTTCAGCTATTTCCCTGGGAGTTCACTCGATCTTTGGGCTGCCTGCAGGTGCATATTCTGACACGACACCTCTCCCAGGGTGTCCACTGTCCAGAAATGTGTGTTAGTAATTTTTTTCCTGTTTCCAGCATTTCTCCGTTTGGCTTAAAATATGACACATAATTTCACCTTGTTAAAGTTTAATTGTGCCAGGTACAGTGGCGCACAGCTGTAATACCAGAAACTGAGGAGGCTGGGGCAGGATCTTTGCAAATGTTCAAGGCCAGCTGGGGCCACTTGGTGAGACCCTGTCCCAAAATAAAATTATAAAAGGGCTGGGAGTGTACCTCAATGGAAGAGCAACACTGGATTCAATCCTCAGTTCCAAAAGTTGAATTGCAACATATTAACCATGTCTTCTTTTTTTAAAATTAACTTTTATTGTAAAAAAATGTGATACATATTGTTGAACTGTGCCTTCTTTTACTTGCCCTGAGGTATTTGAGATTTACTGATGATATTGTGTGTCAGGAGTTGATTTTTCCTTGCTGTATATTTTTGCAAGATACATGATGATATTAAAATTTAATTATCTTTTAGGTATTTAAATAGCACTTTCACTTAATTTTATTGTATTCATTTAAAGTATGCCATGTGAAATGATTATTATAGTCAAGTAAATTATCATATCCACCATTTCACATTTGATGAAAGTACAGTAGCTCCTCTTTATCTGTGGTTTCTCTGCAGTTACACATAGACAAATGCAATCAGAAAAGTTTACATGGAATATATTTTGTATAATTTTTTTTAAATTCAACTTAAAAACATAAAAGTCCTTTTATTAAAATTTTTATTTCACATGCCTGAAACACAACCAATCTTATTTCTAAAATTTCATAATCTTTTTTCTAAGCATCTTTGTTAATAAAGTCCTGAATAAGAAAAACAGATTTAAGTTATGCTGCATTTTCAAATTCAATCTTCACAATGTATAGTGACTAAATATCCATTTTGATCTCTGAAAATGAATAACTCGAGATTAATTTACACACAATTATAAATATGGTAATACATGCCCTCTGCTTTCAAATATCCCACTGTAAAATATAGCATGTAGTATTACTGACCAGTCACCATACTGTACAATAGAGCACCAGAAATTACTCCTCCCCTCCACCTGAAACCTGGCACCTGTTCACTGACATTTCCTCACATCTCCCTCCTCCCTGCCATTCCTAGATGCTGGTAAAGACTATTCTACTCTCTACTTCTGAGATCAACATTTTAGATTCCATCTCTGAATCATTCGGTCACTATACAGTGTACAAATGTGATAAACTATCAAAATGCACCCGATAAAAATGTACAATTGTGCCCCTAAAAATAAAATAAAACTTACAAAACAAAGACCTTGATCATACACCAGGAAGAAATTCTTTTTAATGAGTAGGTAGACAGGGTTTTGCACAGTTCATAGGACAGAGAAACTCTTGTACACAGGCAAACTTTGTATGGATTCCAGGCAACCTGGGTTAGGGTTCCAAAAGAAAATAAAACAAGAAAAAATACATTGCTTTCTTGTAATATATTCGAGGATTATCTCATGCTAAGTCAGACTGTGATGAAAGGTACTTATGAAAATCATTAAACAGTAACTCATAGAATGAAGTGAAAATTTCTTTAATAATGTACACTAAGATGCCCTTCATCACACCCAACTGTGCTTCATCCTCTCCCTCCCATCCTTGACTGACATCTATTTAAGCACATGCACAGTACCAAAGATCCTGGGAACATCAGAGCACAGGACCTGAGCATCACTTAGGCACAATTTCTCTCCCAGTCATGCTTTGTCTTGGTTTATACTGTCTTAGAAAATTTCCCTTGCAGTAATGTCCTGTAATTGTTTCATGACTGTCTGTAACTCCTTGGAATAAATGGTTACCATGAACCTCTGCCTCTCTGAGTCTTGCTGATTCAGTCCTCTCTGTTCAACAACATTGTAGGTGGCCTGATGTGTCAGATGGTGCCATGACTTCCCTTCTGCACAGACCTGGAGATCCTCACTTCTACATACTCACTCAGATCATCAAGCCCATCTGTCAAGTGCCCTCATTCATGACATCCTGAGTCATCCACGAGAGGAGAAATAGACAATACACAAGGGAAACAAGCATGATGGCATGAGAGGTGTCATCTGAATCTCCTGTCAAGAGAGCTGGACTTATCACCACAGCAGCTGAGGGATGCTGGCAGTCAGCGCTTCGCTCTCAGATCTCTTCTGGGAATGCCTTGGTAGCAGAGATTGACTGGACTGAGTTTGGTGGTGCATGTCTATAATCCCAGCAGCTTGGGAGGCTGAGGCAGGAGAATTGAGGATACAAAGCCAGCCTTGGGAATATAGTGAGGCACTGAGCAATTTAGCAAGACCCTGTTTCAAAATTAAAAAATGAAAAAGGGCTGGGGATGTGCTCAGGATTTAAGTACAAGTAGGTTCAATTCCTGACTTAAATAGATAAATAAATAAATAAATAAATAAATAAATAAATAAATAAATAGATGGATTGCACCCAAGATTACTTCCACTTCCCAAATTACATCTATGGCCAAACTATGCAGTTTAAAAACCTGACTCACTTGCTCTTCTTGGGGACATACCAGAAGGTGAAGGTGCATTTCAGTCCATAATCCCCAGTCAGGTCAGAGGATACTGGTGGTCCTAGCACAAATTGTCCCTAATCGTAATCTATTCTCCAGCTCTTCTCTTCCCCAGGGTCTCATTCCAGGTGCACGTTCTAATAACCCATCAGTATCGACCTCTGATTCTGTCTTATTCTTGGTAGCTCAACTGGTTGTAATAAGAAAATCATATTCTTTTAAGTTCTGAGAAATGCTGTGGATTATGTCCGGAAATAAGATAATGCTAAAGTATTTCAATTTGAAACAGGATGGTAATGAGATGGTTCACTGAGAAGAAGACATTTGAGAAAAGACCTGGTGTAGTCAAGAGCACATGATGTGATTATGTAGAGATAGAACCAGCCTTGCATTCCTTGAGAAAAAAAAATAGTCACAATTTTTATTCTTTGCTGGGCTCCTATTTCTATCATTCTGCCAGAAATTTTGCAGTCAAAGTACATTGTGGTTTTCCTTTTGTGTATTAACCTTTTCTGCATTCATCATCCACGATGTGGATGATATAGAGCATAGTCCTTCCCTATCTTTCCTGAAATCACCCTTTAATGTTGAAATCAATTAATCAACTCCCCTGAATGTTAGGAAGAACTTCTGTATAAATTTCATGAGTCTGGTGATGTTCCATGGAAAGTTGTATTACTTATAAAATTTAAATTACTTTTTGTTTCCAAGACTAGTTGCCTTCTGTATTTAATTGAGAGAAATGTGTGCGCCTAGTTTATTTCAGCACTCCGAACTTGTGTTGAACTCATTCACTCTAGAACATAGTTCTATAAATTCCCACATCTCTCTTCTGTATCATATTTTTCTGACTTGAGAAGGTCATTTCTGGAAGCCTCCCATATATGAGTTTCTCTTAAAAATTAAACAAACCCCATTGAAGATCTATTACATTTGTATCTACTCTTTCCCATTTTAAATCAATAGAGTTGAGATGTTGAAGCAAACCACCACAATTCATCTCTTCACAAATTGCAAATAATATATTCAATGAAATATATATTTTACATGGAAAGAGGTTAAATGTAAATAACTTGATAAACATATGATGATAGAGAAATCACTAAATATGGAAGGTTTTTAAATAAACACCAACACAAAACACCAACTCCATTAAGTGATGGGTGATATCCAACACAATGTGCTAAATATATGGACACTGCCTTTTTGTGGTTTCATAACTTTATGTGAAATTATAATTTCACATAAAAATGAAGAAACATAAATTCAACTACCCTTTCTGTATGTGAAGAGAACTACTGAAACTATTGTGATATAATTGAAGAATGTTTTCATCAAATTCTAAATGAAGAGTCATGAATCTGTCTATAATTTGGACTATCAGCACTGATCCTAGAAAATAGACTATAATCCTCTATGTTCAATAAAAAGCAAAAAATTAACATCAAAGGTAGCAAAGAAAAGTCATCCCTGAGTGTTTGTATTTTATCATATTTAGATAACTGTTAAAATTACAATATTTAGACCCACATATATCAGACATATTATCATGCCTAAAATAGGAACCAGGCTTCCAGATATCAAGAAATAAGTAGAGTTGGCATCGTTCGTAAGTTAAAAGCAACACTGGAATTTATGAGAAGTGCTCTATAGTACATGTTTAAGGACTCAGAAATGGAGATGAGAAGAAACAATGGAGGAAAATGAATGGTGAACACCTGGCCTGTGGGGTCAGGAATCAGCCATCCCAATCTCCTCACCTCCAAAGTCTTGGTCTTTAAGGACATGCACTCCTGAGATTAGAAGAATAGTGAGATAACGTCTAATGAGGAGCTTTGGATATTAAGCCCCAGGGACAAGAGTCTGTAGGAGTCGCCTGTGACCACCTCCCTCAAAAGTCAATCCCCAACCAGGAAGCACCACCTGAGCCTTTTCCCAGAGATGAACCTTCCTGACCAGGATCTCATCCATTCATTTAATCAGTCTGCATTACTGAGGATGGATCTTTTATCTTCAGCATTCAGGTAAGTTGGGCTATGGATGTGCCTCCATGGTACAGCACTTACCTAGCACATGTGAGGTACTAGCACATCTCAAGTACTACAAAAAACATTAGGTAGATGTTCAACACCATTCCTCTTAATTTCAAGCAGGGGGCAAAGAGCTTTAATCAATGCTTTTGTAAGGTGAGTCCATGTTTTATGAGAATATGTCCTCACTGGGGAAGCAGTGAGGACAGGACACCAAGAGTGATGAGAAACCAGTCTCCCCAGGTGACTCCTGTCAACTGTCATCTACTTGACAAATTCCCCCACATGTTTGAACTGATAACCCTCAGGCTTCGGTCTTCCAGTCTCATACTCTCCTCAAGGAGATTTCACTGTTGCCCCACACCAGAAATCTGCTGCTTTCTTAACATAATGACATTAAAATATTCTGAAATATATTTGTAATTTTGTGCTGGTGTTGAGCAAGGTTTGGTGAGTATATTAGTTGCGAGGACTATCATAACCAATTACCTTGAACTGGGTTGCTTAATAGAAATTTACATAGAAATAGTTCTGGAGGTCTACCACCATGGTCCTAACATGTTCTCAGGTGATACTGCTCTTGCTGGTCCATTAATTTTTACCTTTCACGCCATCAATTTCATAAGGTTTGTCAACAACTTAGAAACTAGAAACCACACAGCTGTTTCAGAATTCCTTCTCCTGGGACTGACAGCTGACACAGTCTTACAACCCCTAGTCTTTAGCCTGTTCCTGTTCATGTACCTGGTCACCATCCTGGGGAACCTGCTCATCATCCTGGCTGTCAGCCCTGACTCCCACCTCCATACTCCCATGTACTTCTTTCTCTCCAATCTTTCCTTTAATGACATCTGTTTAAGCACAAGCATAATTCAAAGATGCTGGTGGACCTCCAGACACAGAATCAGAGCATCACTTATAAAGACTGCATCTCTCAGCTCTTTTTTGTCTTGTTTTTTACTGTCTTAGAAAATTGTCTGCTTGCAGTGATGGCCTATGACCGCTATGTGGCCATCTGCCATCCTCTCAGGTACACACTCATCATGAACCCCTGCCTGTGTGGACTGCTGACCTGTTTTCCTTATTGATTAGCATTGTGGATGCCCTGCTTCACAGTCTGATGGTGCTGCGGCTGTCCTTCTGCACAGACCTGGAGATCCCCCACTTCTTCTGTGAACTTGCTCAGATTATCAAGCTGGCCTGTTCTGATACCTTTATTCACAACATCATGATATATCTGGCAGCTTGCATATTTGTTGGTATTCCTCTCTCTGGAATAATTATTTCTTATGTTCACATTGTTTCCTCTTTTTTAAAAATGTCACCATCAAAAGGGAAGCATAAAGCCTTTTCCACCTGTGGGTCTCACCTGTCTGTTGTCTTCTTGTTCTATGGGACAGCTTTCGGGGTGTACATTACCTCTGTGTTTACTGACTCTTCCAGAAAGACTGCAGTGGCTTCAGTGATGTACACTGTGGTCCCTCAAGTGCTGAACCCCTTTATCTACAGCCTGAGGAACAGGGACATGAAGGGGACCTTGAGGAAGGTCACTGGCAGGATAATAGATCATCTTTAATGAGTCATTTGCTTTGTAGTTGGGTTTCGTGGGTATGTCAAAAAGCAGCAGGATTACTTGTGGTCCAGAATTCTGATTTTCCTGTCACTTACATTCTTTTAGAGGACCATCTCTAAAATAATGAGATAACATGACTGAGTATGTTGTGACTTGGTTGATAATCTCACTTTGCTTTATGTCTAACTCTTTAATGTTAAATGCATGATTTCAGTTCTCTTAAGACCATTTATTTATTCAGGTTACATGGAAGAAGAGCCTACATCAGAGTTCAGAGTTTTAGAAAAAAAATCTATGCTTCCTCAGAAGAGGCAATTTAGACATAGTGGACAGGCTAAGGACTATAAACCCAGTGGTGGCCATACCTAGGGAATAGTTTATACCTGGTCACTTAATTAGGCTCAAGTGAATTTCCTCCTTAGACTTAGTCCTAATGTGAGATAAAGGGATTACACAAAGCAATTACTGAGACAAATTACTGGCAACAAATATCTTTCTTAGGTAGTAACAGCATCTACCATATTAAATTTCAATTTCTATAATTAAAATGGTTTCATTTCATATCCATGTTTTGAAATGATTACAAGATCTTTGAAACTCACAAGGAAGATGACTTCAGTCCTAACAAGAACAAGAAATCCATTGTCAATAAACTGAAACAACAGAGGTTTACCTTTCGCACCAAAGACATCTGAGCAGGGACAGACTCTACAGGGACAGATTGCAGGGCTTCACTCAGTCCTCCCTGAGGTGAGCTGGTCTCAGGGCTGGTTCTCCCTCAGGAACCCAGGTGATAGGAGCAAACCCACGCATCATATTTGGACATGATGCCAGAGGTAGAACACTGGTGGTCCTCCCCTTGGTCCTTTTTCTGTGGATCTACCAGACTGCAGCTCTGTAGAGGACTGAATGGGAGCCCTCTACGCACACACAGATCCTGTACCACTAGCTGTGCTCATTGCGGTAAATGAGGGAATGTGACTTATATGATAATGGGGGAAAGAGGATTTGCAGAAGAGAAACTTATCCTGGTTTACCTGTGTGGCCCTGAGCCCAGTGACATTTCTTTATAAGATAGAAGTGGTGAAGACACTGAGAAAAGTGGGAGGTATTGTATCCACAGAGATGGAAACTATTAATCTAGACAGTACTGATCTCCAGTGTTTGATCACTATTTAACCTTCAAAATTGTGACTTCCACCCTAGTGCATTTTGATCAACCTTGCAGATATCCCTGTATATGTCAATACATAAATTTGTTTCTTTTTGACCTTGCCTTCTCTGTGGTTGCACCACCGAAAAATTGCTAAAACTAGAAACTCTGCTTTAAGCTCTGCCTCTGTGGAACACAAGCAGAGTCAGTATGTTTAGAGAATAGAAATCATGTGCCAATGCCCACCCTTGCTAATCAATGAGTTAATCACATGTCATGTTCTTCTCGTCATTGCACTTACATCAAATCCACTGTTATCTATTTATTTAGCAATTATTTATCTATTTTCGCTGTTAAGTGTCTGAGTTGTGTATTGAAACTTGAAGATAAGGGGCATTTTTTGATGTGGATGTAATTTGGGTATCTATTTTTCTTCTATTGTGTGAATATTTTCCTCCATGTCTTCCAAAGTAAATAAAATACATTTTGACATAAAGGGTACATTTACTGGCTATTGTATATAGATCTTGGGGTTGACAAAGAGTATTTATAAATGATTTAATGAATTTAACTTCTAAATAGATATTTCTTGTGTTTCACATCACTTGCAGAATACTTTATTTACCTTGAAAAACTAATGGCTGTAACATATTAATTAATATACCTTCTTATTATGAAACAGAGAGACTTACATAGTATGAGCCATTTAGTTTTCTATCTTGTTAAATAAATGTTTATGATATTTCCATTGCCTTAAACTTTCTTTTCCTAATTTATAAGTTATTTTTGCATTTGGAATAGCAATTCTTATTTGTAATATTAAATATTAATAAATAAATATGTTAACAATAAATAATAAATAAATTGAATAAATAATTACCTAGTATTAAATATTTATTCTTTAAGAGAGTGCCTCCTTTGCTATCTGCATTTTACTGTATCATGGATGTCCAAAATTGCTTAGTTTTAGCATGATTTAATTTGTCAGTATTTTCCCTCTGCATCTGTACTCGATAAGCCTTGACATTGAACAAAGAATTCATAGTCTTTCCTTTTGAAATTGAGACTGAATCCATCTGAAATGTATTTCTGGCTTTGATAAGAGAAAGATATCCAAATTTATTTTCATTTTAGCATGTTTTATGAAATAGTTCATCCATTCGCTGTAATGCTAATTCAGCAGTAAAGAAGTCTTTCATTTATGGGTTGATGAACTCTCTTTTCAAACAATAAGATTACTATATATGTTCTTGCAACAATATCTCCTGTCTTAATGATATCAACACATCAATCAATCAAATCTAGTTTGCTGGGGTAACAAATATGCCCTCAGGTATTTTACATAAAATCACAAAGGTGCTTTATACTATAAATTAACTCTTTTTCTGTTAGTTTGGAATTTTCTGTAACAATGTTGATAATACACACATGAACCAATACTATGAAAACTGGAAAACTTGGTAGTGAAATTTTAAAAGAAAAGTGAGATATTTGTTAAATGCTTAGTGCATTTTGATTACAGAGACTCTATTAGAAACATTCTGTATATAATGTTCAAAGCCAAATTCAAATTTTACAGAGAAATAAATGGAATGCACCCTGTAGGGTTGCATTATTATGGTACACTCTGCTTTATCACTTGTATTTAAATGTTGATATATTCATACATCTTATTTCGACTTGAACTGTGATGTCAGATTTCTTGATTTAATTTATGAGTATGTTTGTGACTCTAAAGGCATGTACTGAAAGAGAAGCAGAAGCTAGTACAGAGGAAGGGTGTCCATTCAGTGGTGCTTTTGATGGACATGAGCAGAGACATTTCTCAAAAGAAGAAATGCAAATGTTCAACAAATATATGAAAAAATGTTCATCTCTCTTTGCAATCAGAAAGATGCAAATCCAAACTATACTAAGATTTCATCTCACTCCAGTTAGGATAACAATTATCAAAATGCAAATAATAACAAATGTTGGTAAGGAAATGGGGGAAATGTTCACTTATAAGTTGTTGGGAGTCTATGAATTACTACAACCACTCTGAAATGTGTTATGGAGATTCCTCAAAAGACTAGAAAGGGTATCACCACATGACCCAGCTATACTGCTCCATGGTACTTATCCAAAAGAACTAAAATTAGCATACTACAATGATATATGCATACCAATGTTTATAGCAACTCAATTCCCAGTAGCCAGTTTCTGAGAACAGCCTAGGTGTCCCTCAATCAATGATTGCAGTAAGAAAACATGATACATACACACAATGGAGTCATACTTAGCCATAAAGAAAAATAAAATTATGTCACTTGCTGATAAATGGATGTAACTGGACAGCATCATGCTGACTGAAATAAGTCAGACTCAGAGAGGCAAGAATGTTTTCTCTCATATGCTGTTGCTAGAGCAAAGAAAGAGGGAAAGAGGAGGAAATCCATGAAAACAGAAAAGAGATCAGTGGAGTAGAGGAAGAGGATTGAATAGGAGGAAGGGGATTGAGGAGGAGGAATGAGGGATGGGGAAAAGGAAGAACTGTGAAATTAAATTGACCAATTTATGCTATGTAAATAAATGAATATACCACAGTAAATTTCAACTTTAAGTGTATCTATGAAGCACAAATTTGTAAAACTGTAAATGAGTAGATGGAAGACCAGTAGAGTAGAGGAAGGGGAAGAGAGATTAGAAGGTGGGGAGGGAAAGAGAAAGTACTGAGGACTGAAATGGAGCAAATTATAGTCCATGCTTATATAATTACACCAAAATGAACTCCAATATTATGTATAACTACAATGTGTCAATCAATCAATACAAATGCAAACAGATTTTTTATCTGGTGGGGCCACAGTTACCTCACCCATCATCAGTCAGGTCTATACTCCGAAATCTGTTTAATGAGTTTGGATGTTTGAAGATATGAAGAACATCACATTAAAAACCCATCCACAAATCATTACTGAGTTTGGTTCTGTTCTTCCTTGGAGATTTTTCTGCAACTATAAGGTTATAGGCCCACAGTCATGGGTCTGGTAATACTTGATTCTTGAGCTCACCCACACTTCTTGAGCAAAAATCTCTATCTCTGCCCTTAGCAACTGGTCCTTTAGAACACCACGTTTGCAATATCTAGAAAGAGAAAATACTTCTTGCTTATGGGGATAAATCCATGCAGCAGTTGACTTCTACCCATTTGGAAAATTGTGTCATGTTCTTTACTGGTACCTGAAAAACATTATTCTCTTTTTATATTTGCTGTTCTCTTTCTGTGCTGCACAGAAAAAATGACCGTTTTGTAATCCCAATGATGTCTTTGTTAATTTTAACTATGACTCATGTGTGTTAGACATTGATGGGATTAAATGGTGAAGAAAGATATCAGAATGCACCAGACACAGTGGCACACACCTATAAACCTGTAATCCCAGAAACTCAGAAGGCTGAAGTAGGAGGATCACAAGTTCAAGGCCAGCCTCAGAAATTTACTGAGACCCTAAGCAAATTAGTGAGACCCTGTCTCAAAATAAGAGGAGAATGTGAATCCGTGACTGAGTGCCCCTGGGTGTGTATATATACCCACATGTATATATACACACATACACACATACACACGTGTATATACATGCCATCTTGTCAAGAAACATCCAATCTACTTGGAATTAGAGATTTATGTGTAACAAGTTAACATGATGTAAAATGTGCTGATAATACATGAACAAACTGAAGCCCTTCATTTTAAAAATCTTTAAGGCCAACACTAACATGAACACCACTTTAACTCCTTGAATGATGTCAAAAATTGAAATAGATGTGCTGAGTTCATGTACACATTTGCATAGTTCTTTCTTTTGATGATTTTGTAAATAATTAACATATCTCTTCATTAAGCATGAAGAATGATAATTTCAACTCACAGACTCCTTTAGGGAAGAAAACTACTGAAACTATTGTGACAGTATTGAAGAACATATTTTCGAATTCTGAACAAAGAGTCATGGTCCTATCTGTATTTTTGGTCATGAGCCATGATCATTGAAAGCAGATTATAATCATCTGTGCTAAACATGAAAAGCAAAATTTAAGGTTTAATTAATACTATTAGAGTTAAGAAAAGGCATGCCTGAATGTCGTCTGTATTTTTTAAGATCTAGATAACATTTAAAATGACACTATTTACACACACATACACGAGACATTCTCACACTTAAAATAGGAAACAGACTTTGAGATAAAGTTTAATAGATAATTTAATAGATGTGCCTTAGTTTGTAACTTAAAGGAACACTGGACTTTATCATAGTTGTGGTGTGTGTTACATGTGCAAGGTCTACAAATGGAGATGAACAGAAATAAGGGAACATCTGGCCTTGGGGTCAGAAAATTGGCTATCCTGAACTCCTCACCTCCAAAGTCTTGGTCCTTTAGGACATGCACTCCTGGGATTAGAATGACAGTAAAATAGTTAGTTTAATGAGGACGTTGCATTTTGAGCCCCAGGGATAGAGAGACAATAGGAGCTGGCATGTGATGTCACTCAACAGCCCTGCCCCAGTCAGGAAGCAGCTTCAGAGCCTCCTCCCAGAGACAATCCTTCAGATCAAGATCCCAGTCAATCACTGAGTGTGTCTCTGCTTCTGGAGGACACCTCATCCATCTTCAGTACACAGATAGTATGTGCAACCTCACTCCTATTCTAGCCAAAAAGGGAGCATAAGACACCCGCCTCCAATTAATTCTCTGGAAGTGAGTACAGTTATTTTATGAAAATTGCATCCTGTGGAAGCAACAATAACAAGGTGTTCAAGGAGGAATTTTCTAACACATTTCCATGATATACTACTACTGATGGTCCATATATTTCTTTCTTTTCACTCATTCTTTTCCTTCAGATTCATCACCAACATGGAAACTGGAAATCAAACAACTCTTTCAGAATAACTCCTCTTGGGACTGACAGAGGACCCAGCACTGCAGCCCCTCATTTTCAACCTGTTCCTGTCTATGTACCTGGTCACCATCCTGGGGAACCTGCTCATCATCCTGGCTGTCAGCTCTGACTCCCACCTCCACACAACAATGTACTTCTTTCTTGCCAATATTTCCTTCACTGATATCTGTTTAAGTTCAAGCATGATCCCAAAGATGCTGGTGAACATCCTAACACAGAGTCAGAGCATCACCTACACAGGCTTCCTCACCCAGGTCTGCTTTGTCTTGGTTTTTGGTGGCTTGGAAAATTGTCTGCTTGCAGTAATGGCCTATGACCACTATGTTGCCCTCTGCCATCCACTCAGGTACACAGTCATCATGAACCCCTGCCTGTATGGACTGCTGACCTTGTTTTCCTTGTTGATTAGCCTCATGGATGGCCTGCTGCACAGTGTGATGGTGCTGCGGTTGTCCTTCTGCACAAACCTGGAGATCCCCCAATTCTTCTGTGATCTTGCTCAGATTATCAAGCTGTCTTGTTCTGATAACTTCATTGATTACATCCTGATATACATAGTGGCTTGCATATTTGGTGGTGTTCCCTTCTCTGTAATCATTTTCTCTTATGTTCACATTGTGTCCTCTGTCTTGAGAAAGTCCTCATCAGGGGGGAAGCATAAAGCCTTTTCCACCTGTGGGTCTCACCTGTCTGTTGCCTCCTTGTTCTATGGGACAGCTTTTGGGGTATACATTAGCTCTTCAATTTCTGACTCCCCCAGGAAGACTGCAGTGGCTTCAGTGATGTACACAGTGGCCCCTCAATCGATGAACCCATTTATCTATGGTTTGAGAAACAAGTACATGAAGGAAGCCTTGAAGAAACTCATCAGTTGGATAGCTGTTCTATGTCATTTTCCCTTTTCAAACTGGGTTTCTAGAATAAGTAACAGTGACAATATTTGTGATGAGCCATAATTCCTGACTCATCTGTCATTATACTCTTCTAAATTAATGAAATACCATAATGGCCAGGTGGATTTTAATTTGTCTTGAAACCCATCACTGCTTTTAGTATAGCTCTGTGATGTTTGACACATTATTTCTCACCCCAAACATAATTTTGTTGCTCTGGTTCCACACAGACAGCCTCTGAAGCAAGGATTCTAGACTTAGAATTTTCCTTGTGCTGAAATCCAGAAGAAAGCAAGTTAGTGAAAAATGGCAGGATAAGGGTGGTCTTTAAGCACTGCTCGGTCATATTCATAGAATTGTTTCCACTGACCATACAGCTGGGGCCATTAGAATTTCATCTGGGTATCAGACCTAAAGCAAGCGATGGGTTGGACATTCATATCCTGATATCTATTACTGGCATCTATATACTTCTGGGGCAAAAATAGCATCAACCATTTTCAAAGTCTTCATCTATAAAATTGGCATGATGGATCAGATCACTGTTTTGAGTTGACTGTGACATGCTTGAACTCCATCAATGAAGATGGACAATACTGTGCTCTGACAATAAGGAGAAATACCCTTCATTCCAAATATGTGAGAGGTAGGAAATACAATAACACAGAGAGCAGAATTTCATTCATTCAGTCCCCCATGAAGTGGCCTCTTCCCTGCACTGGTCTCCTCCCCTTCCCCAGGTGATAGTGCAAATGCAGTTGACATACCTGGACCTGATGCCACAGGCAACAATCTGAGCACACATTCCTGGGTGTCTTGAGCAGGGAATTCTCCATGTACCAAAGACTTGCATCTCTGAGGTGGACTGGATGGTGGTCTTCAAACTATGTCAACATCCTGTCCTGAAAATTTGTGATCAACTTGTGGCATAAATGGTGAATGCTGCTTGTTTGGGAAAAGGGTGTTGGCAGAGAAGGAGCACTTGCTGGATCATCTGGGTGGGATCTCAAGGTCATCCCATGTCTGTTCTTATGAAAGAAGTGGAGAAGACAGAATACAGAGGGAGGTATGGTGACTGCAGAGACGGGAATTGGTTTGATACAGTCAGTATTTGATTTCCAGTAGTGGATCAGATTTGCCCTGAAAAGCTGTCATTTTTATAGCAATGCAATTCATATTTATCACCCTTGTAGACATCCCTAAACAACATACCACCTAATGAATTCCATTTCTTCTTGCAAGTCTCATGCTTGTGCTCCAGAAATGATCTTTTCATTGGTTTCAGAAGTTATTTCTTGATTTGCGTGCTCTATATTTTGTATGTTACATGTGATGACATTAAACATATGAAGCATTTCTGAAGAGGAACAAAGTGTGGCATCCATATTTCTGCTATTTGAATAAACATCTTAAATATTCCCAACCATGCCTCCCAAAATATATGAAAAAGAGTTTTAGGACTGGGGGCGTAGCTCAGTGATACTGTCCAGGTACACATGGCCAGTGCCGTCACAACCCTGTTAATACAATGCCTGCACTTGGTGTGGAAGTACTGACTGTAGCAGAACAGTTTTCACCTTTGGGTAGTTTCAGAGAGTCGAACCAACTGACCCTACCCTGACATATTCTGGAGTTTCACATCATTACTCAAACTCTCATTTACTCTGACAATTCAATGAGTGTAACTATTTACTTACAGTTTTCTAAGAGGAAGTTATGAGTCTTTTCCTGAATTATGGGCCCAAGAATTCCTCTCTTAAGAAATACGAGTGTGTGAGTTGTCCATCAGGCTGCAGATCTGTTGTTGATTCATAATATCATGCATGCAATTAGAATAACAGCCCTTTGTCTTTAAATACATACTGCAGATTTTTTCTGCAGGATCGCGTCTACTTTTGCATGTGCTTCATGGTGGTTAGTAGGCACCCCCAGTACTCAGTATAGAGTACAATTTTGCAATGTTTTGTCTCTGGATCTGTGTTCAACAGGTCTTAGCACTGAAAGCATACATAACCTCAGTAAGGGATTTTTAGTCTTGCCATTTGCAATTGAGGCAGAGCCCAACTAAAATTTATTGTTGCCTTTGAGGTGAGACAGGAATCTTTTTCTTTTTAATTTCCTTACCCTTCTATTAAATGCTCTATCTGTTCACTACAAAGCCAATCTAGCTATGAATAATAAATTCACTTATGAGTTTATGTGTTTCCTTACACTTTCCTGGACAATAGGATTGTATCTTCTTCTTCCCTAATTTCACAACTCTTTATTACTGTAGTGCCTCAGTCAGTTAAAACTAATTTTAGTTTTCTTATTTAATTTTTGGTATTGGGATTAAGCCCAGAGGTGCTCAATCACTAGTCATATCCCCAGCCCTTTTTATTCTTTTTCTTTAGAGACCCTGACTCTAAATAAATTGCTTTGGGTCTCACTAAGTTGCTGAGGCTGGCTTTGAACTTATGATCCTCCTGCCTCATTCTCTCACACCAGTGGGATTACAGGCCTGTGCCACCATGAGCCATGGTGCTCAGATAAACCAAATGTTAGTGTGGTAACAAACAAGTCATTTGTTTTTAGTTATAATCACAAAGGTCCTTTGAACCCTGGGTTAATGGCTTTCTGATACTTGGCAATTTTCTGCAACCAAATTGATAACAGAGACCCAACATTTGGGTTTAGGATCTTCAGTGTGTCTGTGTGTATTTGTGTCTTAGTGTGTTTATACGTGTATTTATAAAAGTATAAATTATATCACTTTCAATGAAAACTTGATAGTGAAATTCTATTGTCTATTTAGTGTCACCTCTTCTAATTTTGTAATTTATTATAAGTACAAATTATAGCATTAGGTTATAGCTACCAAAAACTGTACCTGTGACTCACATGAATACATGTGAATCATGTGTAACTGTGCAAAAACTAGTTATAACAATTTCTATGTATACAATTTATCATGAAAACTACAGACTGTAACTGTCTTCTACATCTATATTTTATTTTTGAGTTGAAAGGTGTGTTGGTGTTCCTGATACTGTGTGTAAAGGTCATTGTGACTCTAAAGCTACCAAAGGAGAAAAGACAAGAATCGTGTATATGCAAAGGTGTGTCCCTGTGAGAAAGTCCCTCAGGACAGACATGAACAGAAAGGTGGATACAGAAGACCACACCACCAGGAAATCTCAGGATGAGGGAGCAGTCAGCATCAGGTTGGGAAAGAAGAAGACTTTCTCAAAAGTCTCAAGTCCTAAATCAATCATGCCAATGGCCTTGCAGCGCAAGGATTGCACTCTCAACAAGTGAGCCCCCTGCTGTATAATGTGCTTCAATATTTAAGACAACTCAACGGTAAGAGGTGTTGAGTGTCCAGGTGTCCATTTCCCCTCTTGTAAACTCCCTCAATGCTCTCCTCACCAGCTGCAGAGGCACTTGTATGGAGAGGTGGTGTTTTCCCTCTCAGGTGTCGGGGTTAAGTAATACTAACAATTGCTGTTGCTTTTGCAAGTGTCTCAAATCCACCATGTTATTTTTCCTCTCATTCCTCTGCTTTGAAAAAAAATAAGGCAACATATCACCTCAACAGATACAGGTTTAATCTTCAAAAAATTACTAAAAAGAATGCCTCCTCAAAGTAATGCTTATGACCCAGGTGCACTGGCACCCACCTGTAATTCCAGCAACTGGGAGACTGAGGTAGGAGGATCACAAGTTCAAAGCGAGTCTCAGCAACTTAGCGAGGCCTCAAGAGACTGAGAGAGTACCTGTCTCAAAATTAAAATTTAAAAAAGCCTGGGGCTATGTCTCACTGTGTAAATGTCCCTGGCTTCAATCCCTAGTAATAATAATAATATTCATGACCCCTAAGGTTTGAGGAGTGCATGCGCTGGTCCAGATTGTGGTCCTATCTGGATGCTGCCACTTGGTAGGTAGGACCTATGTGATCAGAGCAGTGGAGACACTGAGAGCTAAAGTTGGCCTGTCTGTCTCTGTTCAGATGGACATTGTCAATCAGGTGAAGGAGTCTTGGTGACACTTCAATGATCCTAATGTGGTACTTAGAGGTCACAGCAGATGGAGGTGTGGGTCACCTGTGAAGTCTGATGTTCTCAGTGTAATTGTATATTGCACTCCCCTTAATAAAATGGAAGTGGCCTCTAGACCACTCATCTTGCTCCAGCTACAGCCTCATTCTCTTCTCCATTTATAAAAACATTCTCAAAGCTGGTCTCTCCTCAATTCTTCTCTGCCAGTGTTTTCTTAAATCTGTCTGGAGTCCCCTCTGACAGGGCTGCAGTTGTCCTCACTGTCTCCAGTTAGGTCTCTACTCCTCAGGTCGGGTTTTCTGACCTCTGCTCCTGCATAATTTCATCTCACAGTCAATTAATGTGATAAAAATATACTTTGTGATGCAATTGGAAAAGATTTTGCAAAATGCCCATAGAAAACAGTATGCTTGTCGGTACTTACTACAAATATCAGTGACCAAAAAACTAGATTGGAATATTCTGGACAACATACTGAACATAAAAATCAAGGATCAGGAATCATTAATGACATTGAAGAGATACCTCTGAGTATTTGTTTGATTATAACCTCTTGGTTGTGTTTGTAATCAGATTTGTAATACCCACATGCACAAGCTATGTTTTCACACCTAAAAGAGAATCAGGCTCCTTGATATGAAACAGCTATATTTTTCTTTGTTAGTAAATGAATATTTGGGGTTTACAAGAAACCTCATGGGTCCTTGCAGGCAAGGTACCATAAGTGGAGGAGAGGAGAATCAGTGGAGAGAATTGGGTAATCTGCACCTGGCTCTGTGGTCAGGGGACCTGCCAGCATAAAAGCCTGTCTTCTGTTTTCTTTGGTCTTTAAGGTTATGCACCCCAGGGATCAGCAGGGCAGTAAAATTGCTAGTCTAACAAGGAGCTTTGGATATTGAGCCCCAGGGGTAGAGAGACTGCATAGAGTCAGCTTGTGGCCACCGCACCCCACAGCCCTGCCCCAGAGGAGAAGCAACACAGGAGCCTCCTCCTAGAGATGTGATCCTTCTTGACCAGGACCTGCTGACTCAATCTGTCTGCACTTACTGAGCATGCATCATCTATCACCAATACACCGATGAAGCACTGAGCATCCTTCCTCTTGAAGTCCACCAGGTACCAGGCAGTCCCTTAGTTAAAGCTCTGCAAGTGAAGTTAGGTGTGATTCATGTATCTAAATCCATTATTGTTCAATTCATTTAAGTTTTTATTCATTTCATCCTAAATGCATCACAAATGAAGATTGGTTTCCTGCTTATACATGACCAACTTTCCACAACAGCATTTCTAAGAGCAACCTGATTCTCCTAAAAGGACCTAATAAATATAAGTCTTTGTTATCTGGTCTCTGTTTCCAGAGAACAACAAGTTGTATGTAGTCTTACTGCTTTTCTTAGGAGTCTATGAACTTCAAGCTTTCTTTCATTCTGGTGCTTTTTACCTTAAGGCAAAAAAAAAAAAAAAAAACAATTAGAAAGAGACCAGGAATCTCATGAAGAGACTTGTCTAAATTCTCATAGAATTATTTGCAAAGGAGAGGACCTGCAATTCCATGGGTGAGTCATCTAGCTTCAGGTATAAAGGCAATCTTCTGCCCACCTGGATGGATGCTAGCTATAGACATGACTAATGGTACAAGTGGCCAATCCTTGAAGGAGGCTTTTCATAGGAAAAAATGTTAAAATTACAATGGTAGATTATGAGATATGAGTGTTTGTATCAGAATGCTTTTCCTGTGCTATTCAGTCATTAGCAGAGCTTAGTGGAGAGTCAACCCTTCAGTCAGATGACCTGAGCTGGGTCCTGGTCTTAGCCAAGCACTCATCACACAGCCCACATCCCAGTATTACCTCCCCTTACTTAAGGGTCTTCATGGGTAAAATGAGGTGGCAGTGTGGACTAACACAGCAGCAGTTTGACAAGACAATCAGATGATTCCAAAAGGATTCTGAGAAAAACCAAAGTAGGTGAACCCTGGCTCAAGAGGACAGATGTAACATGGTCATGCCTGTCTTACTGTTTGCGTGAAGGTACAGACTAATTCTAATTGAAAAGTCATGTCTTACACATTGCTTTATTCACAGCACCTAACTCAGTAGATACAACAGTTGGTGTTCAGTAAAACAAACATTTCAATAAATGAGGTGAGAGAAAGAAGTGAGTGGACAGGGAAGGAAGGAGAAAGTAGCAGAGGAAGATGTTTGAACATTCATTTGAGTTCACAGTATTAATGATACAGCTTTGTTTCTAATAAATGGTTCCCAGAATTCAGCATATATCAAAGCCACCCAGGGGGTTTGTTGAAACTTAGAATGCCAGTTTTCATCCACAGGGTTCATCAGCAGTGAGTCCAATGGAGGGTTCAAGAATTTGCATTGCTATCATCTTCCCAAATAATGTTGCTAATGCTGTTCCTATGTATTTTTATTTTTCACCCCACCTTTTCCTTGAGATTCACCAACAACATGGAACCCAGAAACCAAACAGCAGTTTCAGAATTCCTACTACTTGGCCTGACAGACGATCCAGCATTGCAGCCCATAATCTTTGCACTGTTCCTGTCCATGTACCTGGTCACTGTCCTGGGAAACCTGCTCATCATCCTCGTCATCGGCTCTGACTCCCACCTCCACACCCCTATGTATTTCTTTCTCTCCAACCTGTCTTTTACTGACATATCTTTAAGCACCATCACAGTCCCCAAGATGCTGGTGAACATCCAAAGACAGAGTAAGACCATCAGTTACACAAGCTGCCTCACCCAGGTCTACTTTGCTCTGGTTTTTGTTGGAATGGAAAACTTCCTCCTAGCAGCAATGGCTTATGACCGTTATGTGGCCATCTGCCATCCACTCAGGTACACAGTCATCATGAATCTGCACCTCTGTGTTCTTATGATTCTCTTCTCTTTGTGCATCAGCTTTATGGATGCCTTGCTGCACAGTCTGATGCTGCTGCGGTTGTCCTTCTGCACAGACCTGGAGATCCCTCACTTCTTCTGTGAACTTGCTCAGATGATTAAGCTCTCCTGTTCTGACACCCTCATTGATAACATCCTTATATATATTGAAGCTTGCATATTCGGTGGTCTTCCTCTCTCTGGGATCATTTTCTCTTATACTCACATTGTGTCCTCTGTCTTGAGAATGCCATCACCTGAAGGAAAGCACAAAGCCTTTTCCACCTGTGGGTCACACCTGTCTGTTGTCTCCTTGTTCTATGGGGCAGCTTTTGGGGTGTACATTAGCAATGAAGTCTCTGACTCCCCCAGAAAGACTGCAGTGGCTTCAGTGATGTACTCTGTGGTTCCTCAAATGCTGAACCCCTTTATCTACAGCCTGAGGAACAGAGATATGAAAGAAGCCTTGAGGAAACTCATTAGTAGGACAGCATCTTTACCATAATGTTTCATGATATGAATTTGGGTTTCTAAAGCATATTTAATTGACAAGTTTCTTTGTGAACCAGATTACTTTAGCCTTCTTCCACCATAGTATCCTACAATGACCAAGTAATGACTACATGCATTTTAACTTGGCTGGAACCTAACTTTGTTTTTGTTCTGCTCTCTGTTCTTTGACCCATAATTTCTATTCTCCAAATAATGCTTCCTGGTTTGACTTCCATAGATGCAGAACCTGTGGAAGAGACTCCAATGTAAACATTTTTGCCTGCTCAGAAGAAGGCAATGTGAGGTTGGAGATATCAGGAAAATATTTAAGCATAGTTATTGTCATATTTTACAAATAGTGTTTGTCTGCTTAAGTGTTTAGGAGCAATAGAAGTACATTCTAGTGTAGTACTACTGTGAAGCAAAGGATTAAGCATTCATGACCTGAGAAATACACACTGAGACCTGGTACTGGCAAACCATGCACATCTAAGGTAACACTAGCATCTACCACACTCAGTTTCATTGTTGATGAAATTTTCATAACTAGATGATGTCATTGGTGTGATGGGACAGTGAAGCTCATCAGTGAAGATGTCTTGAGTCCTAATAAGGAAAAGAAAATCTAATATTAATGAGCTTGATTAATAAAACAAGGTTCATTACAATGACTCAATGGCAGAGAATGTGATAGAACAGAGAGTGATACTACGTTCCCTCCTCTATGAGGGGACCTCATCCTGGGACTGGTTCTCTAGGTCCTCAGGATTTTGCAGAACAAACTGAGGTCAGGTGTCACACCTGGACATGATTTCAGAGACAGGAACCCATGTGTCCTTCCATGGGTCCACAGGTGGTAACCTTTCCATGAGTGAAGCAGACCACATCTCTGTGGTGCATTGAGTTGTGGCCCTCAGATATACAGCTGCTGCCTCAGTCACTCGTGACTAACTTACATAACAAATTGGTACAAGGCACTTGTTTGCAATAGGGTGCTGGGAGCCAGTCCCAGCAACTCACAGGGTCCCCGAAGGATGGGTGGAGTTGGTGCAGAGGAACGACATGAACCCCTGGAGCAACTTGAAGCAAGTCCTGCTCAGATTTATTTTAGCTTTTCTTTTATAGTATTAATTAAAGCAGGATTAAATAAGATACATGTTATCGAGAAATTACCATAAGATTTGTCATTAATCACACTTTCACGCATAGTGGGTACATTAAGGTCAACTTTTTATATTTACTTAAAATTACTCACATAAGCATATTACAGTGAAAGATATTTCCCTTTTTCATCCTACTGAATTTGTTTACCCTTTGGTGTCAGACCTATTGTTAGCATAATGACTCTATTTTGTTTTAAGCTAATTTTACTGAACTGCTAATAAAAATAGGCACTAATCTTTAGCTCATGTTATTATGTTTTGATTTAATCTTAAAGTTCTACTATATTATCTAAACAAGCTCTGTTAAAACTAAGTTGGGTTATTTTATTGCCGAACAATCAGTGTGAGTACCTAATTTTATCCTATTATTTTTATTTCATTGATTTATCTTCTTCCTATTGTAGTACATATATGAGATTTAAGCCAGCATAAACTACTCATAACCAGTTAACATGTAATGAGGGCATTTGATCTTAAGATAATTTCTTTCTAGTTGATTGCGTATGCTGTTTCTTTGCTCTTTAGTCCTACAGTTCCAGGGTGGCCCTTGATGTCCAAGTCTTTGAAGGAAGGACAAACATTGGACATTTGTCCATTTACCATTAATAATAATTACTCATTTACCATTTTCATTGTACACTCTTGTATGGGGAAGAGGTGGATCTGTGGGAGGTGGGTCCTTATGCTTATTCACTTGTTTCCCTCTAGATGGGTACCACAAACATCCCCCAATCTTGTAAGCTAAGTAGCGTGGTTCTTTCACTCTGGGGACAATTCTCCTGTTTTGTTTGTCAGACTGTTTTGCTGGTAAAGCATTAACTGGGGTAGATGTGGTCAGCACAGGAGCAAGCAATTCCTGCAACTATAGTTTCTTGAAGAACTCCTCAAATCTGTACCTTCAGACTTATATGTGTGATGTAGTACATTTTTAAAGCATTCCTTATCCTCCCCCAACCTCCACAGACTCTTTGAGGTTAAATTCTTATCACAACAATCAGAGAATATGATTTGAACTTGCATATTTATAAATATGATGATTACCAAAAAGAACACCCAATTCCTAGGAGAGATGACAGCGGCAATTCCTGGAATAGTGGCCTTGCCAAACTCTTCCCCATTCTCAGACCTTGTCAAGCAGCATAGCGGAAATGGTCCCTGCCAATAGGGGATCCTGGAGGAAGAGCATTAAGTGGATGATCTGGGTGGGTTCTCAGGTAATCAATGATTCCAGAAGGAAGAGGACACAGAAAAGATCATGTGGTAACCATTCAGGTCATAAGTGGATTGATGTGGTCAGTCTTCATTGTTTTTCCTTTACCCAGTTGGCATTCCCATAAACCTCTGGAGCATTTGTATCTCCAAGGCAACTATAATTGGATGATTCAATACATAGAAGTTGCTTCCATTTCACATGTATAAATTCAAACTTAAATAACAGGAGACTGAATTCTTCCCCCCTGTTATTCTCATCAAGTTACTTCAGCATCCATCATGTTCTTGGATATAGCAGTTACTCTCTTATTCCATAAGATTATACCCATTAGGCTGATATTAAAACTGAGGAATAGTTTTTGATAGTGACAAAATTTTTTATCTATTTTCTTCTCTTGTAAATAAAGTCATTGCAACATTCTCTTCCAATTCGAAAGAAGGAAATAAAAGGTGGTTTTACAGAGGTGTGGAATTGTGTGTTGTTGTCAAGTGCTTTTCCATTTTTGCATAGTTCAGAGGAACTATGCAATGATGTACCTTCTTAATAAAAATTCCTGATTTTCTTTATTATGCTCAATATTTAAACTAACTTGATAATATAAACGGTGCAAAATGCAGGCAATTAATTTGTTTCTCTCATTAAGAGGCTCAGATTCCTTGCACATATTATAATCTATTTTTCTGTCTTTTGATGAATCCATGATATATCCAGTGAATTCCTCATCTCTCTCAAAAAGGCAATTCATAATTGTTCTTTATATATTTGGAGTAGCCATCCTGTACATGTATACCACACCTACATATATAATACTGCAGTTAGTTTTTTAGGAGTGTCTAGTTTTGCTTGTGCTTTATGGTATTCATGGTATTCACAGGACAGCCACAGAAAACAGCTTCCACACAGTTTAATTTGTAAATACTTAGCCTCATGGTCTGTACTCAGGAGGTCTCGATTTTAAAACTCCTACTTTCCTCAATAAATGATTTTGAATTTTACCTTTAGAAAATTAGACTGAAACTACATGAAATTTATTTTCGCCTTTGATGAGAGACAGGAATCATATTCATTTTTTAAGTACTTTTGACCAAATAATCCATCTTTGCTGTGAGGTTAATTCAGAAATAAACTGTTCATTTATAAGTCGATGATTCCTGGGATCTCTTTCCTGAACAATAGTATTGTTGTATCTCTCCCTGTTCCAATATCACATCCTTTAATGAACATAGCACATTGTAACCAAAACTAAGTTTGCTGTGGTGATAAAAACTCTGAATATTTTTGTTTCTTAATCACGAATGTATTTTACAACAAGTAGGTACTTTTCTGATCATTTATATTTGTTCCCATGTTTGATAGCATTGGGAGGTGGGACTTGTTAAATTAATTAGGATTTTATGAAGTCATGGAGCTTTGCCATGAGATTCATGCCCTCATAACAAGAGGAAGAGAGTAGAAATACTGTCTCTGCTAAGAGAAGATCCAACAAAGAAGTAGCAATGTGCAAACCACAAGAAAGGCCATCACCTGGGTCTGAATCTTCTGACACCTGAATCTTGGAATTTGCAATGCCAAGTTCTTGGAGAAATAAATGTCCACTCTTGAACCCAGCCAGGTATGGTGTTTTGCAATAGCAGCCCCGCTGACTGAGGATTACATTCATCCATGGATATAGATGAAAGCCATCAATAAGAAGCCAAAGTACAAATCAGATGACCCAATAGCAACAGAACAGAAGATGTTCTCAAGAGTGTCTCATAGTTTTTATTGGTGCATTATAATAATAGGTAGTAGCAAGACTTATTATGCCATATTCATACATGCACATAATATAATGTGATTAGGTTTCTTAGCTTTTATTCCTCCTCCTGAGCTGCTTCTTCTACTCTATTGATCTTCTTTATACTATTATTAATTATTATTATTCATATTATTATTATTGTTTTGATTTGCGCATTAATGAGTTTAAGGGCCACCATTATGTTCTGTTTCATGAACTGTAGATGAATGGGTGGGTTTGTCATTGCAGGGACCCCAGAATACAGCCCCAATCTCCTCACAGTGATTAGTTTATAATTGAGCAAAGGCCCTGATTCTGGACTGTGCTATATGTGAAAGGATGTTTTCTAAATAAATCCATGAAATGTTTAGCTCTCTACTGAAACAAAACCTAAGGAACAACAACCTATTTTCAGTTTTCTGGAAGATCTAGGTATATGAACCCTGTAACTGATCTGGGACTTCAGTGACCAGAATGGCAGATCATAGATAAACCAACAGGTGGGATAGTGAATGAGGCATCCTGTGCCATGCCTGGATGTGCATTGTGTGAACATCAATGACTCAGGATGACCAGCTTCACTGTTTGAGCGAAGTCAGTTAATAGTGTTTCATATGATGTGAGCTACAGCCCTCCTCACTCATGAAATTCAAACATTCCATAGTTACGTCAAATTCCATAATGCAGAATTTAGGCCAAATTCGTGGAAGACGAAGTCAAGGTTAGTGGGTGCTATTTTACTGCATAAGTAGTATGTTGATAATCACTGAGCTGATTGCCACCCGCTGTCACTGTTGACTGACACTGCATAGCTACTGTGTCATCTGCAGAATTATCACAGTTCAATAGAAACTGGCAGGTGATTATCAGCCATGGAGACAAAGTTCAGAATGTCATGGATTATAAATCAGAAACTAAGATTGCAATAATTTAGCGAAGTCATGTGATCACTCAGCCCATGGGTTGAGGTAGAGGTTCAACTAGTGGCTCCTACCGTACTGAAATTCTTACTCAACTCCAGCCTTTGTCCTACCACACTATTGTCACTCACATTCTCCTGAGAAATACCCCAAAATCTCAATAGCAAGAACCCTTTGCTTATGTTCTGCCTCTATGGAAACTGACCACAAAATTAAGCTCAAAAAGTTTACTTGAGTTTACAAGAATCCCAAATGACTGGAGACTCAGTCAGTTTCAATTCTAAGCAGAAATACCCAGATCAGAAGAGGAGCTAAGCATTGCAGAATAAGACCTTAGTGGTAGAAGAAAACTGTTTGGATCATCCAGTGTTCCTGGACATTGACTCACTTTAGAAGTCAAAGCACAAAGCACGGAACTAATCACAAGGTAGACATTTGAATGAGTTTCATTAAGGCCTTCTTCATGTCCCTGTTCCTCAGGCTGTAAATAAAAGGGTTCAACATTGGAGGAACCACAGAATACATCACTGAGGCTATTGCACTTTTTCTGGATAAGTCTGTAACTGCAGAGCTAATATACACTCCAAAACCTGTCCCATAGAACAAGGAGACCACTGAGAGATGAGACCCACAGGTGGAAAAGGCTTTAGACTTTCTCCCAGCTGAGGGCATTTCCAGAATGGAGGAGACAATTTTTATATAAGAAAAAACAATCCCCAAGAGAGGAAGACCACCCAGTATGCTAGTCATCACATATACTAGGATGTTATTGAGAAGGGTGTCAGAACAGGCCAGCTTGATGACCTGAACAAGTTCACAGAAGAAGTGGGGGATCTCCAGGTCAGTGCAGAAGGACAGCCTCAGCAGCATCAGACTTTGGAGCAGGGCATACACAACACTGATGGTCAAGGACAAGAGAATTAGCAGGACACAGAGGCGGAGGTTCATGATGACTGTGTACCTGAGTGGATGGCAGATGGCCACGTAACGGTCATAAGCCATTGCTGCAAGGAGAAAGTTTTCCAATCCAGCAAAACCCACACCAAAGCAAACCTGGCTCAGGCAGTCTGTGTAACTGATGGTCTTACTCTGTCTCTGGATGTTCACCAGCATCTTTGGGACTGTGGTAGAGATGAAACAGATGTCAGTGAAGGACAGGTTGGAGAGGAAGAAGTACATGGGGTTATGGAGGTGGGAGTCAGAGGAGATGGCCAGGATGATGAGCAGGTTCCCAAGAAGAGTGACCAGGTACATGGACAGGAACAGTCCAAAGAGGAGGGACTGCAGATCTGTGTCATCTGAGAGGCCCAGGAGGAGAAATTCTACTGTGCCCACTTGGTTTTCTGATTTCGTGCTGTTGGAGAGACTGATGGGAAAGATATAGGTGAGGATATAGATAATGGATGACACAGTTCCTTATTAGGAAAGCACAGTGTCTGCATAGTGAGGTGATTAGAGTTACAATCTTTTCAGCTCCTGTGACCTGCTCCCTTCCCTCCTAACCTCCTGTCTTTCTCACTTCCACTCCCCAACTATCTGACTGTTTCTTCTTTAATACAACCTCCATTACTACTTGAGCCACCTGGTAGGAATAAAAAAGCAAATAAAATGTGGCTTTTACCCTGATAATTCTCCAGTTCTTAAATGAACAGTAAATGAATAAAAAATAGGCAATATTACACCTAAATCAATAATAGCAGCTTTCATCAAGATTTCAACTCCGTGTACCTATGGTATGTCCAAATACTTTATGTTGTCATGTATAATGAAAAAGAGCAAATAAAATAAAATAAATTAAAATAGTCGAATAACAGGATTTTAACTCAGAGTGATGCGGCTTTCATCCTGGCTTCAGTGCTTGCTTGGTAAAGAAGAAAATTTGATGAGTTGTGCACGAAGTGTCAGGCTCCTTATTTGTACTTTTGGGAACATCTATAAATCCTAATAGGAATATTGCCAGGATGAGTAATGAGAAGACAGATCTTCAACAACACTGCCTGAGATCCAAGACACTCCTGGTATTTCTGTCGTGATTTGCTCCTGGCATGAAGGAGATGAAGACACCTGGCACAGATCATGACAGAAGGGAAGAGATGAGGGGAACAAATGTGGAAGAAAAACAGGTTATCCTTACTTGATATCCAAAACCATCAGGGCAGCATCAGGGTACTGAAAGGCCCACTAGCCGGCTTGCATAGAGAGAGAAGCCAGAAGAGGGATCAACTGAACAGAAGCTCATGAAATTCGTGTTTGCTTCTCAGGTACGTGCAATATAGTGTCTTGAAATCAAAACAAATACATCAGAACTACAGGGGTAACTGAAATAGTTTAAAAATTAAAAGAGAAAACTGACTTTTCCTAACAAGATATCCAAAGACTTATAAAAACTTTAGATTTTGAATGATCACAGATATGAACCTTTTAATTATAAGAACATCTTAGATATTCAAAAGGCAGATAAAAAGAATAAAGAACTGAGTGTGGAGCATTCCCCATCGAATTAAAAGATACTGCCTTGTTTGCACTATTATTGTTGAAAAATAAGTAAGACCTATTAATTTTCCATATCCATAATATGAAAGTGTACGAGAGAAATCAGTATAGTGAAGTTGTCACACATTATTCCTCTGTGCTTGCACTACAGATTACTGGGGACTGAAATGGAGCAAATCATATTCCATGCGTGTATAACTGTGTCTAAATGAACCCCAAAGTCAATTATAACTACAAGGTGCTAACAAAAACAATTTAAAAACACAGTAACTCCATGTATATTACATGGCCTTTTCTTATTTTGAAAAAATAATGTGTTTAATCACTTCTTAGTGTTGGTATGATTTTCTCTTGCTCATTAACCCCACTACCTTACTTTGTCCCAATGTCTTATTATATCACAATTTATTTTTCCTTTTTCCAACCAATGATCATTTTTAATTATTGAATGTATGTAATATATATATGCCCATAAAAAATACACACATATAAAGTGTACAAAATATAAATGAACTTAAAATAACGCATTAAGGATCATTTAGTTAAAAACTAGTTTTTCCTCTGTAAAATGAAGGAGAATAGGGTGGAACACAAAGTCTTGGTCACATTGAAGCCTGCTGTTTTGTTATTTTATGAGCAGAATATGGGCGGCAAAACAGCCACCCTGTGGAGTCATGCATGCAGGCTCATCTCTCAGGTTAGGCTGTGCTGTTCTGTTTATCAGCAATTCAGTAGGTTAGTGCCAAGAGAGAGCTGAATCCGTGTGTAGTCTTGGCATTTGCCTTGCTCTCCACCTGCTCCTTTCACAGAATTTTTATAACAGGAGAGAGGGCTGGTCAGGATGTGCTGTACAGAGGGAAGTAGGACCCAGGAAGGAAAAAGTAACCAGAGGCTGTCAGCGTACCTTTGCCCTTTGTGAAATAAATGAAAGGAAAAGTTAGAGAATTCTAGAACAAATTACAATCTGCACAGGAGCAGATTTCTGTGGAGTATGGAAGGCAGCGCTGGACTCCATCAGCAGAGTGAGGTGGTAGTGAAATGAAAGGGGCTTGGGTGCTGGTGCAGGAGAGGAGGTTAGCGTGCGCAGGTGATGCACAGCCAGGAAGACATCCTGCAGGTGACTAGTGCTGCTCACCCTCCTCAGGTCTTTACCTCCGGTTGCCCAAGGAGGACTGATGGACAATGACCTGGCATTGAGTGAAATATAAACCAGGAGGCTTCAGGTTACCTGGCACCAACACTGAGGAAGGACATCGTTCTTCCCTGGATGTGAAGGAGGAAAAACAGAAGCTCTGTTCTCAGGGAATGCAGAACGAGGGCAGCACCTGCCTCTGGTGCAGAAATGATGGACCCCAGCCCAGGGCCAGGTGTGTTACATATTCACCTGTGCCAGGTGTGGAGTGGAGAGTCACAGGTAGTCTGTCATCTCTGTGGCCCTTGGGGCTTCCATATCCAAAGCTTCTCATTAGTTGAGTTCTTTCCACCTCCTGCACAAATCCTGGGGGTGCACCCCTGAGGGCTGGAGAGCAGCAGCTGTGGAGATGCCTTTCAGCTGAATTCTGGGAACACGGAGAGTGTGGACAACAGGGGCTTTCTGAATGATGGTGCGTGGGTTGGGACAGAAAGTGAGGAATGAGTGCTGATGTTCAGTGAGAGAAATGGCTCGGTATCTAAAAGGAAGTCATTGCCATCAAAGATGACCAGAAATTGTGTGTGCACAGCATACTCGAAGATCAACATCAGGATTTCCAAATGAATGTTGATTATAAGATGTCTATTAGGTGTTCACATGAGGAGTGCCAAAGGGGCCTTTGGATATGCTTTGGGAATTCTAGAGAGAGATTGAGGAGATCTATCATTTTGGCTAACCATTTCATTGTCTAGTAAGTGATAATATACAGAAAGTACCACAAAAATACCAACCATTTAATGCTTATTCTATGTATGGCTCTGTTAAATGTGAACTTATTTTGCATTTTATAAGCAAAAGCTTCTAATATATTTTCCATAGTCAAAATGGACGATAACACCTATTTCACTTCCTTTGTAGAATTTTACCAATGCATTTTTGCAACTTTGTAGTAGTAGCACATAAGCACATTACAACTCATAATTGGATGTCATAGATTTGAACTAAGAGTAAATTATAGAGGGCAACAAGAGGGGGAATATAAAAAATGGTGGAATGAGACAGACATAGTTACCCTATGTACATGTATGATTACACGAGTGGTATGAATCTACATCATGCACAAACACAGAAACGAAAAGATATACCCCATTTGGGTACAATGAATCAAAATCCCATCTGTAAAAATGAAAAAATAATTTAAAAAATAAAATTAAAAAAATTTTAAAAGTCAATTATCAATACCATTGCCCCAAAATGCAAATTAACAGAAATAATTTGTCCTGAGTCAAGACACCTTTGTGGTTGGAACTAAATAGCCTCTAGGGTTTGTTTGTTGCCATAAGAAACTTAGTTTTGTGGACTGGTGAGCTGCAGTCATTAAGACATGTGATATTAATGCAGGGATAGATGCAACCATGTCACTGTCGAGAAAGAGAGTCCAGGACACATGGACACCTGAGCTCACTGCTTTTTCATTGCTGAACTGTGTTACAGAAATGGCCAGATTCCTTAATGAAATGTTCTCAGTAATGAAAACGAATGTGATTCCTTTCTTACATCAACTGCAAAAGTAAATTGCCCAGGGCTCCAGCTTCAGATAGGAAAGGCAAGTCTACAAACACTTTCTCAAAGTAGGCAGTTCAGTACCAACAACTACTGAGAAGTAACTACAAGAAAAATAGTGTCAAAAACATAAAATAAAATTACTGTATTAAAAATAATAAAGAAAGAAAGAAGAAAATATCAAATTAAATCTAAGCATGTTAGGGTACCTACTAACTACTATAACACACATGATAAAGAAGAGCCATGTCTAAAGAATAAGGTTGTGATGTATAGAGAGAGAAATGGAGAGGACTGCTATTACAAATTATGAAAAGGACTATTAGAAATTAATTTTCAAAAGGATAAGAAGTTCGATGGAAATAAAATGCATATATTTTACAAGTAAAGACCAATTCTATGTGAAATGACATTGAACCACATCACAAGAGAAATTTAAATTTATCAAATTATACTTCAAACCATTTAGACTGTCAAATTAAGGGACAATGTTTGGGGAGTCATATGGAAGAGCAGGAATATCTGCTTGGGAAGAAAAATGGCTTAACCACCTTAAAATATCTTTGAAATTAACCAAAGGTGAATAGTTATGCTGCTATAGCCAGTAGTTTCACCCCAAGTTTTTAAACATTTTATTTTCTTCAAAAGATATGGACAATAGTCAAACAATTTGATTCACAATAACAGAAAAATATATGCTAATATTGCAACGCCAGAAGTGTTTCCGATTTTTAATGTCCCTCTACATAAATATGGAGTTTAAAAATGAATGAATGACTTCTAAATACAACATGATCAGTACTTCAGAGCAGGATGATAGCACCTGTATGAGACATGGAATTCATTTATCAAATCTGAACTTTTGACAAGGTCTAAAGGTAGCACTTATATAATGATAGTACTGGGATATTTAAAGGGGTGATTAAAATGCCCTAAAATCTTTTGAAAATGATATATTATAGGGACAAAATGATCAACTACTGTCTTCCCAATTCAGTTTTTATGTTCAGTGTTATGTGTCTCCTTTTCTCCACTTCTTCTCCACTTTTCCCTATCTTACACTGAACCAGTTGATTATACTCAAGGCCCACCCAAATAATCCAGGAAAATCTCCTCCTCAACAAATAAATCCTCTTTTCCCAAACACACAACATTCAGTCAATTATCCTATAAGTCAATCACAGATCAGTGGGACAGGATCTGAACACAGTTTGAGGCCACCATTCAGTCCACTACAGAGATTCATTCAGTCTAGTTGGTCCATGAGGAAATGAATTACCTGTAGACCTATGGAAGGACACTTAGGTTTCTGTCTCTAGCATCTTGTTCAGGAATGACACCTGGATTTGCTGCTACCACCTGGTGACCTGGAAGGGAACCAGTCTTAGGAAGAGGCCATCTCAAGGAGAACTGATTGCAGCCCTATACTTCTGGAACATTCCTTACCTCAGCTTTCCTTGTGAGAAAAGGCAACTCTCTTAATTGATAGAGCATTTCAATATTAGCCTTTCTTTTTCCTATTAGAACTTAGGATTATTTCATTGATGAATCTCAGTTATGTCAAAATCATCACAAACCACTGATATTATCTAATTATGACAACTTCACGGGAGGCACTGAATGTGGAGAATGCTATAATTATCTCAAGGTTGCAGTCTGCTTCACAGACTATGAATGAGCAACATTTTTCATCACATAAGACTAAATCTGGAGGTGATTCAGGTGACTCTAACCATAAGAACAGGTGGAGCCTACTCTTCATATAAGACCACAGTTAAGATTCAATATATTCCTGACTGATGACCTTCTACAGTTTTACCTTTTTCTAGGAGGACACAAAAAACAAAATTTTCAAAAATCAGAAGCCAGTGCTTCAATAACCATTTCTGTGAAACGTGAGAAAATAAAATGTGTTCTGTTCATAGGAATCATAAGTCAATTATCTCAGTTAGAAAAAAAAAAGTCAGGATTCAAGACAAGTTATAATGCACATGGTGATTATTTATGCAAACATGAGAAATATGCATTAAGACAATTTTGACACATTCAAGCTGAACAGGAATCCAATCATTTTTGACTTATAGTCCAAAGAGAAAGAACATAGAGATGTGGAGATGGAAGTCATCATATCATAGAAGGGAAGTTGTCTTTCCAATGAGATTCCTCAAAGCCTCTTTCAAGTTTCTGTTCCTCATGCTGTAGATAAATGGGTTCAGCATCTGAGGAACCACAGAATACATCACTGAAGCCACAGCTGTCTTCCTGGGGGAGTCAGTCACTGCAGAGCTAATGTACACCACAAAAGCTGCCCCATAGAACAAGGAGACAACAGACAGGTGAGATCCACAGGTGGAAAAAGCTTTATGTTTTCCTCTTGAGGAGGGCATTCTCAAGACAGAGCACACAATGTGAACATAAGAGAAGATGATCCCAGAAAGAGGAATGCCACCAAACATGTAGGTTGCAATATATATCAGTACATTATCCACTGAGGTATCAGAACAGGCCAGCTTGATGACCTGAACAAGTTCACAGAAGGAGTGGGGGATCTCCAGCTCTGCACAGAAGGATAGCCGCAGCAGCATTAGAGTGTGAAGGAGGGCATCCACTGAGCTGATGAACAAAGGAGACCAGAACCAGCAGAACACAGAAGTGGGGCATCATGATGACTCAGGGGATGACAAATGGCCACATACCGGTCATAGGCCATCAGTGTGAGGAGAAAAATTTCCAAATATGCAAAAATTAAGACAAAAAAGATCTGAGAGAGACATCCTATGTACGTGATGCTCTGATCCTGTGTTTGGATGTTCACCATCATCTTGGGGACTGTGCTTGTGCTTAAACAGATGTCATTAAAGGACAGACTGCAGAGGAAGAAGTACATGGGAATGTGGAGGTGGGGTCAGAACTGACAGCCAGGATGATGAGCAGGTTTCCCAGAATGGTGACCAGGTACATGGACAGGAACAGGCTGAAGATGATTGACTGAAGTGTTGGGTCATCTGTCAGTCCCAGAAGGAGGAATTCTGAGACAGCTGTTTGGTTTGTGGGTTCCATATTGCTGGTAAATACAATGGGAAAGATGGGAGAAAACATCATAACCAATATGGACAGCCATTATTTTAATTAATCATTTTGGGAATCTTGCTTTAATAATTTGTAGAAATTTCCTATATGGGTGGGTAAAGATAATACTTCAAAAATATTAGCTAAGTCATTGTTAGTCAGATTTCTATTGCTGCAATGAATACCTCGGATAGATTCACTTTGGTCATGGTTTGAGAGGTTTCATTCCATGGTCACTTGACTTGTTGCTCAACCAGTGACAGCATAGTACATCATAGAGGGAGAACATGGAAGAAGAGGCCAGTTCAGTCATGGCAACCAGGGTATGAAAAGAGGGAAAGAATAGTGGCCAGGATCCCAATATCCCCTTCAAGGGCAGGCACCCAGGAACCAGACCTTCTTCTACTATGTCCCACGTCTGAAAGGCCCCAGCACCTCCCTCTAGTGCCACATCATGAAGACCAAGCCTTAACATGTGACCTTTCAGGACAAATATGAAATATCCACAATAATATACCAGTGCAAACACCCAGGGTGCTTCTCCTTGGTCAGACAGCTCTTGGCTGGGCCATAATTTTTGTTTTTTAATATTTTCATAGAATCTTCTAATACATTCTCTTTCATCACTGCTGACCACCAAAAATGCAGACATAGCTGTCACTTCCTGCTTTCCATTTCAACAATTTCATTTTCACTTCCATTCCAATAGTTTCAATTTTTTTTCCCACCATTTAACTTATGACACAGATGTCTTCTGTATGACTCCATAGAGTGGCCTATGATCAGTGGACCAAGGGAAGAACACTTGGTTTTCTGTCTCTGATATTGTGTCCCAGGTATAACACATGCATCTGCTGCAACAACCTGGGGAGGCTGAGAACAAGTCCTTGGAAGAAGTCACCCCATGCAGCACTCAAGGAAGCCATGATCCCCAAATCCATATGTTCTTAACTCCTGATGTCCTTGGAATGATTCATAGTACCCTTCATAGCATCAGTATATTAGAATTAGCAATTTCTTTTCTTTGAGAACGGATGTTATCTTCACAAAACATGTCTTAATATTGCAAAAATATCTGAAATCCCTGAGATAATCTAATTACATGAATTTCATAAACATGAAATTGATCAGGGTGGATGCTGAGGTGACCTCAAGAGGATCAGGTAACAGCTCAGCAATTACTTAATTGAGGATGAAAGTTCAGTTAATTTGCCTGACAGCATGTCTTTCTGTGAGATGCAACCCTCACGGCCCTCCCCACAGAATCAGGATGAAGAAAGTGTCCACATATGACCTTGACCCTGTTTAACCTTTTCCCTGTCCTGTCCAACTTCTGCAGCTCTCCTTCTGAGTTTGATCGAAAAAGCATCACTAAACTGAAACCCCCAACTTTGTCATTCCTTGACAGAGTTGAAGCAACCGAATGGCAGTTAGAGATTGAATTCATTGTTGAACATCACAGAACTGTACAGAAACTAAGGGCTATTATGGCACCCAAGTAGAAACGAACTTCACTCTCTCATTCTCACAACTATATGACCAGGGGAAACTACACTCTACATGGGACTACAATCTTCCATAAAAATTTCCCCAGCTGAGTCTTTTCTTCCAAATTACCACAATGAAACCTGTTAAAGTTGGAACCCATCCTTCAGGTTCTGCTTCTGTAAGACAAGCACAAAGAATTGTGGTTGAGAATTAGAATCACCAAACATCATAGATGTAGAAGAAAGCAGTCAAGTTTCAAGGCACATTAATAAGCATCAGACCATTTCCTCGTCTGACTGTTTTAGAAAAATGTAGTGACAACAGAAGTGTACATTCTGTATCATGAGGAATTCCGCCACTTTGACTTTCAATAAAAACCCAAGTCCAAAGTAAATAACATCTCATAGAGGAGAGGTTGTTCCACTGATGAGCTTCCTCAGGGCCTCCTTCATGTCCCTGTTCCTCAGACTGTAGATAAAGGGGTTCAGCATTTGAGGGACCATGGTGTACATCACTGAGGCCACTGCATTCTTCCTGGGAGAGTCAGTAACTACAGAGCTAACGTACACCCCAAACCTGTGCCATAGAACAAGGAGACGACAGACAGGTGAGACCCACAGGTGGAAAAGACTTTATGCTTTCCTCCTGGTGAGGGCATTCTCAAGACAGAAGACACGATGTGACAGTAAGAGAAAATGATCCCAGAAAGAGGAGCACCACCAAATATGCAAGCTGCAATATATATAAGTATGTTATCAATGAGAGTATCAGAACAGGCCAGCTTGATGACCTGATCAAGTTCACAGAAGAAGTGGGGGATCTCCAGGTCTGTGCAGAAGGACAACCACAGCACCATCAGAGTGTGGAGGAGGCCATCTACAATACTGATGGATAGGGAGACCAGAACCAGAAGGACACACAGACTGGGGTTCATGATGACTGTGTACCTAAGTGGATGACAAATGGCCACATAGCGGTCATAGGCCATCACTGCAAGCAGACAACTTTCCATGGCCATGAAAACTAAGACAAAGCAGACCTGGAGGAGGCAGCCTGCATAGGTGATGCTCTGATCCTGAGCTAGGATGTTCACCAGCATCTTAGGGATTATACTTGAGCTTAAACAGATGTCATTAAAGGACAGGCTGCAGAGGAAGAAGTACATGGGGGTGTGGAGGTTGGAGTCAGAGCTGATGGCCAGGATGATGAGCAGGTTCCCCTGGATGGTGACCAGGTACATGGACAGGAACAGGCTGAAGATGAGGGGCTGCAGTGCTGGGTCCTCTGTCAGTCCCAGGAGAAGGAATTTTGAAACAGTTGTTTGATTTCCAGTTTTCATGTTTTTGATGAACCTGATGAAAAAGATACAATGAAAGATAATCAAATGGGTGGACAGTGCCTTTGGCAGCACTGGGAAGATGCACCAAGTGCGGTGTTCTTGTTTCCCCTCTAAACTTGGTGCTGATAGGCTCTGGGATGAGGGACAGCAGTCTATGCTTCAACAATCTTCTGTCTGCTTTTATGGATGCTTAATATTGAGAAGAAGTTCATTTAAAAATAAAAACCTTTCCCACAGAGCTGTGATCTCAAGTGCATATTAGATGATTTGTTCTGCTACTTCCTCACTCTATTGAAATGATTTTTTTCTTGAACACCAATGTTTCATGGGTTGTGCTAAGTGCCAAGAATGATGGCAAGTATAAGACACATCTTTTCAATCCAAATTACTGCATGCCATTATTTTAAAAATAAGGAGGAAATGTTAGAGTCTGTCCAGACCAGGATATACCTTATTCCTAGGACAACTCTCTCTGTCCTACCTGAGGGAGTTCTTCCCTTCTGTGGATAGGTGGCATATCATTCTTTTAACCAGCTGAGAGAGATAAAAAGTGACATGCATAGACAATTAGGAAAACAGATGAAAATAAGATCAGTTTCCTGATACTGGGGAACTCAGAAACTACAGGCAACACACTGATAATCACTTAGCACACTAAGTCCTACTAGGAGCATCACTGTGGAACAAGGGTCGTTGTCTTTGAAGTGAGAGAGATTTGGCTCTGTCAGCATTTACATTGGGTGTAATAATAGTTTCACAGCAACTTTCTCACTAATATTCTTGCTCTGAATGAAATCTCAGTTCTAGAGCATGTTTTGAGAAGAGGAAAATCATCCACAGTACAAGAGGACTTCATTGTCTATTTGTACAATGAGCCTGCATGGTGGAAATCATTTTACAATGTGTGAGAACATCCAACCAGCACACTTCACACCTTGAATAAGTGCAAACTTTATTCAGTGTACTTCAGTGAAGCTGAAAAAATCTGTGGGATATTTCTTGATGGGAAATGCATAGAACAATTGCACCCAATGCACACTCAGCCTATGGGACTCTTACACTCACATTTCCTTTTGTTTTTTTAACTGTCATGAACTATCACATGTAGTGTTATTCATTCCTGAGAAAGAAGTAGTGGGCCAGGGCAACTGAGGAAAATGGAAAGAAAGAAAACCCCCCTGGTTTGCTAAATGCAAATATCAGGGAAAGGTTGGATGAGCTGAAACTCCCTCTGAAAATAGAAAAACAACAAGGAAACATTGATAAACATAATAATCATTTGGCATGGGCGTATGATGAAATATATAGGAATTAAAATGAGTTCAATAATAGCTAAGTGAGGTACAGGAATCACACCTCAAAAGTATTAAGGCAACTTCAGTCGTATGATTGGAGTCATGAGAAATGTTATTCAGAATCTCACCTGGATATTGAAGATGGAAGATGTGTCCTCAGGAAATGAGGATGGACTGAATGAGGCAGTGGAATCCTGGTCAGGAAGGCTTATCTCTGGGAGGAGGCTCAGTGCTGCTTTCTGGCTGGGGCAGGACAGTTGAGTGAGGTCGTCCCAGGTTGACTCCTATAGTCTCTGTATCCCTGGGGTTCAATATCCAAAGCTCCTCATTAGAGCAGATATTTTACTAACAATCAGATCCCAAGAGTGCATGTACTTGAAGACCAACTCTGCAGGAGTGAGGGATTCAGGATGGCTGATCTCTGACCCCTGAGGCCATGTTTGCACTACTCAGTTCTCTGCACTGTCTCTGCTCAACTGCATTGCATGGACCCTGCTCACAAGGGGCATCCTTATAAGAATTCGAGGACTCCTTTTCAGTTGTAAACATGACCCTCTATTTTTAATTCACAACTTCAGAAAGTCTGATGTAATGAAATGTGGGAAGATATTTCATATATGTGTATATTTATCACATTGGCTAAGATATTGTGTTAGTCAGCATTGTGTTGATGTAACAGATACTTGAGAGAGGCTTATTTGGCTCATGGTATGGAAAGTTTCGGTTCACAGTTACCCAGACTTGTTCATTTGGGACGAGGATAGCACAGGACATCTGGAAGGAGAGTATGGTAGAGGAGGCTGCCAGAAAGTTAGAGAGAAGGGAGGGGCTGGGGTCCTAATATCCCCTTCAGAACACAACCCTAATGACATAACTCCCCTCCCTCACTCCCCACAACTGAGAGGTTCCACCACCTGCCAGTAGCTCTAAGGTTGCAACCAAGTCTTTTTCACCTGGACCTTTGGGGGGAAAATATCCAATCTCTAGCACTGTAAAAATGCAAACACTGAGAATGTTTCTCCTTAATTGGCATTAGAAATTTTTTGAACTGTAATTTTTCTTCTTTATATGTTAGAAAGTAGATTCTAACCTATTCTCTTTGATCACTGCCAACAGCCCAACGTATAAACAGGATGTTACTTCCTGCTTATAGTTTTATAAACACTGTTTTCAATTCATCATGATAATTTCTTTTTACTGGTGCTTATTAATTATACAGAATGGAGGGCTTCAATGTGACACATTCACACACACAAAAAAACATACTTTGATTGATGTTATTTTCAACACATTTTCTTCTTATTAGGAAATTGTGAGGTGAAATTATGATTCTTTGTTTTCTGTGAAGATGTTAGTTAAATTACAAAATTTCCAAAAGGCAGTAATGAACAGCTGTGTCCAACACTCAATGCATTTGGTGTGATTTTATCTATTCTTTAGTAGCTGGAGGACACCCCAAATTATTATTCATGTTAAAACCTTTGCATTTAAGGACTTTGGTATTTTCATTCGTTTATCCAATTAATTTAGAACATATCACCTTTTTGTATGAGTTTGTAATTTACAGGATATATAGTTGATATATTATGACAAGATAATATTACAATCACTTTCTTCATATTTTTAGCCCCATTCAATTTAAAATATACAAATAAAAAAGACAAAATACATAAAGAAATCAATGGGATTGTGAAGAAGATCAATGTTTCTAGGTACTGTACAAAGAGAAGAATTTTATTTAAAAATAAGGTGAAGCTTTTCAGTTACCCAAAAACAAACAACATGACATGATGAGTGGACAGACCAAATTGTCTTACATTTCCACCACGAGACATGAAAGAGAATATACAATCAACTTTACTCACAACAGCAAAAAATAACTACCCAAATTTCATCAATACCAGAAAGACTCCCTGTTTTTTAATTACCACACATCATATAAGAATAAGACTGAAAAGGAAGAATCACCTGCTAAGCCCAGCAACTGATGGACCCTCAGGAGTGTGAATTATATGGAATTTACCGAATGTTGGAGTTCACTGTGTTATGCTCATACATAAATATAACATTCTAATCATCCCCACCCTTCCTTCTCCATCCCCCAATCCCCTTCCTCTTCTCTAATAATCTCCCTTCAATTTTCATGTCTTCTTTTTTTCTGTTGCCATATAAGAGAGAAAAAGTGTGATCCCTGCCTTTGTGCATTTTGGATTATTTTTCTTTACATGCTGACCTGTAGTTCCATCCATTTTCCTTCCCATGGCATGATTTCATTCTTCTTTAACCATAATATACAACTTCCTTGTGTATATAAACCACAGTTTCTTTATACAGGTGCATATTCTTCACTATGTTTTCACAATCCCTGCTTCATATGTTTATAACATAGTTTTATCAAAAAGCAGAACTTTTAAATTTGGTGCAATCCCATTCTCCATTCTTGCTGTTATTGGCCAGGCCCAAGGAGTCCTATTCAGGAAGTCATTGCCTGCCAGTATCTAGAAGTATTTCCTCCATGTTTTCTTCTGGCAGTTTCAAAGATGGTGTGCTACTGCAAAAGAGAGAACATTGATATTTCTCTTTATATGGTAACTCTATGAAGATTTTGTTTAGGGTAGAGGCATCAGACAGTATATTGATGACATGTGACATGTGACAATTTCAGTGCTGAAATTGTTTTTTATCCAAATGGAAAAATAAAATATCCACAAAGATACTCTGAAGGCTGTTAACATAACTGTTGGGTAAGTGCCCAGTCCAAGTCTACTTGTTAGTGCAAATGATGAAATAGATTATACACTGTTTCCAGAAGCTGATAAAATAGATTGCAATTACACACACTTATACAAAATAACACAGTCTTGGGAGAAGATATATTTTATGTCAGTTAGATAGAACATCTCTCTTCATGAAGAGAGAAAAGAGAGGCAGTGAGTCCTGTTTCTCATTGTGTGCAACATGATCCTGCACTGATGTAGCCATCAATGACCTTCAGGCCTCAGGGACAGTGTGAGGAAGAAGCCCACAGGGGAGTGAGATGTCACACTCTGGGTATCTTTCTGGACATGCCCTACCTCTGAGCTGTTCCTCAGTTGAGACTCTTATCTGATTGCACCTGGGGACACCCTCAATGATAGTGAGGAGTATTTCAAATTTGCCCAAATGCAGTCATGTGCCCCTTAATGGTGGGAACACATTCTGAGAAATGCATTTTTGGGTAATTTCATGGTGTGCACCATCAAGGGGTCAACTTGTACAAAACTCACTAACACAGGCTCTACGCACCAAGGCTCCCTGGCATAACCTGCTGCTCCCATGACCCTGATGGACAAAACAAAGTGAGACAAAATCAAGCCCAAGAAAAAAGGGTGCAATCAGGAGAGGCAGTAAGCATAAGATGCATGTGGGTCCTGCCAGCAAATATGGTATATGGCCTTAGAGTAAATGATTCTTGTAAGTAGAAAAAGTACACTCCAAAATAATGGTAAGAAGTAAGTCTGACTCAAAAAGACAAGTATCTTAGTTTTCTCTCATATATGGAACTCAAAAAAAAAAATGGCCTGAAAGTAGAAGGGACACTATGACAGATGAGGAAAGGAATCGGGGGGGAGGAGTGCATGGGGGAAAACACTCAAAAGATGTCTTATTCACATGTGACTGGGCTTCAACGAAACCTCTTATTCTGTATTATCCATATGCACTGATTACAAAGTAGATTATATTAATCACATAAACCAGTAACACAGTCACTTATACCATGATCACGCATCATGCAGAGTACGTACTTGTCTGTGGGGCACTTTTATACAACTGACAGCAGCATTCATTTGTTGACAGCAGCATCACTATGAGCATGTGGGAATGCATCGCACTGCACTGTTACAAAGGCTGGGACATCACAGGGTGATGGGAAGTCTTCAGCTGCATTATAACCCAATGGGAACACCATCATAGCTGCAGCCCAACATTGGTCAAGAAGTCATCGTGCCAGCCCATGTCTGTGTAGGAGTTGATCTGATCAAACCAATATTTGAGACCAGCAAACTGAGCTGGGAGGATTGAAAAGTTAATAGAGGGCACATAGTTATAAGACTGTGCAGGTGGAAATTAACCCATAGTTGTTGCAGTTCTCATCTCTTCCCATGTGATCTAGTGTATTGTGTACTCACAGACATCAATGTAGAGATGTTACTCCAGAGATAAGTTTCCTCATGGCCCCCATCATGTCCTTGTTCCTCTGGCTGTAGATGAAGGGGTTCTTCATGGGGGTGACCACAGTGTTCATCATTGGGGCTACTATACTCTTTCTGGAGGAGTGAGTACCTGTAGAACTGAGGTACACCCCAAAACCCATCCGAAAAACAAGCAAACAACTATTAAAAGTGAACCACAAATAGAGAAAGCTTTATTCTCCCACCAGGAGATGGAATTTTCAGAACAGAGGACACAATTTGAGTGTAAGAGAAAATTATTCCACAGAGGGGAACAACACCCAGCAGGCAAGTCACCAAATACACTAGTATGTTATTTATGAGGGTGTCAGAACATGCAAGCTTGTGGATATGAGCCAGTTCACAGAAGAAGTGGGGAATGTCCAGGGCTGCACAGAAGGACAGCTGCAGCACCATCAAAGTTTGGAGCAGGGCTTATGAGGAAGGATAACACACATAGTTTGGGTGTCATGATGGCAAAGGGTGACAGATGACCACAAATCAATCATAGGCCATTGTTCTCAGAATTCTATTTAACATTCTGACAAAAACCAGGACAAAGCAGATTTGAGTGAGGCAAACTGTGTAACTGATGAATGTACTGTGTGTCTGGATGTTCACCAGCATCTTAGGGACTATAGTTGATGTGCTGTAGATGTCAGCCAAGGACAGGTTGGAGAGGAAGAAGTACATGGGGGTGTGGAGGTGGGGTCATAGGTGATGGCCAGGATGATGAGCAGGTTCCCTAGCACAGTGACCAGGTACATGGACAGGAAAAGTCCAAAGAGGACGGGCTGCGTTTCTAATCCTCTGAGAGTCCCATGAGATGGAATTCTACTGAATCTGAGAAATTTGCTGGTTTCATGTCATTGATTTGTCTGAAATAAAAGACAGGGGTTATGAGAAAACAAAAATCTAGAGAAATTCCCTTAATCCAATCGATACTTTGAGAACAAATCAGGTTTTTTCCCTTCCCTCTCTTACCCTGACATTTTATTTCCGACAACACGTATTCCTCTATTCCAAGTGTTTTTCTGTTTTGTTTTGTCTTTTCAGTTTTTAATTGGCACATAATAATTGTACATATCTGTGGCATGCAATGCATGCAATCAAATTGTTTTCACCAAATCAGCTAATTGGGAAATTACTGTATCCACCATACTATATGTCCACCATTTCAAAATTCTATCTTCTAGCTCTTTTGAAACACATAATTCATTATGTTGGCTACAGTCACCAAGTTTTTATTTTCCAACTATTCTATTTCAAGTATGGATACTTACAGGAAGTAAGATAGAAAAGAATCATCGTCCTCTCCCTTAGAATGACTCTAGGCAAATGATTCTAATCACACTTCCAAGGCTGTATTCTAGAGCACACTGCAGGAAATGATCTTTGGGCCACATCCAGCATGCTGCTTGTTTTTCGTGGTGACGTTTGCTTGGGTCATAGTCACTGCTTTGTGTATTTCCTGTGGCTGCATTTGTGGTACAATGGCAGAATTAAGCCCTTGCCACAGAGATAGCATGGCCCACAAATCCTAATAATTACTGTCTCACTCAAACCATTTGCCCACCTGTGATCTGTTGATTAGAATTTCGGTTTAATGTTTTGGAAAGTATCCTAGAAAACTTTCATGAGAAATATGCATGAAATATTGTCTGCCTGTCCTGTAGTTATTACTGCTTGAATGCTTAATTCATTGAGAGTAACAAAATACTAATATTTGATCACATGAATGGAGGTTTAAAAAGGTGGATAGGTGGATAATACACTGCAAAACTGTTCCAATGTCAACAGCATTCACTACAGTCCATCTCCATGGATAGACCAATGGTCCAGATACATCGTTTACCCTTTGCTTTCCAGAGGCTTCCCACTGGTATTCTCACCTACCATTTTCCCTTTCCAATTGCAGTTTGTGAAAATAAATATTAACCTTTTTATCCAGTAGCATAAGTTCCTCTCCCTATTTTTATTTGTCTTGGCACATGCATTTTATTTGTATCACATAAAAGTTAGAAAAAACAATGTTAAGAATAAACCTTTGATCAGACCCTCCCTCCTAATATTTCTGATTTGGTCGCCTCAATCCCTGGTCAAGGTGAGCACAGAGCCTCAACACCACTTACTGGAGAAATCCTGCATGGACCAGCTCAGGACCAGTCCTGAGACTCTCTATCCAATACGATGTAGCTGGATTCCTAAATCTGGACCCTGAGCTCACAAAGAGGCAATAAAGAATGATCTACTACACTTCCTGAGTCGCCTTGATGGTTAGTGCTACCACCAACCCTTCAAAACTCCTCTACTAGAGTTCGTGGACAAATGCGTAAGATCAAGAATTTACATTGTGATAAAGAGTGACAGTGAAATTGTTGGTATATGTCTAGCATTTGATGAGTTCGTTCATATGGTGCTAGAAGGTGCCACTGAGTTTGAAGTCAAACCAGAAAGGAGGAGGATTAAAAAATTAGATCAGATTTTACTGAGTGAAGACAACATAATAATGCTGGTTCTAGAGAAGGGCCTAAAGTATGCATAGATTTCCCTGAATATGCTAGATTTCTTCTTGCTTTATAATGGTGGCAAAAAAAGATTTTTTTAGTTTACTTTTTTAACTTGGATTCTATTAAACTAAGATGCCTCATAAAAGGAAAAGTTTTGAAGATGAACTAGATGCCCATTTTGTAAGTTCATCATGATTTCCTTGGAAAAGAAGTCTTTGTTGTTTGAAGACAAAAATAAAGGGTTTTTTTTTTTTTTTTAAAAGAAGAAAGAAAGAAATGTCATATGCTGACAATGTCAAAGCATCCACCAGCTGTTCTTGGAACCTGTGAGTAGAGGAATTTCCATAATAATGTCTCAGGAGCCTATGTAAACCACAGAATCAGAGCAGGTGTGCCTTGATTGGTGCAGTGAGTCCATGTAAACCAAGCTCTTTTCCCACAGCACTAGAGACTTGTTTTTTATATTCCATGAAAGTGGAGGAGGGGATCCATAGTGCTCTCACCACAAGGAAATGATGAATGCATGAGGTGATGTTTTAGCTAAATCTCTTGATTTGTTTATAAAATAATGAATATAGTTATTGAATCATCACATCCTGTCCCAAAGATATGCACAATCATTATGCATTAATAAACTTTAAAGAAATGGGATCATGACATGAGTACTGTAAGGATGAAATCTGAAAATACAAGTGGTTACAGTGAAGTCAAACTCACCCCACCCCAACCTCCTCAGTGGTCAACAGAATGAAGGACCTCAGGGAATTGCAGAATCCTTTCTTAAGGGGTCCATTCATGTCCAGGAGGGGAAGGAGTCTCTGGAATTTGGAAAACAGAGTAAGAGGAGATTGTGAGGAATGATTACATAAGACAGGGGTGCAGTAAATATATCCAGAAGAGGGACACTGATTAGTTAAGAAGTACACTTTTGAAATCAGCCAAACTCCAAGAGAAAAGTACTGTTTTCCTTCCTATGAGAAAGCTGGAGGGGAAAAGGAGACACCACGAAGGCAGAAGGGTGACCAGTAGAGGGATGGAAAAGGAAAGGGGCTTGGGAAGTGGAAATGCTCAGATTGTGTCTTCAGGTTTCTGCAAACATGCCACAATGAATCTCAAGACTCTGCCTAATTGATATGCACCAATAAAAATAGATAGAAACTCACATTTACTTAATCCCTGAAATGGTTCTCTTATTTCATGGATATTATCAAGAAAGAAAAACAAGGAAAGAGGGAAAGAGAGGGGTGGAAGATGGAAGGAAGTAAGGACAGCCATTAGATAGGGAAATGTAAGACACAGAGAGAAACGAAGAAGCAATTCAATTTATCTCAACATTTCTGAGGAAGTTCATTTTACCTTAAGGATATCAGTGAGGAATGTGCCACATTTTTCCTGGATATGGAAAGACAATAGTATAAAATTTATCCCCAGGAAAGGCAGATAGAGAAGTGAGGCAAAGGCCTCCTGAGCAGGAGGAATCCTCTCTGGATGGAGACTCAGGAAGACTGCTTCCTGGCCTGAGTGGGATGCTGATTGAGTGATTATAGGGATTGTTCACAGTCTTTTGACCCTGAGGGCACATCTCTCAAAGTTCCTCATTATCCAGAGGTGTATTGTCACTTGTTCCCAGGGAAGTTCACACCCTGCAGGCACAGAGATCCAGATCAGGAGAACTAACCAGGATGCCTGCTCCCGTAACCTGAGAGTGCAGTTGCATTTCATACTCTCATGACTTCTTACCTCGAGGGAGGTCTCGTTCTTGGATCTTGGGGTCTGAACTCGAGGGAACTGGAGGTACTCACCTTAGACAGAACCTCGGCTTACTCTGAGACATGATCACTAAAGGACTAGATGACTAGAGCCCTGGAAGAACCTGGAGGGATGACGTCTCAGGGATGCAGAAGTACCATAGGACCATGTCCTCAAAGTCACTCTAAAGGGCAAATGCTTTTTCTGATATATGGAAACTAGCACAAAATAAGAGGGAAGAGAGAAAGGGGAAGAAGTTGGGGGATTCCATCCAAATAGGAGAAAGATGAATGGACTAGATGAAGGGCACTCGGGGAGGGAGAAGGGATGGGAGAAGGGAAGTTTCCCTGTGTACATATACAAATAGGACACAGTGAACCTCACCATCATGTGTAGGCACTAATTAAACAAACTAACTAAAAGTAAGTCACAGAAACATCAGTGGTGTAGAGGGAAGGGAATGGGGGAGACAGGAGGGCAGGATAAGGAAAGTACTAAGACTAAATTAGAGCAAATGATATTCCATAGTTTAATAATTATGTCAAAATGAACCCTAATGATATGTATAGCTAAAATGAACCAATAAAAAGAAGAAATATTTCTCTTCTCAATGAATATCTATTGGTAAATCAGGCTGGGGATATGATAGGAAAGGGATGAAAGAGAAATCAACGGTTTACCGGTGACTTGAGCAGTCTTTTAGGGCTTGCTTGAAAAAGTGCAAAACCAATGATCTTAAAGAGATCACGAAGAAACACTAACACAAAGGAAACAATGACAAACTGACTGCATCGAACATTTGGAGCCTCTGGGAGGTAGACAGAAGGTCGCTGAACTAATTTTGGAGTTAAGTAAGTCTAAAATTAGTCCAAATTAAAGCTTTAAAAATTAATAAGTCAGGGCTTCTCCTCGCTTTAAAAGGTAGTGCATGGAGCCTGCCAACCTCACCCCACTACAAACAGATGCCAGACACTGCACCTGACCACCACTCCACGTGTGCTGACTGGGCACACATTCGTTGGGTCTCCCAGCTTCTTGGAGGCGGGTGCAGGAATTTTGAGGGGCCTGGCCACCATCATTGGAAGGGAAACTCCTTTCCTCAGACACCTACAGGAGACTGGTGGCCCTTTGACAGGTACCTCTATTTACTCACATCCTACACCCTTCCCCATCCTCTTCCTTCACTACTAGAAATACTGTAAATAAAAATCAAACTCATCCTGTTTATTACAATAATGTTAAAGCCTTTAAAGGGGCTATCTAGTTCAGGGCTGCATTTTCTTTGCAGTGGGTGCTGGTAACATTGATTTTCCCTTGAAAGGAGAGATACTGGAAAGTTGCAGGGTCACAATAAGCCTGCAGGGGGGAAACTTTGGTACCTCAGATCTTCACTGCTAGAGGGGAATATACAGAAACAATATGATAAAACAGGGGAAGAAAGTGTCCCTAACAAACCAAGATGCTATTTTGATAGAATCCAATGACAACATAGCAGTAGAAATGATAGAAAAAGAGTTTGAATCTGCATAATTAAAATGATCTCATGAAGCAAAAGATGAGATAAGGGAACAAATGCAGACAATGCCTGATCACTGCAATAAACAGTTAAAATAGCAAATGCAGGAAGCAAAAGAACACTTTAATAAAGAGAGATTCTGAAAAAAACAGAAATATTTGAAATGAAAGAAATAGTAAACCAAATTAAAAACTCAGTAGAAAGCATCACCAACAAAACAGATCTCACAGAAGACAGAATCTCAGACAACGAAGACAATATATTTAATCTTGAAAATAAAGTTGAACGAACTGAGAAGATATTAAGAAGTCATGAAGAGAACCTCCAAAATTATGGGATATCATGAAAAAATCAAATTTAAGAATTATTGGGATTGAGGAAGACACAGAGATACAAACCAAAGGAATGAACAACCTGTTCAATGAAATAATATCAGGAAATTACCCAAACCGGATAAATGAAATGGAAAATCAAGTACAAGAGACTTATAGAACACCAGGTGCACAAAATTACAACAGATCCACACCAAGTCGCATTAAAATGAAAATAAAATCTTTCCATGGTAAACAAAAGTTAAAAGAATTTCCAATTAGAAACCTTGCACTACAGAACATTCTTAGCAAAATATTTCATGAGGAGTAAGTTAAAACCAATAAAATTAGCAAAGGGAGGAACTACCCTAAAGGGAAAGCTTATCAAAGGAGAAACCAAATCAAGTTAAAAACCAAAAATAAGCCTAAATGACCAAGAATACAAATCATATCACAATAATAACCCTGAATGTTAATGGTCTAAACTCAATAATCAAAAGACATAGTCTGGCAGTTTGGATTAAAAAGAAAGACCCAACAATATGCTGCCTTCAAGGGACTCATCTCATAGAAAAAGACATCCACAGACTAAAGGTGAAAGGATGGGGAAAAACATATCATGCACATGGACTCAGGAAAAAAAGAAGGGGTCCATCCTCATATCAGATAAAGTGGACTTCAAAACTAAGTCAGAAGACATAAAGAAGGACATTTCATACTGTTTAAGAGAAGCATAAAACAGCAAGACATAATGATTTAAAATATTTATGCCCCAAACAGTGGAGCATCTATATACATCAAACAAATGCTTCCCAATTTTAAGAATCGAATAGACCAAAACACAATAAGAGTGGGGGACCTTAACACACCACTCTCCCCACTGGATAGAGCCTCCAAAGAAAACTGAACAAAGAAACTATTGAACTAAATAATACAATCAATGATACAGACTTAATGGACATTTACATAATATTTCATACATCATCAAGCAAATATACTTTCTTCTCAGCAGCTCATGGATCCTTCTGCAAAATAGACTATATGCTATGCCACAAAGAAACCATTAGTAAATACAAAAAAAAAATAGAGATACTACCTTGAATCCTATCAGACCATAATGGAATGAAATTAGAAATCAATGATAAAATAAAAACAAAAACTACCTCTACACCTGGAGACTAAATAATATGCTATTGAGTGATGCAATGATATCAGAGACATCAGGGAAGATATAAAAAAAAGTTCTTAGAGTTAAATGAGAACAACAATACAACATACCAAAATCTCTGGGACACTCTGAAATCAGTACTGAGAGGAAAGTTGAGCTCACACATTAAAAAAATTAAAAGTCAACAACTAAATGACCTATCATTACATCTCAAAGCCCTAGAAAAAGAAGAACAGATCAACACCAAAGAGACCAAAAGACAGGAAATAATTAAAATCAGAGGTGAAATCAATGAAATGGCAACAAGAGAAACAATTCAAAATATTGACAAAACAAAAAGTTGGTTCTTTGAAAAAGTAAATAAAATTGATAAACCTACAGTAATGAAGAGAAGGAGAGAGAAAACTCAAATTATGAGAATTTGTGATGAAAAAGGAAACATCATGACAGACACCATTGAAATATATAATATAATTAGAATCCATTTTGAAAATCTATACTCCAACAAAATGGAAAATATCAACTACATTGAAGAATTTTTAGGGACATGTGATCCTCCCAAACTGAATCAGGAAGACGTACACAATCTAAACAGATCAATTTCAAGCACTAAAATAGAAGAAATCATCAAATGTCTACCAACCGAGAAAAGGCCAGAACCAGATGGATTCTCAGACAAATTCTACAAGACCTCCAAAGAAGAACTAATACCAATACTCCTCAAAGTATTCCAGGAAATAGAAAAGGAGGGAACCCTTCCAAACTCATTCTGAGGTTAGTATCTCTGATACCAAAACCAGACAAAGACTCATCAAGGAAGGAAAATATTAGACCAGTATCCCTGATGAACATGGATCCAAAAATCCTTAACAAAATACTGGCAAATTGCATACAAAAATATATTTAAAAGATAATGCACCATAATCAAGTGGGGTTTATCCCAGGGATGCAAGATTGGTTCAACATCTGGAAATCAATAAATGTAGTTCATCACATCAATAGGCTTAAAGTTAGGAATCATATGATCATTTCAATTGATGCTGAGAAAGTATTTCATAAAATACAGCACCCCTTCATGTGTAAAACTCTAGAAAAAAATAGGAAAAGTAGGAAAATACCTCAACATTGTAAAGGCTATCTAAGCTAAGTCCAAGACCAACATCATTCATAATGGAGAAAAACTGAAAATATTCCCTCTAAAAACTGGAACAAGACAGAGATGCCCTCTTTCACCACTACTATTCAAAATTGTCCTTGAAACACTAACCAGAGCAATTAGACCAAAGAAAGTAAAATGATACAAATAGGAAAAGAATAACTAAAGCTGTCACTATTTCCCGATGACATGTTTCTATATTTAGAGGATCCAAAAAACTCCACTAAAAACTTCTAGACCTAATAAATGAATTCATCAAAGTATCAGGATATAAAATCAATATGCATAAATGTAGTGCATTTCTATTCATAAGTGATGAATCCTCTGAAAGAAAAATTAGGAAAACCAATCCATTCATGATAGCCTCAAAAATAAATAAAATACTTGGGCATCAATCTACAAAAGAGGTGCAAGTCCTTTACAATGAAAACTACAGAACACTAAAGAAAGAAATTGAAGAAAATCTTAGTAGATGGAAATATTTCCCATGTCCTTGGATAGGCAGAATTAATATTGTCAAAATGGCCATTGTACCAAAGGCCCTATACAGATTCAATGCAATTCTAATTAAAATCCCAATGGCATTCCTCATCATGAACTTCATCTGGATGAACAAGAGACATCAAATAGCCAAAACAATCCTGAGCAGGAAAAGTGTAGCAGGAGATGTCACAATACCAGACATTAAACTATACTACAGAGCAACAGTAACAAAAATGGCATGGTATTGGCACCAAAATAGGCAGGAAGATGAATGGTACAGAATTGAAGACACAGAGATGAACCCACATAAATACAGTCAACGCATACTAGAAAAAGGAGCCAGAAACATACAATGGAGAAAATACCACCTGTTCAACAAATGGTGCTGGCAAAACTGGAAATCCATATGCAATAAAATAAAATTAAATCTCTATCTCTCACGCTGCACAAAACTCAACTCAAAATGCATCAAGGACTTAGGATTTAGACCAGAGATCCTGCACCAAATATAAGACTAAGTAGGCCGGAATCTTCATCATGTTGTCTTAAGATCAGACTTCCTTATCAAGACTCCCAAAACACAAGAAATTAAAGCAAGAATCAATAAATGGGATTAACTCAAAATAAAAAGCTTTTTCTCAGCAAAGGATACAATCAATAATGTGAAAAGAGAGTCTACAGAGTGGGAGGAAATCTTTTCCACATGCACTTCAGATAGAGCACTTATCTCCAAAATTTATAAAGAACTTACAAAACATTACACCAAAAATAGAAAGAACCTAATTGATAAATGAACCAAGAAACTGGATACTTTACAGAGGAAGATATTCAGGCGATTAATAAATATATGAAAAAGTGTTCAACATCTCTAGTAATTAGAGAAATGCAAATTAAAACAACTCTTAAGATTTCATCTTACTCCAATTAGAATGACTACTATCAAGAAAGCAAACAATAATAGATGTTGGAGTGCATGTGGGGAAAATGGCACACTTTTACATTGCTGGTGGAGTTGCAAATTGATGCAGCCACTCTGGAAAGCAGTGTGGAGAATCCTCAAAAACTTGGAATGGACCCACCTTTTGACCCAGTTATCCCACTCTTCGGTTTATACCCAAAACACTTAAAATTAGTATACTACACTAGTGCAGACACATCAGTATTTATAGCAGCTCAATTCACAATAGCTAGATTGTGGAACCAAACTAGATGCCCTTCAACAGATGAATGGATAAAGAAATTGTGGTATATACACACAATGGAATATTATTTAACCATAAAGAAGAAGAATATTATGATATTTGCAAATAAATGGATGGAATTGGAGAATATCATGCTTAGTAAAATAAACTAATCCCAAAAAACCCAAGGCTGAATGTTTTCCCTGATAAGTTTATGATGATGGGGTTAGAGGGTGAGGAGTGAGAGAAGAATGGAGGACCTTTCGATTATGTAGAAGGAAATGAAAGGGAGGGGGGCTATGAAAAATCATGGAATGAGACAGACATGATTACCCCATGTACATGTATGATTACATGAATGGTATGAATCTACATCATGTATAACCATAGAAATGAAATGATGTACCTCATTTGTGTACAATGAATTAAATTGCAGTCTGCAAAAAAATAAACAATAATTTTTTTAAAAATTCAGTAAGCCAAAATATAGTACTACTACATCCTCATCAACATGGCCAAAATGTTAAAGGAAGACAATGAATATATTGAAAAGGTAGTAGGGGGGTAAATGGGTGAAACTCCTTTGGAAAATTGTATGGTAGTGAAACTAGAGCTCTGAGATGAGAGTAGATTCCCCACTTCACCAATTTCTGTTTGGTTTCTTGTCTCAAAAAATTTGAAGAATAAAATCCATAGACAATAAGAGCAGGGAAGAATAAATGGAATAGGATTTATTTATGTGAGAAATGATAGAACTCCCCAGATGTGGGAGGAAGTCAGATAGCCCAAGAACCCACTTGGGTGTGCTAGCTTAGGGGTTTTTATGGCTTGGGCTGTGAGCATTGATCAAAACCTATGTTAAAACAAGCATTTAAAAAGTATTAGCTGTGTCCTTTAGCCTGAATTGTAATCCTTCCCACAACTCACATACGGGTTCACGTTCATCTTCCATTTTCCTGCCTCTCTGGGATGTAGGAATTGGCTGGAGTGATCCCAGGAGTGATCTCATGAGATTCTCCCTTGAAATAGATCTTGATGGTGCCCATTAATATTTCCACCCTCAGCCTCCTGGTGTGGTCTTGGCATTTGGACAAGACATCAATTGGGGCCCATCATTTCTGACTGCTGGCCATTTATTCATTTGTATTGAGTAAATGTGTCCACATCTATTCCTTATGACCCAAAACTTCCATTCCTAGATATCTGTCCAACAAAATGTGTATGAACAACATCTATGATAATGTCCATGGCACCAGGACTCATAAAACACCTCAGCTATGAATAACCCAATGTCCAAAACATCTGAGTGAATAAATTGTGTGTGATGATACAGTGGGAAAGACTGGGGCAATGAAAGTAAATTCTTGCTAAACAAAAACCACATAAGTGAACCTCACAAGTATATTCTCCAGCAGATGAAGTCAGGCACAGAGAATCACGTATGATATCAAATACTAGGATGCATGCAATTCTGCAAGTGTGCCAGAAGTCTTATAACTTTATATTTAAAATGAGTCAATGTGGCAGCAGGTAAAATGCATCTCAATACAGTTATTGAAAAGGCCTGAATCCACATAGTCTTGTGTTCTGGGGACTGACAGGGAATACTGGTGCGTGGTTGATGAGTGTGGATGAGTGTTTGTCATGACAAGTGTGTGCAGGGGTTAGCATGTCCTTCTCTGTCTTGTGACAATTCCCAGTTGTATACATATATTAAAGGTAAATGTGTTATAAAAAGTACAGAATTCGAAGAAAAAGAGAGTCATCCCAATCCTGGTGGATTGATTCACTTCAGACCTTTATGATGGTAAATAAAACAAGAGATTTGAAATTTAAGTGTATATGCAAGATTTTCAAACACCATTTAAAGCATTGTCTAATACATATAAATATATTCCTCTGTACCAATTCATTATCCAATATGTCTACAATACATAAAACATATAAAATCTGTGAGGCATGTTTGTTAGTGCTAACAGTTACTTGGAAATTAAAGAAAGAAATTCTTACCCTCACAACATAAGCACAGAATTGCACACACACACACACACACACACACACACACATGCACTCAAAACATGGTGGCTTGGACACTATGTGTGTTTCTATCAAGTAGCAAGTCTGATGGATAGTTAAGGAATTTTCCTTCAGCAGTGAGTTTCGCACATCTTCTAAGAGATGGAAAATACTTAAGGAATTTCACATTCCATCCTGGGATAACGTGGATTTCTCCCATCTTAGGCTTCTTTCCATGCCAGGGTTTGCTTTATTCACAGTGAAGTAAGAGGGGTTACATTTATAATATGATGGTTCTAATCTTACTATTTACACTGAGTCCAGAATTGGGCTTAGTGACTTCCCTGCAGAATTGCATGCTATGTCAGCTCTACTCAAAGCTCCCTGTGCCATCGCCTATGTCTTCATTAGAAATGCACATTTGTAGGCCCACCTCACACTGCTGACGTGTCTCTGAGGCTTTGATCAAGGGTTCAAAAATGTTCTCTGGGTGGATCTAATGTGTTTTAAGTTTTTTAAACTATGAGAGGGTCCATCTAATTAATTCATGGAAAGTCCATTCACTGCACCAGGGATTAGTTTGCTAATATTCAGGTTTCAAACCGAAGTTGGAACAGGCTTAGCCTTTATGCCATCTCATCACTGTAGCACAAGGACTGTGGCTTGCCCAGTGTCCCCGTACACTGACTTTTACTAGAAGCCCAAGGACAAAGGAGATGATATTGTCACCAAAAAGGAGGCTTAATGATGAGTTTCCTCAAGGCCTCCTTCATGTCCCTGTTCCTCAGGCTGTAGATAAAGGGGTTCAGCATTGGAGGGACCACAGTGTACATCACTGAGGCCGCTGCAGTGTTGGTGAATGAGTCAGTCAGTACAGAGCTAAAGTACACCCCAAAACCCATCCCATAGAACAAAGAGACCACTGAGAGGTGAGACCCACAGGTGGAAAAGGCTTTATGCTTTCCCCCAGCTGAGGACATTTTCAGAATAGAAGAGGTTATTTTAATGTAAGAGTAAATAATCCCAAGAAGAGGAACACCACCCAAAATGCCAGACACTAAATAGAATAGGATGTTATTGATGAGGGTATCAGAACAGGCCAGTTTGATGACTTGATCAAGTTCACAGAAGAAGTGGGGGATCTCCAGGTTTGTGCAGAAGGACAGCCTCAGCACCATCAGACTGTGCAGCAGGCCATACACAACGCTAATGGTTAAGGACAATACAATCAGCAGGACACAGAGGCGGGGGTTCATGATGACTGAGTACCTGAGGGGATGGCAGATGGCCACATAACGATCATAAGCCATTGCTGCAAGGAGACTGTTTTCCACTCCAGCAAAAACCAGGACAAAGCAGACCTGGGTGAGGCAGCCTGCATAACGGATGGCCTTGCTGTGTCTCTGGATATTCATCACCATCCTAGGGACTGTGCTGGTGCTGAATCAGATGTCACTGAAGGACAGGTTGGAGAGGAAGAAGTACATGGGGGTGCGGAGGTGAGAGTCAGTGCAGATGGCCAGGATGATGAGCAGGTTCCCAAGCACTGTGACCAGGTACAGGGACAGGAACAGTGCAAAGAGAATGGGCTGCAGTTTTGGGTCATCTGAGAGGCCCAGGAGGAGGAATTCCAAGATACCTGTTTGGTTTTCTGATTCCATGATGTTGAGGAGGCTGATGGGAGAAATAAAGATAATACAACAGATTACATATGCCTTGTTTTAGAAAACACTCAGGACTGTATTGCAAAGTCACTTCGATGTTACTCATCTTTCCTCTGCCACTCCCTCCCTCCCACCTTGTTTTCTTTCTCTCTTCCACTGTCCTACACTATCAGATAATCCACATTTTATTTGCTGACAACCTATTCTTTTCCCACTTTGCACCAACTAATAAGAATAAGATAGGAAACAGTATACAACTTTTTTATCTGAGGACTCTCTAGATGTTTAAATCTGCAAGAAAACAAAAACAAACTGTATTAAATCTAATTGAACACAACAGCTTCCATCAAGGTTTCAACTCATTTTGACTTGCTCCAGTGCTTGCTTTATGAACAACAAAATATTTTTGTGAGAAATCTCAATCTCCACATTCTTATAACAGGGAAAATACGGTAAAACCTTATGAGAATGTTGCATGGATGAGTAATGAGAACACAAACTATTTTAGACTAGTCCTTGACATGAACAACTGTTCTATTGTGGTTTGCTCCTACAGAAGACTTGAGCAGACTACCTGGTACAGTTCATGATAAGTGACAGGTAGGGAGGAATGTAGGAAGAGGAGACAATGATAGAATACATCTTAAACACTAATCTTAGTTTATTAACTGCGAATTTGAAGGAAAAATTCATGCCCAGAAACTCCAGCTGAGAATCGTGAGTACATGGAGAAGTAAGAAGAGTGGGCATCTCAGTGAACATCAGTGACCCAATGTTTGTTTCTCATGGACAGATAATAAAATATCTAGTAATTGAAATAAATAAACTATAAGCCAGGGAGAGTTTGCACACCTGTAATCCCAGCTACTTAGAAGAATGAGGCAGGAGAATGGCAGGTTTGAGGCCAGTCTGGGACATTTAGTGAAAACTTGTCTCAAAATAAAAAATAAAAATAAAAGTGCTGGGGATGTAGCTTAGTGGTAGAGTACCCTTCAGTTCAATCCTTGGTACTAGAAATAATAAGTCAATAAGTACAAAAACCAGACTACATTTAGGAACAAAAATATAAGTAGGTAAAAGAAAAATGTAATTTGCCTGAGTAGACATCTATAGCATGATAAAATTTAAATATTTTTAAAAATACATATATATTAAAATTTTAATTTCTTATGCACATCATAAGCAATAACATTAATAATGCTGTTAACACCCACAGGAAAAATGCCTTTTTGCATTTGATTACAAATGAATACATGGGTATACACCACTTGATGTTAAATTGTACTACAAAGTCTGCATTAGATAACTGTTAAAGTAATTGCACATTTCTTTGCATATTTGTGGTTACATATCATCAATCATATTAGGTTTGTGTGTCTTCTCTCCCCCACGGGAGAAAACAATACCTATTGATAATACATGTTAAAGGGATTCCAGATGATATTTCCACACAGGGGTTCAGTGTTAACTCCCCAAAGCAACCACCCATTTTCTGCTCTCTCTCTGCACATGGTTCCCAACAACTAATAATCAGTATTCCACTTTCAGTTTTGCATTTTTAGTTTCCACATATCAGACAACACTGTGACCTTGGTTCACGTTTTAAAATCTTATTTATTGCCCATGGCATTTTAAATTTAATTGTTTAAAAATAATGTTTAATCACTCTTTAGTCTTGGTACATTTTTTTCTCTGCTCCACTACCTTTAAAGACTTTACCTTATTCCAATATCTTATTACATCACATACAACCCCACACATACATATACATATACAGTACATATGCCTTACATGATCATGCCTACATATATACACTTATACACATACAGACACACAAAATACTCAACATAAAAATATGTGTAAAAAAATTTTTAAATTACCACTGAAAATTTTTCCTATGCAAAAAGAAGGAAGAATATATGCTGATTCATGCTATTTTGTTACTTGAAGTAAAGAACTCTGGTGGCAAAATATCAACATTGGCTAATTCTGAAAGCACACACATATATTTATTGGTTCTCTCTTCCCTTTTAAAATGTTCAGTACTGCACAGAGTCATGTGGGACAAAGGTAGACGAGTGTGCTGTCTTGGGATCTGCATTGCTCTCCACCTGCTCTTGCTGGGCATATCCTCAAACAGTAGACGGTGTCAGCCTACAAGCCATATCATGAGGCAAGAAGGAAAAAGTGAGATCTTGGCTACATACTGTTTCCCCTTGCAAATAAATTTTTAATATGATTAGAGAAGGTTGGAAGAGTATTCAAAAGTAAGCAAGATTAAGTGGCTGTTGAGAAGAGAGAAGGTCCACGAACTTTAGGGTCGGAGTGACATATTAACAGAATGAAAACTGCCTGCATGTTGGTGCCTAAGAAGAGGCAGAAGACGATGAATGATCAGGCAGAACCTCACAGGTGGCCTTGCTCTTCCCATCTTCCTCACATCCCCACCTCAGAGATGTCCCAGAAGAACTGACAAAGACCTGTCACTACTGAGGAAACAAGCTAGCTGACTTCAGATTACCTGGTGGCAACGCGGAGGCACAATATTCAGTTCTTCCCTGGATGTACCCGGTAACCTTTGAGGTTCTGTTCTCAGGAATTCCCCGCCTGCCTCCTGTGCAGAGGTGATGGTCCTGAGACCAAGGTCAGGTGAACTGGCACTCCCCAGTGCAAGGTATGGAGCAGGTGGTCATGGGCAGAAGGTTTGCTGTCTCTGTGGCCCTTAGGACGTCAGTATGCAAATGTCCTCATTAGTCTGAGTCTTTTAGTCTTTTGTGATTATAGGCAGCATCTCTGTAAGGAGTAAGCCTGAGCAATGGAGAACTTTGCTCTGGCTGACTCTCTCACCCAGGGAGACCAAGTGGATGTCTTCTTTCCTCCACCATTTTTTCCTTGGTTCAAATGTTTTTTAAGTATCTTGAACCCCTCATTACTTCTTTATTTGATTTGATTCTCTTCTTCCTTTTTAGTATAGTTAAGGATAGCCCAATCCTAACAACATCATGAGAAAATTTGACACAGAACTTAAGCTTGTAAACACAATTTTTATATATATGTAGACACATTCATGACATCTATAAACTCATGTGATAAAATGAATTTGTGCAAAAATGCAAATGGTGAGGACTAATAATGTGGATGACTCAAGAAACATTGATTCCAGTAATGCATATTATATTCATCAGTCACTAATATATGCTTTTTAAACAAATGCAAAACAGCATTTTTGCTGTGGTGGTTAACAGCATTGTTAATGTTCTATTGACGCACTAGGGGTTGGGGTATATTTAACCTGAGAAATCATAAACAAAATCAATAATAGCATAACCATCATCCATTAAAAATTTCCTCTCTCCCTTTGTGAAACTTGTGGTCCACCTTCTTTAAGTCAGCATACTTGTTTCTGAGGATAAACCAGGACCTCGGGCATGTTAGGCAAGCAATCCACCACTGAGTTCCACCCCCTACCCCATCAACATTCTTGTTGAGATCCATTCATGCTGTCCCATTGATAGTTCATTGTTTTTTATTGCTGAAGAGTATTCCATTGTTTGAATGTTTCATGGTTTGCTTTGCCATTCACTTGTTGATAGGCAATTGAATTGCTTTCAGTTTGGGACTATTACAAATAAAGAAGTCGTGTGCACACAAATCTCTTCACAGTCATGTGCTTTCATTTCTCTGGTCAACACAGCACACTGAACAGGTGGTTCATTAGGTGAGTGTGTGACTGACTGATTCAGAAATGGCCAAAGAAGAGAGGAAGGGGATGAGGATGAGGGAGAAGTGGAGGGAAAGGGGAAATACTTGGGAATGAAATGGAGCAATTTATGTTAGGTGCATAAATGAATATATAACAAAGAATCTCACTAATTTGCATAATTATAATTCCCTAAATATTCCTTTTAAATAACAATTCAATGGGGTTGTTATGGAAGAATAGAGTTACTTTGTATTAGGTGGTGGTAAGTGAGTGGAGGGGAAGGTATATGGGGGTACGAAGGAGAGTAGAGTGAAACAGACCTTATTACCTCATGTGGATATATGACTTCAAAACTGATGTGATCCTACAATATGTGTAATCAGAAAAATTAGAAATTATCCTCTACTTATGTATGATCTGTCAAAATGAATAAATGCATTCTACTGTCATGTACAACTGATTAGTACAAATAAAGAATTAATAAAAAGGTGACCATAAAAAAGGAAATAATGGACAAAGTGTTTATCACCATATTTGCACCATCAAATATCATTAACAGATTTCTAGTTCCTCCAAATTCTTACTGATTTTTAGTATTGTTAGTCTTTTTAGTTTTAGTCTTCCTAAGAATGCATATTCATATTCACTTTAGTTTTGATTTGCTTTTGCCTAATGACTAATGAGGTTGAACATATTTTGCATGTGTTTATTTTCTACCTGTATATCTTCTTTTGTGATATGTGCACATATTTGCTATTTTCAAATTTTTTTATTTGTTTATAATGAACATATGTACAGAGCATGGGGTAATTTTTTTATATATGAACTGTTTAAGAAATATTCAATATAATTTGCACCTCCCTCATCTTGAACCCTTGTCAAGTATTTGTGGGGAGAAAATTTCAATACTCTTTTCTAACTAGGAGGGAGAAGGGTTAGAGAGAGATTGGTCAGTGTGTACAATGTTATAAATCAGAAGAATACATTCTGCTTTCTATTGCACACTAGGGAAAATACAGTGTGCAATAATACATCACATAATTCAAAGTATTTGGAAAATTTTATTGTTTTTATTTGTGTTTTTAAATCTTGTATATTCTGGATGTAAGACTTTATCAAAATATCTACATGCATTCTATTGTTCTGTACAACATATTAGAATAAATAAAAATATTTTTAAAAAAGACTTTTACCAAATAAATCATTTAGAAATATTTTGTTCAAGGCTTGGGCTTCTCTTTTTCTTCTCTCAAAATGTCTTCTGGAAATGGAAGTTATATATTTTGGTAAAGACAAAATTTTCAATTTGTTCCTTTATGAATAACAGGTTTTCTGCTGTGACTTGGAAAACTTCATCTATTGTAAGACGGTAAAAGTTTTCTTCTGTGTTTTCTTCTAGATATTTATTTCCAGATTTTACTTTTAATTTCATCTAAATTCCCTTTTGTACATGACAACAGATGTGGGAATTTTTTTAAAAATTTTAAGTATGAATATCTAATAGTTACATAGTATGATTTGTTGAAAAGACCAATCTTTCTGTTTTGAATTACTTTGTTATATGTTGCAAAAATCATTTCTCCATATGTTTGTGATACCATTGATTTACGTGTCTGTATCTATACCAACACCATACTACTTTTAGTACTGCAGTTTTACAATAAGACTTGAAGACAAGTACCATACATTCTTGGACTTTGTGATTCTTCCTCATTCCTTACAGCATGGGAGTTGAACTTAGGAATTCTTGTATGATTGGCAAGTCCTCTGCCATTGATTTACCTTCCTAACCTTTTATATTTCCAGTCAGGATCATGCTAAGTTGCTGAGTCTGACCTCAAACATATGATCCTCCTACCTCAGCCTCCAAAGTAACTAGGATTGCAGGGCACTACTATGCCCAGCCAATGTGGCTCATCTTTTTCACAGTCATTTTGGCACTCCTAAGCCCTTACATTTTCTTTTCAACTTATAACTTCTTACAAAAGGTCTGCCAAGATGTTATTTGGAATTGTACCAAATTCAGGTGCCAACTTAGGATCAATTGATGTTTTAAAAATTGATATAAAATATTCAAGGAAATATTGACAAATATATCTGTTAATTTAAACACTTGTTCATTAAAAATTATACAAATGATACATAAAGCAAATCACGCACCTAATATAGAAATTTTCAATGCACAAAACTGAAATATTATTCAAATAAAGAACTCTAATGAACTACTAAGAATGACAGTTAATTGAGTACAAATAAGAAAAGTAAGTATTTTACAAAAGAGGAAAAGTAAACCTTCGATTACATGAGAAGTTGCTCAAACTCATAAGAGAAATGAAAATTTAACTAATATTATGCATATACTGTATGGTAAGCCAGTAATAAAAGATATTCCTCACAGGACTATAAATTTATTCAACCATTTTATTTTTTTATTTATTTTTTCTTTTTTTGTGTTTTGTGTGTGTGTGTGAGAGAGAGAGAGAGTGAGAGAGAGAGAGAGAGAGAGAGAGAGAGAGAGAGATCACAACAGTTTGGAATTAGAAAGAATTATAAAACCACAAATATAAACTGCCCCTTCTACATTTGTAAAATGGAAACAATATTAATCTATATCTTAGGTGCCTGCTAAAAAAAATACTAAATCTACTAAAGCAGCATATCACCTACCTCATAGGTCTGTTTTGATTATTCTGTTTGTAAAGTATCTTTAGTGTGTGTTATATATGTTTTTGCTAAGTAAAATATTAGCAGTCAATAAATGTTGTGTAATAATATAATGCTGCTGCTGCTACTTTTGGTGTTCTGATGTTGATGGTATCTTGTACTTTTAAAGACCCTTAGCCTAGCACAAACTAGAAACATATCCAGCCCATTTTGAAATAATGACATAATACAAGGAATCAGGATGTGCACTGAGTCTTATAAAATTCTCACACTGGTAATTCATACTTTTGGTTTGGGTCAGATTTATTTTTAAAAAGGGAAATCAATGAAGAGTCCATTTTTTAAAAATCTTTAATCGATGCCATCTCTTACATCTTTCTCATCTTTTTGTCTTGAAAAGCATAAACCGGTAAAGCTTCTAGAGTTTACAAGGGAAGCACACTGTTACCTGTGACCCAAATAAACCTGAAGGTGCAATGATAGTGAAACTGTCAAGAGATTACAAGCATGAGAGGCACAACTCACAGGTAATAAAAGTGCATGCAGGTGTACTGCTTTGGGCAAAGGAAGGAGGCTCTTTTAAACCTTGCTGTGAGGACAGATACAGCTGAAACATGGAAGGACAACTATTTTTTATGAGGGCCAGTATCATCCTTGATGTTACATATTTCAGGCTTCACTTGCTTCTCAGGCATTTTTCTTGTTCTATGCCTAGGAAGATACTATGGCCCAGAAGCAGAAGAAGTGAGTATTTTACAAGGCATTGGCAACTGGAAAACAACAGCATGAGCACTTGATGTAGGCAAGGGCCTCCTCGAAACTTTGACCATTTTCCCAAAGGTCCTCTAGGATTCCTCAGTATCCTCTATAGGCAGTTCTGTCCCAAATGAAGCCAGGCAATGATGAAATAAAAATGGCACTTCTGAATCTTTCCTGACATGGTGAGTTAGATCTGATATGATCTACAAATCTATATATTTTTCCATATTTTTATTGATGCATTATATTTGTACATGATTGCACATACGAATATTCAACCATTTTAGAAAATATTTTGAAACAACTCAAAGGAGAATGGACACACCAATGTACCCAATAACTCCATCCAGGTGGAAAACATTCACTCATTTCCACCAGGAAAACTACACAGAATCTTTCAAACACCTTAGCTCACAATGGTAGAAAACTTAGCCTGCAATTCTGATGAAGCTCAGTGCTGGGGTACTTTCCCAACCTGAAAAAGACTCTGGGTATGATTCCCAGGACCACAAACAAAAACAAAAGAAAACATACACACAATAGCAGAAGACTAGCTACTGAACACTGGATCAACATCAGAAGGGATGCCTAGTTCAATTTACACTGTACATTATGCATTTTACACTATGTAAAATTACATGACACTAAAAGAAAATAAATTGGTGTTTTACCAGCAGGGTGTTGAAAACATGTGGTTGAATCCTATGCAAAATACAATGTTGTTCGGCAAACATGATCAGCAACACACAGCGTCAAAGAATTCAGACAAATTGAAGAATATAAACAAATGATAAATATAAAATTTGACAGCAATTTTGACACAGAGAGGAGAGAGAATGTGACTGGAGGACTCCACAAGCATATTCTGTTTATACTTAAAACACTGATCTGTATGTATGTGTTCAATATGGTACCTCAATTTAAAGGCTACAGATAAGTTTATATATTAAGTATACACTATTTGAACACATAAAGCTGAGGCATATTGCATATCACAAATGCATTCTCCTCTATTCTTTTTTTAATTATTTAGCTTTTAATTTTTTATAGACTACATTTTGATTCATTCTACACAAATGGGGTACATAATTTCATTTCTATGGTTGTACACAATGTAGATTCATACCAACTGTGTAATCATACATGTACTTAGGGTAATGATGTCTGTCTCATTCCACCATTTTTAATACCCCTCTCCCTCTCAACTTCCCAGACTTGAGACAGTCTCAAAAATCACACAAAATTCTTATGAATCACTCCTTCAGACATTACCCCAAAGATTCAAACTTGGTAGTTTTATTTGAGATTTACAAGCCTGCAGTGTGAACAAAGTCCTCAGGTGACCCACCCCTGCAGGTACTCTGTGGGTACCAGTGGAGAAAGCTGTGGGCTAGAAGACACCATGGGGACCAATCAGGGAGCTGTCCACTGAGCATGGTGCTGAATGATCAACCACCAACTCCTGCACGAAAAAAACCTCTCAAATTCTTCCATGAGAATTTCACTGATTTCACCACCACACCTGGAAAGATAACACCGGTAACTGTTTTCTGTTTACTGCAAATTCAGCAGGCTTCTGTTTTCTCTTTTGATGTTTTCTGTTTCACATCTAATCTCTACTCCAACAATGGGAGCCTTTCTCCACAGAAAATGGTTTTCCTCAATGGCACACATTAACAATTATTAAATGAGTAATATACATGCTGACTTGATGCACTCTGGGAAATTGTTTTAAGTCAATCACCTGAAGAATTTTATTGTACCAAATATTCTCCTCAAGGCTTCCGTCATATCCCTGTTCCTCAGGCTGTAGATAAAGGTGTTCAGAATTTGAGGGACCAAAGATTACATCATTGAAGCCACAGCAGTTTTTGTGGATGACTCAGTAACTGTAGAGCTAATGTACACTCCAAAACCTGTCCCATAAAATGAAGAAACACCTAAGAGATGAGACCCACAGGTGGAAAAGGCTTTATATTTTCTGCCAGTTGATGGAATTCTCAAAAGGAAACAGACCATTTGAGCATATGAAGCAATGATCCCAAACAGAGCACTACCACCCAATAAGATAGAGAAAACATATATCAAAATGTTATTGATGAGAGTGTCAGAACATGCAGGTTTGATGACCTGAGCAAGTTCACAGAAGAAGTGGGGAATCTGCAAGTCTGTGCAGAAAGACAGTTGTAGCACCATCAGACTGTGGAGGAGGGCATCCACAATGCTTATGAACAGAGAGATCAGAACCAGCATCACACAAAGGGAAGGATTCATGATGATGGTGTACATCAGTGGGTGACAAATGGCCACATAGCGGTCATAGGCCATTGCTGTGAGGAGACAGTTCTCTGAGACAAGAAAAGCCAAGACAAAGAAGACCTGGGAGAGGCAGCCTGTGTAGGAGATGCCCCAAATCTTTGAATGGATGTTCACCAGCTTCTTTGGGTTGGTGCTTGTGCTCAAGAAGATATCAGTAAAGGACAGTTTGGAGAGGAAGAAGTACATGGGAGTGTGGAGGTGGGGTTCAGAATTCACAGCCAGAATGATAATCAGGTTTCCAAGCACTGTGACTAGATACATGGACAGGAAGAGGCTGAAGAGGATGGACTTCAGTGCTGGATCATCTGTCAGTTCCAGGAGAAGTAATTCTGAAACAGCTGTTTGGTTTCTTGGTTCCATGCAAAAGATGAATCTAAGGCCAAAGATAGGAGACATGACAAGAAAAACTGTAATTCCTGGGTCCACAACCATAGAAGAATGACCTGGCTACTGGTTAGAAATACTGATATGTCCACCCCACAGCAGACCTACCACAGGGATCCTCCTACCAAGGAGGAGGATCAACAATTTATGAACCAACACATTCACTGATTTTTGCAAATGGTTGAAAACTACTGTTCAAGGTACACTCTCTTCTATTTGTGAGCCTAAATGATTATTGAAATTTTTCCCTCTGCTTATCTCTCCTTCCATCTTTTCTCTCTCTCACTTTCATTCCTCTGTACTTATTAACTCTGTTTTTATCGAGGTTTAAAGTTGTTCACACCTGCCAATTTCTGACAATAACATAAATAGTGATGGCTATTTTATTTCAGAAATAATTTACACATTCAAACAGAAATAAATATATAAATAAGTTTATGAAGCCTGTCACATCTTTAGGGAACCTGCCTTTCTAAGGTGGTAAGTGGAATAAGAATGAAAGAAATTAAAATAACTAAATGGGAGAAAAATGAAAGCATAAGGTCTTAAAACTATATCTGAAAACAGTAACAATTTGTTGATGCTCAGAGTAAAGAAACACACAGGAAAACACTAGCATCAGGAATCTTACAGAAGTCTCCCTGTAAGAGATCTCCTTCCAGAAGACAGGGGAATCCTCAGGGAACAAAGTATCTGGGGAAATTCTTTGACTCACACATTTTGAATGAAATCTAGAGAGGCAAAGTCTTAAACTGGAGATGAGAACAAGGCAGTCCATGTTTCAACAAGCCCTGTGAGGGGCTTTAATTTATGCTGAATTTTGACAATCAATTCACCAGAAACAAAACACTTTATTCTGGGTCTATGAGTACAAGTCAATATTCAGGTGTTTTTCTCTCCTCCTTTCTCCCTGCATCCCTTTTCACTCATACCTCCTTTTCCTTCTGCTACCTTTATTGAAATTTTTTTGGTCAACAACTCTCTTTCATGTATTGTTGTAAGTGCTGAGAGTGAAACAAACTCCAAGGCATACTTTTCAATCAGAATTATTTAAAGACATTTACAAAGACAAGAATGAATTTTTGACATCCATATTCTAAAGCAAACCTTCCCTATCTTTGGCTTGCTTCAGAATCAATCTTGTCAAATCATGGACGTGTTAGTTCTTACTATGAACATCAATTACACAAGAGGACACCTGGGTAAGGTGAGGCTGGATCATAGATGTGAGATCCACAGTAAGTGCTGGGCCCAGACTGGGATTGAGCTCAGGTATTCTGACTGCTGCACTGATTCTCAACCAAACTCCTTTAACACCTCTGAATAGTACAGAATATGCATTCCCAAATGACCACTGATGACTCAATATTCCTATGCAACTTTAATATTTTCTTCCTGACAAACCCTCCAATTTTTCCTTTGTCTTAAATATATGTTCATTACTATCCATAAAATTAGTGATAGTAGTTCAATGGCATCCATCCATGTGTATCTGACTAAACATTAGAAAATGGCACCTCCACCATTGATACTCATAAAATTCCACACGATCATAAGTCATCTCCTTTAGCAGTTAATGCTAAGGAATGTTGGGGAGCTTTTCATTAAAAAACTATTAATGAAATACAGCACATCAACAAGACAGTATTATAAATTTGATATCACATATGCTTAATATATCTATTAACTTGTAAACTGACTATTTCAAGAAGGTACTACTATAGCTAGATCCCAGATAGTTTAATATTCTACTTGAACAGTTTGTTGATTATTCTTAAAGAAACAAAAAAGAGTCTCTGTCTCATCCTAGGGGAGATCTTCTCATAATTTAATAGGCAATATATCATTTTTTTCAAAAATTTACTAAATGAGAGAAAAGATGAAATACTTATATAAGAAAAAGATGAAAATATAAATAATTTCCTGATATTCAGAAAAGTTAATGTTGAAGACAAGACCACTTATAAATTAATCAGGGTCCAACTATGAGGGTCCCTTCAAAGAAGTGGTCCTGTCCTCAGGAGAGACAGAGGATGCTAGGACGTCATTTACCATCTGGTGTAACATTGGTCTCACACACTCCGAGCATGATCCAGACACACTCATGCTTGTGAAGGGGAAAATCATCAACTGCATGAGAAGCTTGAATGCTATTTGTACAAGAGGAACTATGTGGTGATGTGTTATCTTTATTGTGGTCGTTATTTTGCAAGGTATACATAGACATAAACACATACACACACACACACACACACACACACACACACACACACATATATATATATATATATCCATCATTTTGTATGCCTTGAATTCATGTAAAATTCATTCAATTATGTGTTAATGAACCTGGAAAAATTGTGAAGGTATTTCATCATGAGAAAATCACAATAGAACGAAGTACCCAGAAGAGTGCTCCACTTATCCAACTCTCACACTGACATCTCCTGTTGGGTTCTTTATGGAATGTCATCAATTATCACGGGTGGCACTAATCATTCCTCAGAAACCATCAGTGTGTCGGGCAATTGAGGAAAGAGCAAAGGAAGGGACCATCCCTACCATGATGAATGCAAATATCAGGGAAGTCTTTAATGTGCTGACTCCCTCTGGGAATGAAGGTCAGGGAGAAAAAATATGAAGGAACCTGAATGAGGCCAGTATTCACTGGGCGGAGAGAGTGTAGAATATCAGAAAATGACAAAATTAGATACACGAATCATATTTACAAAGTATTCATGAAGGGACTTTAGTTATGTTGGTGGCTTCCAGAAGAATGGATATGCTTCTCACCTGGATATGGAAGATGAAACACGTGTCCTCAGGAAGTGCCGGCAGAGCGAATGAGTCAGTGGAATCCTGGTCAGGCAGGATCTTCTCTGGGAGAAGGATCAGGGTTGCTTCTTTGCTGGAATAGAGTTGTTGATTGAGTGGTCACAAGCTCACTCCTATACTCACTGTACCCTTGGAGACTCAGTGTCCAAAGCTCCTCATTAGATCAGATATTTTACTAACAGTCTGATCCCAAGAGTGCACATCCTTATACACCAACTCTGTAGGAATGTGGGATTCTCATGAGTGATTGCTGACCCCTGAGGCCATGATTGTACCATTTAGTTCTCTCCATTATTTCTGCTCAGTTTCATCTCACAGATTTTGGTTGATATAACGTGGTATTTCTCTCATGAATTCCAGGCGTTTGTTTACAACAAAGTCAAAGGTATCACTATTTAATTAATGCTTTCCATGAAGAATAGTTCCATTTAAGTTGTGGACATACATCCTATATAAGTGGGTATAAATATCACATTGATAAGTATTTATGATACTGTGTTAGTCATCTTTCTACTTTTTCTATAACAGATTCATGAGATAAATCATCTGAAATGAGGAATCATTTATTTTGTCTCACTCTTGGAGGTTTTGTTTCAGGGTTAGGTGTTTTGTTGCTTTGTGCCAGTTACAGCTCTGTGCGTCATTGAATGAGTGTGTGGAAAAGAGGCATTATGGCTTCTGTCTGGAATGTCTCCCGAAAGTCACTGAAATTGTGGTTCCCAATGCAGCAAGTTTCACATTTGGCACTTTCAGGCCATAACTGGCTCCTGAGGGCTCTGACCTCATCAGTGCATGAAACAGTTGATGAATTAATTCATTGATACAGTGTGGACTACTGAGAGGTGGACCCAGTTGGAGGAAGCAGTCCACTGTGGATATTCCCTGGGAAGCTTGACTCCGTCCACAGCCCTTCCTCATTTTCTATCTGTTCCCCAGCTGCCCTATGCTGAGCAGCTTTCCCCTGTACACTCTTCGGACATGATGCTTGTGCCTTGGAGCCTCCCAGCATGGACTGAGTCCTCTGAAACCATCAGCCAAGATAAATATTTCCTCTAAGTTGTTCATGTCAGGTGTTTTGTCCACAGCAACAAAAGGCTGAATAACACAGGAGAACAATGGAAAATAAAGAGAGAGAGAGAATGGGTTTCCACTGTATCCTTCAAGGGCATGTCCCCCGTGACCCACCCACCTTCCACATCGGAAAGGTCCTCCACTTCCAATACCACTGCAGGCCAACCATCAATCCTTGAGTGCCTGGGTCTTGGTGGGGTGAATACTCAGACAGAGGCACTGTGAAAGCACAGACACTCAGAGGCTTTCTCCTTGCTCATTAATGGATGTTTGCTCACTCTAAGTCTTCTTCCCTATATATTTTTAATTGCTTATTTTCAGCTATACATAACATTGGGATTCATTTTTATGTAATTATGAAAGCATAGAGTATATTGTTAACAAAAACTTGGTCTTGTCCCCAGTGCCAATTTAATAATGAGGACACGCATTTGAGAACAAGGGGAGAGATTTATTGTTTTGCCAGCTAAGGAGAAGTGCAGGGTATTCCTGTCCCAGAGGCTGTGGTTCTGCCCATTAGGGAGAAGAAAGGGCTTTTAAAGAAGACATTCATTCCAGGTGTTGGGGCGAGGATTCACATGTTAATTTTGGACAGAACCATTCCTTAGATCTTCTGGTGCCATCATTGAAACTTAAATTACTTAGTTCCCATGGTGGGTGTGTATGCTCAAGAACTGATAACTCAGACTTGGAAGGGAAAACAGAAGAGGAAAAGAAAACACATCCATTTTTAAAATAAGCTTTAGAGGTACAACAGCAAGGGTTCTATTCGAACATGAGGCAGACCACTGTGACACAATGTGCTCTAATTCAGTCTCCAGTATTTCCCCTTCCCTCCCCTCTTCCCTCCCCCTGTGCGCTTCTTTCTACTCTGCTGATATTTCTGCAATTTAGCTTTTGTTTCAGTTTTTTTTTAAGTTGTCCCCCAAAAATATGCAATCTTTCAAGATTCCAATATATTTATGATCACTGATGACTGTCAAAAATAGACAGGAGTGTTAATCCTTGCTCAGAGTTTCATAAACACCATTTCCAACTGCACCACAAAAGTTTCAATATACACTATACTTCACTTTAGGATTTGTGAGAAGAAATCATGGTCCTTTGTATTTAATTGAGGGGGCATTCATTTACAAAACACCAAATGCTCTACTATGCAGATGCATCCTTATAATCAGTGAGTGATTGGGTTAGATTTCAACCATTAGTTAATTGGTTGGGCTGGCTTTCCATGTTAGTGTTCAATTAAAAACTTTTTATAATTAAGGGTGTCAATACTTCCATATATTTATACACTTGATTTGTAATACATCAACTCATTCCACATGAGCTTACAATTTATAAAATATGTTATTTTGAATTTATGATAAGACGACCGATAATGACTTTCTTCACTAGATTGACCCTGTTAAGATGAATCATTGAGGATGATCTAATTTTGTGAACTCTGCAAATAATGAACTAAGATGGGTGGATATTCATGTGACCTTGTATTTAAACAGTTTTCCTGGGAAACATTTGGAGATACTTAACAGAGTATGTAAATTTTTTGTCTTAGTTAGTTTTCTAGGTAGCAATGATGTCTCAAACTTTTCTAGTAAACCCAAGCAAACCACCCAACTGTTATCATCTAACATGGACTCAGCTAGGACCTCTTAACACCATCTCGGTTCCATCAACAACAGGCAAATGTGCTGGGGATGGCACAGGCCATGCATATGTGGCGCTGATTCTTCCAACTGAGCTGCATCCTTTCACAGAAGACATTTAACCTACCCTGACAGCCCTTCAGAGGGCGCTATTGCAAACACAGTGCCAGGGATTCCAGCAGTCCTCACAAAAGATGCCATTTTCCTGGGGAATTCCAAACACAGGAAGGGGGATGGCACCTCCTACTGGGCCAGCACCACTGGGAGGAGATGGAGATGCAGAGGGGCAGGTGCTGACTCCCCATGGGCCAGCAGTGGACATCCTGCCTCCCCTGTGAAGGTCTGTGTCAGGGGAGGGAAAGGCGACGCTCGGGAGTCAATCTGTGCAGTCACTTGCAGGCCTCTGTCCTAGACACCACCACATAAGAGCACATGACACCTGGAGACATGGAGTGGCCTGTTCCAAAACAGGGTGGTGTCAGGAGGGCTGGGAAAAAGGATGCCAGTGTCCAAAAGTGTTTTTTAACTATGTTGACTTCTACACATTCTTAATTTTATGCCAAGAATTATCACAAAAAGTTTTCACTAGGGTTCAACTTTTTCACTCACATGACAGATATACTAGTCGCCTGTCATCCACACTACATGCATTCCAAGACCCCCAGTGAACAATGACACTGCAGATAGCTCTGAAAATAATAATGCATGTATATATTATATGTATAATATATACACTATATATAATTATATAGAATATTTTATATAGAATATAATATATACATTATATATTATAATATATTACATATATTATATATACATTATATAACATACGGTATACATTATAATATATAAAATGTAATATATACATCATATATATAATATATATACATACACATATACTTTCCTAGACATATATACCTATGATAAATTTTAATTTATAAATTAGACAAACTAAGATGGTAACAACAATAACATAGAAGAATTAAAATATTGTAATAAAAGTTATTTAGAACTTAAAAATAAAATAAAAACTTACGAGTTAGGGAATGTCTGTGTCCCCCTTTTACCCATGATCTCAAGTAATTTGGGTGGCACAACTGGTGGAGGAAAGGAGGTCCTAAGCTGGGGAACTCCTGAACTTTCCCAACTTGTATTGGTGGATCCCTCATCCCAACCTCCCAGGCTGCATTGTCCTCTTCCCTCCACCTCCTTCTGCTCATGTCCATCACAAGGCCTTTTCACAAAGTGACGCTCCTTCCTGCTCCACTGGACTCCGTCTGCTCTCCTAGGGGCAAACATCCTTACACACACTATTGTCACCTTTCCTCTCAAAATATCAGGTGGATATGAATAGATGGATATGTATACATCTGCTAAATTAAAAAATTACAGTCAATGTACCATTAAAAATGTAACCATTTAGACAGACATTATTACTTCATTTACATATGTGACTGTATGAGTGATGTGATCATACAGTATCTACAATCAGGAAAAAGAGAAATTACACTCCATTTATGTATGAGTTGTCAAATTGTATAAATGCATCCTACAGTCATGTACCTTAGAACAAATAAAAAATGAATTAAAATGTAACTATTTAGGGTGAATTCTAAGAATATTTCCATGAAATTTGAACTCGTTATTGCATGTTATAAAAAGCAGCTTTCAGTATATACTCTTTACTCAAAATGTACTAAATGTTAAATCGACATGTTTAGAATTCTACTACCAAGTTTTCATTTAACATAGTAACATTATATATATATATATATATATATGTATATATATATGTGTATATATTATTCATGCTAGGTATATTACTTATACTATATATGTATGTATTTATACATATGTATATACACATACACATCATAAATACTGAGTCCTTTATATAAATATTGCAGAAAATTTCATATCATCAGGAAAGCCACTAATCTGTGGTACAATGTACCTTTGTGATTGTAACTCAAAATGTTTTAGAATTTGTTATTGTATCAAATGTGGTTTTAGCTTTCTCAGGTGTTGCTGTCATTAAGGCATGGGAAATTAGCACAGGGGAAGATATGACCATCCTATTATTCAGAAGAAAGAGTCTGGACAGAAGTCAGCTCATCAATACACATTTACTTTATTGCTTAACTGGCATTATAGTGAACAGTTGAACTGTTTAATAAAGGATGCAAAACTGTACATCCTTTATTGAGGCAAGCAGGGACTTAAATATCATGACCAAAGAAGCACAGACCAGGAGGGAAAATATTGACAAGTTAAACCCGTTTTAATTCACCACTTGTGGGCATCTACCAAGTATTATACATGACATGAAGAAGAGACTCAATACTAAAAGTTAAATAGAAATATATATCAAATCCAAAAGCCACCATCCCAAATGCATTATAAATATGAATTAATTTTTAAAATAGGATTGAAAATCAGTAGAGAAGAGGAAGGAGACGGGGGAGGAAGGAGGCAAGGGTAAGAGGAAGTACTACGGACTGAAATGGAGTCAAATATATTCCATGCACGCATGATTATGCCAAAATGAACCCTATTGAATATGTATAACTATAATGCACCAATAAAAACACTTAAAGATAAAAGCAAGCAGATGGAAATATCATGAGTCCCATACCACACAAGAGGAAACAAATGGCATATAATATGTGAACTTATTCTGAAAGCACAATAAGATATATATAAATTATTTAAGTAGTATTTTACATACACTAGATTATCAGAGTAAATGAAAATATTTTGAGGATGATATGGAATGTCAGGAGTATCTAATGGGAAGGTAACTGGTTCAAGTCCTTAGGAAAACTCTTTGGAAATACTAAAGCATGATCAACTACTCTGTTATAGCTGATGATTCCACCCCAAATGAAAAGCTACCTTTGATTTCCTTCTTAATCCATGGAGAATATTCAAGTACCTTTATTCACAAAAGCAGAAAAATAGATACCAAAGTTCATCCACCTCAGACAGGCTGCTTACTCTTAATGTCTCCAGGCACTGTGAACACTGCATTGCTAATAAATCACTAACTGCTGGTAACAGCATGATTGGTTCTGAAGGACAATGATGAGGGTAACAGGAAGACAGTTCAGTCCATTCAAGTGTGAATTTATCAAGGTCACAAAGAAGTGCTTTGATGTAATAAATTGTATAGTGTTATCTCCAGAGGTCAAGAAACTGCTTTCCTATCCTATGAAAATGTCAGTTTTGTAGGCTGAAACATAATCAAGTGCTGGCCATCAATCCAATACCGGCCACATCAATCCAAAAGTCAGTGTCCATAATTAAAATGCCTCCTTTTTGTCTTAGTGTCTCTACTATTTCATCTACCTTAAAATGAAACATGTCACAATTATGGCTCACAGAGACCATGCAGGAAAACATTGCTCCTCTGCAAATCCCCTCTCCAAACAAATAACCTTGACCCCTTGTCTTATATGATGGCCACCTTTCAGTGGTACAGGACAACTTGCTCACATGTTGAAGGCCACCATCCAGCTCACTGCAAAATGTAACCTGGGTGACCCAGGGAGATGTTAAGTATCTGTATAAGCTGGATAAAGGCACTCAGTTTCTGCCTCTTGCGTGATGTCTGGGTGTGACCCCTGACACCTGCATTTTCTGCAGTCACCTGAAGACCTGGAGGAGAACCAGCCCTGAATGATTCACCTCACAGAGAACTGAGTGAAGTGCTGATTTCTGTTCCAGCATCTCCCTTCCCTCTGGTGTCCTTGTAATTAAAAGTAGCTTTATTATTCTTTAAGTATATTAATGTTAGATACCTTTCTTATTATGAGGATTGAAGGACTCTTGATAGAGGAATCAAATGAACAGGATCAGGTTCATAAATCACACAATCATCTCAACACACATATACTATCAAATTATGAAAATTTGTAGATAATGACCTTAAATATGATGGATGCTATAATTACCTTGAATGATATGGCCCATCATTACCAGGTCCCAGAAACTGATTCACAAGCTATGAATATTCTGTCTTTCGCCTGACAGTAGAATTAATGATAAGGCAATAATTCACAAGGCCCCAGGCACAGGAAGAGGTTCCTAGCCATGACCAAAGCTTGGTTTAAATACTATCCCTGCTCTATCTGCCTTCCAATTTACTTTATTCTGAGATGCACCACATTCTAAATACATTCTAAAATCAGAACCCAGCTTCAGACCCTGCTTCTGTGAGGAAATGTACTGTGTTAAAAGACTTGAAATCATGTCTCTTAACATAGTTAGCATGAAGCAATGGCAAGATTCTATCCACGGTCAAAGCACCTGGTCATTACATTCCATAGTTACTTAGAAAAACATAGGGACAAAGTGATCAGGCATTTTGATTCTCCAAGAATCCTGTTATTTTTTTTAATGTACTCTAGAAACACAAGTCCAAAGAAAATGACAACACATCATGGTGGAGAAGCTGTCCTACTGATGAGCTTCCTCAGGGCTCCCTTCATGTCCCTGTTCCTCAGACTGTAGATAAAGGGGTTCAGCATCTGAGTGACCACAGAGTACATCACTGAAGCCACTGCAGTCTTCCTGGAGGAGTCAGTCACTACAGAGCTAATGTACACCCCAAATCCTGTCCCATAGAACAGGGAGACAACAGACAGGTGAGACCCACAGGTGGAAAAGGCTTTATGCTTTCCTTCTGATGAGGGCATTCTCAAGACAGAGGACACAATGTGAATGTAAGAGAAAATGATCCCAAAGAGAGGAACACCAGCAAATAGACCAGCCACCAAGTATACCAGGACATTATTGATGAGGGTATCAGAACAGGCCAGTTTGATGATCTGAGCAAGTTCACAGAAGAAGTGGGGGATCTCCAGGTCTGTGCAGAAGGACAGCCTCAGCACCATCAGAGTGTGGAGGAGGGCGTGCACAATACTAATGACCAGGGAGAGTAGAACCAGGAGGACACGCAGGTGGGGATTCATGACGACAGTGTATATTAGGGGGTGACAAATGGCCACATAGCGGTCATAGGCCATCACTGCAAGCAGACAATTTTCTAAACCACCAAAAACTAAGACAAAGCAGACCTGGGAGAGGCATCCAGTGTAGGTGATGCTCTGATCCTGTCTCAGGATGTTCACTAGCATCTTGGGGACTGTGCTGGTGATTAAGCAGATGTCATTGAGAGACAGGTTGGAGAGGAAGAAGTACATGGGGGTGTGGAGGTGGGAGTCAAAGCTGACAGCCAGGATGATGAGCAGGTTTCCCAGGATGGTGATCAGGTACATGGACAGGAAGATGCTGAAGATGATGGACTGCAGTGCTGGGTCATCTGTCAGCCCCAAGAGAAGGAATTCTGAAACAGCTGTTTGGTTTATGGTTGCCATGTTTTTGAAGAATCTGAAGGCAAATATGAGTTCAGAGATAATAAAATGGAGAGACAGCTTCAGCAATATTTGGAAATGCTTTAGCAAACCACACCTGCCCACCCCTTGAACTTACGACTTCTAGACTTTAGAACTTGAGAAAATAACTTTGTGTTTCTATGCAGACAAATCTATATATGGTACTGGTTATGGTAGCCCTAGCATCTAGGACACCCATAAACCCCCTTCCCAACTTCCCTACAATATTCAGGAAATTTCAGGATATTTGATTACGGTCATCACCATTGTACTGAGTTTAAGCCCAGCAGAATGGGAACTCTGTGCACATGTCTATGATAATGTGTCCAGCAGATGACACACAGTTGACACAAGAGGCACAGGGGACTTGTTTCTCTCTCCCCTGTTTCTTATTTCCCCTCATTGTTTCCCAGGATGAAAGTCTAGTGACATCCTTGCCCTCACGTCCAAAGCATTTGCTGAGGGACTCTGCTGCCTGGTTGACTTGAAGAGGAATGATTTTAGCACTTCACCTGGATATTGAAGATGGAAGGACTTTCCTCAGGAAATGCAGACAGGCTCAGTGAGGCAGCAGTCTCCTCTTCCAGAGGAATCATCTCTAGGGAAGAGGCCTCGGTGTTGTGTCCTGGTGGATGTAGGGTTGCTGAGGGAGGTGGCCCCAGGCTGACTCCTGCAGTGTCTGTCCCTGGGGCTCAAATCCAGAGCTGCTCATTAGACCAGCAGTCTTACTCTCATTCTGATCTCAGGAGGGAACATCCTTCAACACAAACCCATACCTCCATACAAGTGGAGAGTTGAGGGTGGCTGACTTCCTGACCCCTGAGGTCCAGCACACAGCACCCCATTCTCTGCATTGCTTCTTCTCATCGCCTGTTGGATGGACAGGCACACATTTCACATGGCACTTTTCCAATATATTCCCACCTTCCATTTCATCTTTATAGAAAATCATCTCTCTTCATGTCATGATATCACAAAAGACAATTCAAATTCAGGTGTGCACATCCATTGTACGTGTTCATATAAGTAAAAGAACATAAATACTAGCAACCATGATATATAAATGCAAACATTCATGGCTCCTCATTTTAAAATCGATTATATATATATATATAAATATTTGGAATGTTCATTCTCTACAATTTTACACAGAAAATCTAGTCAATTCTCTTTGGTGGCTGCTGAGTGCAGAAATTAGTTGCACCCTATTTAGAATTGAATTGACACCTTTACCTAGTCTAACATATCATAAATCGTTGTTAATTATATTTGTCTTGCTTTACCATAAAATTCCAGAAGTGATTCCTCCTATCAAACAATAACAATGCACCTGTTGATCAAACACTCCATTTCTCCCTTCTCTCTGCTTTGTTTACGTATTATCCCTGCAATATCTGCCATCCCAACATGCTTTGCTGTGAGACTACACCATGCAAAAGGGTGCTGTCACTAGAACCCCTTCTACAGGCTCTGCCTCATTGCACCCGAGCTTAGGAATTGTGCTTAGATAATTGAAGTCATGTGTCAAACCCTGCAGAGATAGTCATGAGACACTGAAGGTCTCATAGGAAGTGAAAATGCACCAGGTCATTACATGATCTCCTTTTAGCAAAAGGTGGTGGCAGGAATATCAGGTGATCTGGTTCTCCAGGAATTCTGTCAATGAGACTCACTTTAGAAACCCAAGTTCAAAGCAATGACACATCACAGAGGAAACACTTTCCTACCAATGAGAATCCTTAAGGCCTCCTGCATGTCCCTGCTCCTCAGGCTATAGGTAAATGGGTTCAGCATCTGAGGGACCACAGAGTACATCACTGAGGCCACTGCTGTCTTCCTCAGGGAGTCAGTCACTGGAGAGCTAATGTACACCCCAAAAGATGTCCCATAAAACAAGGAAACGACAGGTGAGATCCGCAGGTGGAAAAGGCTTTATACTCCCAATGATGGTGTTTCAATCAACAGACATAAAGTGAATATAAAATAAAATGATTCCAGAGATAGGAACACCAGCAAACAGACCAGCCACCAAATACACCAGCAGGTTATTGAGGAGGGTATCAGAACAGGCCAGCTGGAGGACCTGAGCACGTTCACAGAAGAAGTGGGGAGTCTCCAGGTCTGTGCAGCACCATCAGACTGAACTAGGTCATGCACAACACTAACAAGCAGGGAGAGTAGAACCAGTAAGACAGAGAGGTCAGGGCCCATGTGGACCCTGTGTCTCAGGGAGTGTCAAATGACCACAAGGTGGTCATAGTCCTGTATGGCAAAAAGACAAATTTCCAAACCACTAAAAATAAAGAAAAAGCAAACTTGGGAGAGGCATCCTGTCTGTGTGTGTGAAGCTCTCATGCTGTGTTTGGAGGTTCACTGTCTTTGGGATGGTGCTTAAACTCGTGTCAGTAGAGCACAGACTGGAGAAAAAGAAGCACGTGGAACTGTGAAGAAGGGAGTCAGTGCTGACAGCTGGAATGATGAGCGTGTCTCTCAGGATGGACCAGGTACATGCACAGGAAGAGGCTGGAGAGGAGGGACTGACACTCAGGATCATCTGTCAAGCCAAGAAGAAGGAATTCTGCAGCAGATGTTTGGTTTCTAGCTTGCATGTGGTAGAGGCATATGAAGGAAAAGATGGAACACACGGAGCAGAAGGAACCAATAAACCGGATTCAGGAGTGGAGGCCTGGCTGATGGGTGAGTGCAGCTGTGACTCTGCAGGATGAGTAACCAGACTGAAGCAGGATTGGACCCACCTCAGAAAGATATGGGAGAGAATTAGGTGGGGCTATTTTTTGTTTGATTTGTATTTATTTGATTTTCAACATTTTTATTTTTGGGTTATTTTTGAACTTTAAAAAATATACTTGTGCATTTGTTTGTGAACACAGAGAAGCTCCTGCCAACCATGGATTTTACCACAATATCTTAACATTTTTGGTGTGGCAAACGCAAGGGCCTGGTCCCTCCTTATTAGGTGCTTGCAGCACTGTGCAGGCAGACACAGAGGCTGACTGCATCAGTGACTCCTTTGCATTGTAGCCCAGGGTTTAAGCCACAATCTATTCTCATTTTTATTTTTATTTTACTTTTTACAGAATACATTTTGATCCATTGTACACAAATGTGGTACATTTTTTTATTTCTATGCTTCTACATAATGTAGACTCACACCATTCCTGTAATCACACATATACATAGGATAATGATATCTGTCTCATTCCACCATCTTTCAGACCCCCACCCCCCTCTGCCCTGTCATTTCCCCCTAATTAATCTACAGGTCCTCCATTTTTCTCTTACCTCCACTTCCCCCACTCCCATTATGTATCATCATCCACTTATCAGTTTTTTTGGGATTGGCTTATTTCACTTAGCATGATATTATCCAATTCCACCATTTACTTGCAAAAGTCATAATTTTATTCTTCTTTATGGCTGAATAATATTCTATTGTGTATATATACCACAGTTTCTTTATCCATTCTTCTGCTGAAGGGTATCTTGGTTGGTTCTACAATCTATCTATTGTGAATTGAATATTTTTAAATATACCTGTTGAACTTTTGTGGTAGAACTGTTAATTGAGTTGTTAATTATACCGATATGCATGTATATATGTGCATTTTACATATACACATAAGAGAAATCATCAACAAAATTAATAATAGCACATCCATCACCTTCAAAAATTTTCTTATGTCTGATTGTACAGTTTTTCTTGTCTGCATGCATTCACTCAGCATACTTACTTTGAGATTCACCCACCCTTTCATATCAATAGTTTGTTACTTTTTATTGCTCATAGTATTCCATTTTTTGATACTCCAAGATTTACTTATTAATCTACCTATTGAAGACAATTAAGTTGTTTTTAGTTT